>NC_041390.1:251463154-251493193 GCF_002162155.2 Triticum dicoccoides | reverse complement strand
CGCACGACGCCGCTCCGGTCGCCGTCCGGCCTCGTCGTCGCCGGATCCGGGGGCGCCATGCCCGGATCCGCCTTCCGCCGTCACCAGCTCGCAGCTCCGGGCCGGATCCGGCGAGATCCGGCCGGGCAACCGCCGCCGCCGCCGCCCTACGTCCTCTACGTCGGCAGAGTGCGAGGACGCCGACGACCCCCGCGTGGGCCCCGCGGCCCAGCCCAGCCTCCCTGGCCCAGCAACCCCACCTCCGGCCCGCTTCGTCCTCCATCGTCCTGGGCCAAGCCCACTTGGTGAGCGTCCTGCTAAGCCTCGCCCTGAGCACCCTTTAGTATCCAACGCTCATCATATTTTTTCCTGTCTGCGAATTTCTTCTAAGTCCTCGAAATTCCCAGATCCACATGCCCATGTTCATCGCACCGTAACTTTGCATCCGTAGATCCGATTTGCACGTGTACCATATCAAAATGTTCGTCTCAGAGAGTACATCATTTCATCGCATTGCACCGGATGAGACGACCTTGATGGGGTGGCCCTGGAAGTAGTGCCGTAGCTTGCGTGAGGCCACCAAGAGTGCGAGCAGGAGCTTTTGCGACATGGGGTAGCGCGCCCCCGCATCCTGTAGTACGGTGCTGACGAAGTACACTGGGTGCTCGACGAGGGTTGGTATGCTGTCGAGGCTCGGGTCCCTCGGAGATTGTGGCATATCCAGAGGTGGTGGGTTTCCTGAGACCTGACCGTCTTCAGGAGCTTCTGCGATGTTGCCCTGCTGAGCTTGGTCTTCCGCCGTTGATGGCTTTGCTTCACCATCCTGACCCCACACTACATTAGCTCTGGCTTGGCACAACACACCCTTGTCTTGGTGCTTCCCCCGAACCGCCACCAGCGCCGTGCTAGCGGAGTACGGGGTGGCGGGAAGGTAGAGCACCAGAGGCTCGAGAGGCCGCGGTGCCACCATCACTGGGGGGCTGGTGAGGTATTTCTTAAGGTCTTGGAAGGCCCGGTCGGCCTCTAGGGTCCACTCGAACGGGCCCTTCTTCTTCATGATCTTAAAGAAGGGTAAGGCGCGCTCGCCTAGCTTGGAGATGAAACGCCCTAACGTGGTCACCCGCCCTGGTAGCTTCTGCATTTCCTTGAGGGTCTGTGGAGGGCTCATGTCTTCGATGGCCTTGATCTTCTCCTGGTTCGCCTCGATCCCTCTATGGGATACGAGGAACCCCAGTAGCTTGCCGGAGGGGACGCCAAACATGCACTTCTCCGGGTTAAGCCTCAAGTTCACTTGGCACAAGCTCTCGAAGGTCTCCTCCAAGTTTTGAATCAATGTCCTCGCCTCGCGAGATTTGACCACTATGTCATCAATGTAGGCCTCTGTGTTTCTGCCGAGCTGCCGCCCCAAGGAGATTTGCATCAACCGTTGAAAGGTTGCGCCCGTGTTGCGCAACCCGAAGGGCATGCAGGTGTAGCAGTACACCCCGCATGGTGTCAGGAAGGCTGTCTTCTCCACATCCTCCACCGCCATCTTGATTTGATGGTATCCTGAGAATGCATCCAGGAAACATAGCAAGTCGCACTGGCGGTGGAGTCGACGATTTGATCGATGCGTGGAAGTGGGAACGGATCCTGGGGGCACACTTTGTTAAGGTTGGTGAATTCGACGCACATCCGTTCATTCCCGCCTTTCTTCAGTACTACGACGGGGTTCGCCAGCCATTCGGGGTATCGAACTTCTTGGATGGTACCTGCCGCCTCCAGCTTGCGTGTCTCTTGGACGATGAACGCCTGCTTCTCAGTGGACTGCCGTCTTGCTCGCTTCTTCACGGGGCGTACATTGGGGCACACCCTTAGATGATGCTGGATTACCTCTCTCGGGACCCATACCAGCTGATTGGGCTCCCACGCGAATATCTCCCTGTTCACGCGTAAAAATCTCACCAAAGCTTCTTCTTGTACCGGGTCAAGGCCGGTTCCTATGGTGAAGGTGGCTCTTGAAGACCCGTTCTCGTTGACCGACACCTGCTTGGTCTCCGCCTTGTCTTGAGTGAACAACTGCTTCTTCTTGGTGGGCGCAGTCTCCTTGGCCTCGGGCGTACCGGCGCCGGCTGGCTATGCTGCCGCCGCGGTCTTGAAGGCGAGACTGAGCGCTGCCACGGCCTCCTTAGTGCCCCCCTTGATGGTGAGGACGCCCTTGCTCCCTGGCATCTTCATGAGGTTGTAGGCCGGGTGAGTCGCCGCCATGACCTGAGCGAGAGCCGGGTACCCGAGGATGGCATTGTACGGGAGACCGATGCGGGCGATGTCAAAGTCCACCAGCTCGGTGCGATAGTTGTCTCGCATGCCAAAGGTGACTGGGGGGCGGATCTGCCCCAGAGAGAGGGCAACTACACCACCCACTCCTGTGAATGGCTTGCTGAGGCCGAGCCGTTCGAGCGGCACATGAAGAAGGCTAAAGGCTTCTACGGAGAGCAAGTTGAGGCCGGCGCCACCGTCGATGAGGGTCTTGGTAACGGCCACGTTGCAGATGGTGGGTGTGCAGAGCATCGGGAGCATCCTGGAGCCGGCGGTGGAGTCGGGGTGGTCTTCCAGCCGAAGGTGAGGTCGGCCTCCGGCGTAGCCCAACCCGGCGGAGCCCCCGGGCGCTTGTAGGCTGCCCTAATCTGACGAAAGAAAGGCTTGACATGGCGATCTGAAGGTGGTGCTTGGGAGCCACCCAGCAGTGCCGCGACTGCGCGGTGTGACGGCGCCACGTAGCGCGCGGTGAAGAGGTTGCGGAGTTCCCCCAAGGATGCCACTATGGATCCCGTGAGGTTGAGCAGCCAGGCACGCGGCTCGCCGGCGAGGGCCATGGGGAACCAGTTTGCCATGATCTTGTCATCGCCTCTGGCTTCGAGGAAAACCTCCTCGTACGCTAGCAGGAACGGCGCCGAGTCTGCCACGCCGTCGTAACACGGTGGCATCTCCGTCTTGAACTTGACCGGCCACTGCACTCGCCACAGGGCAGGGGCCAGGGCTCGGTACCCAGACTCCTTGATGTTGGTGTTGGCCGCAGAGGTGGGTGGCGGGGCACCTGCCATGGGAGTGTAGTGCGGCGGTACGGGGCACAGGTTGGTGGAGAGGAGCCCCGACGCACCCCTACCTGGCGCGCCAAATGTCGGATGTGGGTTCCGGCAAACCCTTAAGGTTCGAACATTGTGGTGCGCGCGAAGTCTTTCCTTCCTACCGATCTACAACCTAGCTCGCTGAGATCTCGCGGACGAACTCGATGAAATCGCAACACAGAAAGACATGAGGTTTATACTAGTTCGGGCCACCGTTGTGGTGTAATACCCTACTCCAGTGTGGTGGTGGTGGATTGCCTCCAGGGCATATGATGAACAGTACAAGGGAAGAACAGCTTCCTGAGGTTGAGGTGTTCTTGTGAGTAGGCTCTCGTCCGAGTTAGATCAAGCTAAAAATGAGATACCTCTACTATGGTGGCTAGCTCTACTTATATAGGCCCTGGTCCTCCTCCCAAATATCGAGCGGGAAGGGAGCCAACAACGGCGGGAAAATTTGAAGGGGGACAACTAGTACAAGCTATCCTGACAAAAGTGGTCTTCGCCTGCGAAAAGCTCTGGCGGTGACGCCATCTTGGGCTCCATGATGACCTCCTTCTTGCCGTCCTCCTGGTCTTGGTCTCATTGCACCAATATAGCAACCTCTGCCTGATGCCTCGGTACTCTTCGTCTGCGCTGGCCTCCTTAGCACCAAAGAGGAAATAAAGACGCTGTGCGTGCGTGCACCCTCCTAGCGCCCGCCAGGCGTCATGCGTCATGGCTCATGTCACGAGGGCCTCGTGATGTTTGCCCCGCCTTGATATCTTCGCTCCTCGTGAGCCTGCCTGGCTAGGCCACTCCATCGGAGGCCTTGTGTCGTCCGCCTCACGAGGCTTGGACCCTCGCGAGGGTCTTGGATGCCTTGTTGATGGAGATGAGCCGTACGGCCTGCTGGCTTAGCCACGCCGTGGGCCACAGGCAGGCAAGTCTGGGGACCCCCGTTCCCAGGACGCCAACAGCCACCCTTGAGTCTAAGAGTCCCGACGCCATCAGCCACATCGGAACCAAGGATCGGGAGGCGCCTCCATGGTGGCATGCGGACCTTTGTGAAGACAAAGGGCCTGCCATGCCTAGATAGGAACCAAGAAAACAAGACAACAACAAGGGTCCTTGCTGAGGATGCCCACGTGGCCCCGACAAGGCTCCTGCCGAGGATGCCCACGAGGCCCCGGCAAGGCTCCTGCCAAAGATACCCATGAGGCCCCGACAAGACTCTTGTGGAGGGCGCCCACAAGGCCCCGGCAAGACCCTTGCTGGGAAGATTAGCCAGACCGCCGCAAGGCCTTGCTGCCCCGTCGCCACCCCACCCCACCGGCTGACCCACCAACTGAACAGGTACCGACGTGGCTGTACGTGGCTCCTAAGCCAACTAGTCAAGAACCTACATGGTGGAATGTAGATCTTCGTGAAGACCCTGCCACCACGCCAGCTCAGCACCCTGCCAGCCTACATGGTGCTGCATGCCTCATTGGTCTGGTGAAAGGATCGATATAGTTGACTAGAGGGGGGGGGGTGAATAGGCAACTAACAATTTTTATCTTTTCTTTACCAATTTAAACTTTGCATCAAAGTAGGTTGTCTAGATATGCAACTAGGTGAGCAACCTATATGATGTAACAACAATAAGTAAACAAGCAAGCAAGGGAAGTAACACAAGATAAGCTTGCATGAGTAAAGGGATGAGATAACCAAGAGTGGAGTCGGTGAAGACGAGGATGTGTTACCGAAGTTCCTTCCCTTTGATAGGAAGTACGTCTCCGTTGGAGTGGTGTGGACGCACAATGCTACCCAAGAAGCCACCAGGGCCACCGTATTCTCCTCACGCCCTCACACAATGCGAGATGCCGTGATTCCACTATTGGTGCCCTTGAAGGCGGCGACCAAACCTTTACAAACAAGGTTGGGGAAATCTCCACAACTTAATTGGAGGCTCCCAACAACACCATGAAGCTTCACCACAATGGAGTATGGCTCCGCGATGACCTCAACCGTCTAGGGTGCTCAAACACCCAAGAGTAACAAGATCCGCGAGGGATTAGTGGGGGAATGAAATATCTCTTGGTGGATGTGTAGATCTAGGCCTTCTCAACCAATCCCTAGGACATCAAAAAGTTTGGTCGGCTAGGGAGAGAGATCGGGCGAAAATGGAGCTTAGAGCAACAATGGAGCTTGGAGGTGAAAGAGGTAGTCAACTCGGAGAAGAAGACACCCCTTTTATAATGAAAGAACAAATCCAACCGTTATCCACTTAACCAGCCCGCGACAAGCGCTAAGGCAAGGAGCGGTAGAACCGCTAGTGCGGTACTACTGCACCCCCTTGTGGTACTATCGCAAGGCAGGAATGGACTAGGCCGGGAAGGCACAGACATATAAAAATACATCCATGACAACCTCCGCTAAGTTTTGATCCATGCAAAAATCTGACATGGTACTACCGCAGACCTGGAGCACTACTACCGCGTAGGGCGCGGATGTAAAAAATTACATCCACCCTACTACCGTTCATGCTGCTGAGTCTGGCTAGAGCGCACGGTACTACCGCCGCCCTGGAGCGGTAGTACCGCGTACGGCATGGATGTAAGGAATTACATCTGCCCCTACTACCGCACTAGCAGCAGCGCCTGGCCTGAGGCCACGGTACTACCGCTCCCGAGGTGCGGTACTACCGTGAGCACTTGCGGTACTACCGCGCCAGAGGCCGGTACTACCGCAAGGGCCTGCGGTACTACCGCTCCAGAGGAGCAGTACTACCGCATGTCCTAGTTCAGCAACACAAGGAGACCTTCATTTTGCATAGACAAGGAGAGATGGAGGATGCTCCAAAGAGCCAAAGGAAAGGTGGTGCAAAAGGAGTAGACATGTACGTGATGATTCCACCCAAACCTTTCCCAAGCGGACCCTCTTAATAGTACAACTTTCCTATGACTCAAAACCACCGAAAAGAAAGTAGAGAAACGCCGTCTTCAATAGTCTTTGAGGGGTACCAAATCGTCTTGTGCCTAGTCATGATATATCTGAAATACTCCATGCACATGATTAGTCTGAAAAAGCATTGTCATCAATCACCAAAACAACTAAGGGATAAATATGCCCTTACAATCTCCCCCCTTTTGGTGGATTGATGACAATACGGGATTTGCGCAAAGGGAGATAAAAATAACAAGGGTAAACCCCACATCTATAAAATATAGACGGGCTCCCCCTAGATGTGTGCTAACTAGAGAAGTGCTTTGGACTGCACGAGACACATACTAGGATAAACACTCCCCCTATATTTTATAGACAATGCAAATCTTGTAATGATAATAAAGTTAACACTAAGCAAGATAATAACTATGAGCATAAAGTAAAGGGCACAAGATAGCATAGGCTCAATAAGGTACGCAAGAGTGCATATGTCTTACACCATATGAAAGAAAGGTCTCACAAGCACAAACCAAACCAAAGCAAACGAAGATCAACGAAACGAAAGCAAAGCGACAAGAAGAAACACGACACAAGACATGCAAATCCTACACTCTCTCCCCCTTTGGCACGACACACCAAAAAGGCAGAGATGACACCTACGACACAAGTGGTGGCTCAAGCTAAAATGATCACTCGTCATGCTCCTCATCGGTCTCAGTAGTGGGGATGGGCTCCTCCTCGGAATCAGTCCACCTGTAACCCTTCTTCGCCATCCATTCGGCCTCTGGAGTGATGTGGACCCACTGGATATGTCTTCGCTAAACGTCCTCAAGATCCTCTTGTCGCGGCGGCGACTCTCCTTGGAAGCAACATGAGTCTTGTATTGCCCCTTGGCTTGCATGCAGAACAAGGCCTTCATCTTGGCCTTCAGCTTCTTAGCACATGAGGGCTCAGTAGAGGGAGGAGCATACCCAACAGAGCTGTCCTCATTCGCTTCCTCCTCCTCAATCTCATCCTCATCGACGTCCATCTGAGCAGCCGCTGCCTCAGCACGGGTAGTGGTGTTAGCCCACTTAGGCTTGACGTGGAGCTTGATGGGCTCGTGATGGGTCCAGTCGGGGGCCTCAAACTCAACATTGGGATAGAGCTTCTCCCAAGTCTTTGAGATCAGGTGAAATAGGTAAGGACCATAGATGGGTACCTTACGGTTGAACATCGCAAACCGAAGCTCACACCACATGATATGTGAGACATCAAGTGGTTGCGTCTGAGAACGACGCGCCTCCTCACAAATGAGCATCATATCCACGAGATAGGCATGTACCTTATCCTTGTCACCAATACGTGGAAAGAAGGTGTTGCGGAAGATCCGATACATGATGTCAAGGAATGGGTTTAGTACCCAAGTCTTCTTGCCACTGGGAAGCTTCTTCTCAACATAGTATGGCTGGAGCTTGTTTTTGTTAGCGAACTCGGAGTTGGCATGAGGGCGAACACCAATGGGCTTATCGAGCCCCTCATCACGAACATGTAGCAGATCCATGAAGCCCTTCCACGTGGCGGTCAGCTGTTGTCCATTTGTCATCCATGTCAAAGTCCGTTCCTCATCAGAGTGGAAGTGGACCGAGGCAAAGAACTGAGCCACAATCTCAGGGTCAAAGTCCAGGAGGAACGTGATCAAGTCCTCAATCCCAAACCGCTCCACCAGGTCCAAAGCCTCAGCAAAATAGGCGCGGTGCTTATCCTCCCTCATATGATGCATGTTAATCCAGTGCATGTCCACATAGAGGTTCTGCCTGGCCTTGATCACATCCAGATAGATAAGATACTTCTGCTTGGTCTAGAACAACTCATTCCCTCTGAAGTTTGCATGGGGATTCACATAGGGGTTGATCTTCCTTCGATTGACAAACTCAGCTAGTGGCATCTCATCCATGCTCATTGCTGGCTCCTTCTGCTTGGTTGCGGTTGACTTGGTTCTATGTTGGGGGGCATTGGAGCCCTTTGGAGCTTCATCTTGGTTGCGCAGACGCTTCAAGCCCGTGTCGTGAACGGGGTTCGAACGACAAACATTGGAACCGGAGCCACCACGTATGACACACAACACAAGAAGACGCAAGAGAAACAAGAAGGATTAATGCAAAGACCACAACGAAACAAGGGAAACAAGTAGAACTACTATTGGGTAATTGCCACTTGGGAGACTTGACAACAACGGTAGTACTGCATGGATGCACGGGACTAAAATTTTAGTGCTGCTCCTAGTCACGGTAGTACCATGGCTTGGAGCGGAAGTAAAATTTTAGTGCCGCGCCTCGCGCGGTAGTACCGCTCCTGAGGAGCGGTAGTATCGTACAAGCAGTAGTACCACACGGGAGGTGCGGCAGTACCGCACGGGGTCAGATCTGAACCACAAACGGATCTGAGCACAACCGTGATAACAGAGAGGCACTACGGTTGATCAAATCTACCATGGGGCAACTGTAAGTGCATCTAGTGCCACCCCTAGTTGGTTTTGGAGTATTGACGACAAACTTGGTTGAGGGACTAATGTGTTTGTGAGAATTCCAGGATAACACAGGTAGTAGTCCCTCATTGATTTAGTTTACCTACCAGAGATGACCCCTAAAAATGTGTGGAGACATTGAAGACAATGGTGGTCTGTGAAGAGTTTCACATTGAAGACTATGACATGAGAAGACATCGTATCAAGAGTATGGATTGCAAAAGACATAGTTGTTTCATAGTTTCCTTTTCTTCTTTGTTGAGTCATAGGAACGACCGTACTGTTAAGTGGGGCCAAAGTGAACAAAGTCAGAGTGACCGAAGTGATGCTCAACCAAATCCTATGTCTTCAAGCGAAGACAATGAGAGCAAATCTTATCCAGAGCTGGATAAGTTAGCTTTACTTGTAACCCAAGTCAAGATGCCGTGTGTGTTTGAAATCTGACCGTTGGACACATGTCAGTTCCTTAGTGACCCAGGGTCATTTCAGACAAATCAGGTCCGGTTGCCTCATGGCTATAAATAGCCTACCACCTACACCATAAATTGGTGGCTGCTCAGAGTTAGTGCACGATTTTTGTCGTTTGAGAGCAACCCACCTCCAAAGCCTTGGAGAGAGAAAGCCTTGCGAGGACAAATCCCTAAACACCCAGAACCAAAGAGTGTTGGGCATCATCGAAGTCTTTCTATCTGCGTGACCTGAAGACTTGTTACACATGAGGACTGTGAATCCTCTAGCCGGTTAGGCGCCGCGTTCTGAGCATCCAAGAGTCATTGTGGATTGCCAGTGAATGAAGTCTGTGAAGGTTTGGAAGTCTACCTTGAAGACTTACCAGAGATCAAGGGGAATAAGGTGAAGACGTAGTATTCTGAGTTGAATCTCAGCCTCCCTAACCAGACATACATTTGGCAACTGGAATTGGTCCAACAAATACCTGTCCTCACCAAGCAACTGGTTCTATCCTTACCTCTCTCTTTACTTATAGTTTGTCTTCATGAAGTCATTGCCTGCTTGCATGATCTGATTAACTTCACTGTGTGAAGACTGTCATTTATTGGCTTCATACTATCTTCCATCTTGATCCATACTACCTAGCTGTTGATAGTCTTCGTGCTTTACTTCATTGCTTACTTGACTATGGCTTGTCTAGTGTAGTCTACCTTCCGCTACATATTAAGAGGTTCATTTCTACTGTTTGTCTTCAAAGCCCCCATATTTTGAAGACTTCCATAAAAATCGCCTATTCACCCCCCTCTAGTCGATAACTAGCACTTTCAACAACATACCAAGTACCATCTCTACGCATTACTACTCTCCTACATCCTACTCTTGCCAAGATTTGGCCTAAAATATCAAGAACAACATGCATCTCCCCAAAAACCTAGAAACGAAAGAATGAACCAAAGAGAGAGGGAATTGGGGAGAAACCTTGTTCCATGGCAACAGGAAGTGGTGGGGAACAATCCCACTAGATGGAATGTGAGGAGAGCGGCCGGAGACGGAGAGCCGGTGAGGTTCTCTGGCGCCGTTCTTGGGGAGGAGAGAGAAAGACGGTGTGGGGGAAAATAGTTGAATGGGTATGGGGGAGTTGGAACTCCCCCTGCTCGCTCTTAACTCCCACATGCTCGCGACTGCGTGGTAGTACCGCGCATCATCGCGGTAGTACCACCCAGGCAGAAGTACTGCACCATGGGCCGTAGTACCGCTCCTCCGGCGGTAGTAAAAAATTACTACCGTGCTGGTTGCGGTAGTACCGTGCGCAGCTCCTGTGGTAGTACCGTGGCAAGCCGCAGTAGTACCGTAGACCCAAGAAAATACAAGTTTCAAAAACAAAGAAGAAAGGGGCCTTTGCAATGCAACCTTCAAGCAAATGAACACACCAAAGACCTAACACACGAGGCAACTCAAACACAAGCTCGGCACGAAGAAGGGAGGGCAAAAGAAAACAAGCACCAACCACGAGACACAACCTCTCCAAGGAGAGGGCGGTGGCCAGAGCCACCTATGTTTGAGTCAATTGGTATGGCACCATGAAGAATTATCCTTGGGCCCATGACCAAAACTCGTCTTTGAAGCACAAGTACCATCACAAATGGCTAAAGTGAAAGAGTTGATCAATTTATGCATAATGGGGGAAGGAAGAGTTCATTGAGAGAACAACACTCCCCCTATGTCTATGACTACACCTAAACAAGATAACAAGTTGAGTATGGTGGGGTGTGCAAGGGTTCAAGCAACATTGCTCGAATCAATGATATTTAGCTCATGCCTTAACTCGCGAAATCTTGCTTCATCCAAAGGCTTTGTGAAGATATCTGCAAGGTTATCATGAGTGTTGACATAGTTGAGCTCGATCTCCCCTCGCCTAATATGATCCCAGAGGAAGTGATACCGAATCTCAATATGCTTCGTCTTGAAGTGTTGCACCGGGTTGAGAGAAATCTTGATGGCACTTTCATTGTCACACCAGAGAGGCAGTTTGTCACAAATGACACCGTAATCCTTTAAAGTTTGCCTCATCCATAGAAGTTGTGTGCAACAACTACCGGCGGCCACATACTCCGCTTCGGTGGATGAGAGAGACACACAACTTTGCTTCTTGGAAGACCAACTCACCAAAGAGCAACCAAGGAATTGGCACCCTTCGGAAGTTGACTTCCTATCCACTTTGTCTCCCGCCCAATCAGAGTCCGAATAGCCTACAAGGTTGAAGTTTGCTCCTCTTGGGTACCATAAGCCAAAGTTTGGGGTATGTGACAAATATTGAAAGATTCGCTTGACCGCCACAAAGTGACTTTCCTTAGGTGCGGCTTGAAACTGTGCACAAATTCCCACACTCAACATGATATCCGGTCTAGATGCATAAAGGTAAAGCAAGGAGCCAATCATGGAGTGATATACCTTTTGATCCACCGCTTTACCATTGGGATCTATTTCAAGTTGGCATTTGATGGGCATTGGAGTGGAAGCCGGCTTGACTTCACTTAGCTTGAATCTCTTGAGCATGTATTGAGTGTTTTTGGCTTGGTTGATGAAGGTTCCTTCTCTTCGTTGCTTGATTTCGAACCCAAGAAAGAACTTCAACTCTCCCATCATGGACATCTTGAACTTCGAGGTCATGAGAGCGGCAAATTCCTCATTGAAAGCGTAGTCTATACCCTCGACTTGGGAGTAGCCTTGAGCTACCAAGGGAGCCTTGTTGCGTACAATAATTCCATGAGCATCTTGCCTGTTCTTGAATATCCACTTGGTTCCAATGACATTATGATTCCCGATTGGCCTTGGCACCAATATCCACACCTTGTTGTGCTCGAAGTTGTTGAGTTATTCATGCATGGCATTAAGCCAATCCGGATCTTCAAGCGCCTCATAGACCTTTTGGGGTTCAACACAAGAGACAAACACGTGATGTTCATAATAGTTTGCCAGTTTTCTACGAGTGCTTACTCCCTTTCGTATGCTTCCAAGCACATTTTTCATGAGATGACCCTTGGTAGATAGCTTGGATGCAATCTTGGCGGCACGATGCTTCAATTCCTCCTCAGGAGTGAGTTGAGGAGCGGTTACTTGATCATCTTGAGCGTCATCTTGAGCTTGTTCTTGATCTTGTGCTTGCTCGGAGGAGAGAACTTGACCTTGGGCATCACTTGGTGGTTCAATGCCATCTTGAGGTTGATCTTGCCCTTGGTCTTGTTCATGAGGTTGAGGGCCTTCACTTTGTTCTTCAGAAGTGTGTGGGTCTTGGGTTGGTGATGGTTCCACTTGAGTGGAACATTGTCCTTCTTCTTCGGCCACAAGGGGTTCCTCAATGGGTAGGATAAAACCAACACCCATTCTTCTTATGGCTTGGGAAGGAATTTCATCACCTACATCACAAGTACCACTTTGCTCCACTTGGGAGCCGTTATTCTCATCAAACTCCATGTTACACGTCTCCCCAATAAGTCACATGGACTTATTGAGGACACGGTAAACATGAGAGTTTGTAGCATAACCAACAAATATTCCCTCATGAGCTCTAGCCTCAAATTTAGACAAACGAACACCTTTCTTGAGAATGAAACACTTACACCCGAACACCCGGAAGTACTTGAGGTTGGGCTTGTTACCGGTGAGTATCTCATATGGAGTCTTGTTCAAGCTTTTGTGGAGGTAGAGCCGATTGGATGCATGACACGCGGTCTTGATGGCTTCGGCCCAAAAGTTATATGGAGACTTGAACTCCGCCATCATGGTTCTTGCCGCATCCATCAACGTCCGGTTCTTCCTCTCCGCTACACCATTTTGTTGAGGGGGTGTAAGGTGCAGAATATTGATGTTTGATCCCCTCATCACTAAGAAACTCATCCAAGGTGTAGTTCTTGAACTCGGTGCCGTTTCCACTCCTGATTGTCAAGATCTTTGCATTGTGTTGATGTTGAGCTTCATTTGCAAAGTCAATGACGGTTTGTTGGGTCTCACTCTTCCTCTTGAAGAAGTACACCCAAGTGTATATTGAATAGTCATCCACAATCACCAAGCAATACTTTCTACCCCCAAGACTATCAAAGGATGGAGGCCCAAAGAGATCCAAGTGAAGGAGCTCCAAAGGCCTCTTTGAGTAGATGATAGTCGTGGGAGGGTGAGCCTTCTCATGTATCTTTCCTTCAATGCAAGCATTGCAAGCACGATCTTTGGCAAAACTAACATTTGTTAGTCCACGGACATGGCCCCCCTTGAGAAAACTTTGCAAATATCTCATATTGGCATGGGCTAAACGGCGATGCCAAAGCCATCCCATGTCAACTTTAGACATTAGGCATGTCGCGGTCTTAGTGGGTCGCTCTAAAAAGTTAATCACATAGAGACCGTTCTCGACATGACCAACAAAGGCTACTTTAAGAGTCTTGCTCCACAAGAGGGCCACGATATCAATATCAAAGAAAGTGGCAAAGCCCATGATTGCAAGTTGACGAACGGAAAGTAAATTCTATGCAAGGGACTCAACAAGCATGACCTTCTCGATCGTGAGATCATGAGAAATGACAACCTTTCCAAGCCCCAATACCTTAGAGGACGAGGCATCACCCCACTCGACGTTGGTGGGCATAGATGGAATATTTTGCACGTCCACCACCAAGTCCTTGCTACCGGTCATATGATTAGTGGCTCCACTATCGGGCAACCATGATCCCCCACCGGAAGCAAACACCTACAAAAGATCAATGCTTGGTTTTAGGTACCCATTTTGTAATGGGTCCTTTTATGTTAGTGACAGGGTCTTAGGAACCCAAATAGACCATTCAATGTACTCATAAGAAGAACCAACAAATTTATCATAAACATGCCCATCACTAGCACGGCATAACACATAGGAAGGGTTAAAGTCGCCGGTGTTGTTGGAAGGGGTGGCATTGACCTTCTTGACACCACCACCCTTCACATTGTTCTTCTTCTTCTTAGAGTCACCCTCTCCCTCTTTGACAAAGGTTTGCATGAGAGGAGGAGGTCGTTTGGCCTTGTCATTCTTCTTCTTGTTCTTGGACTTGGGTCCAAACCCAATCCCTTCCTTGGCCACAATTTCCTTTTGATTGCTCAAAAGATCGTTGAGGTTCTTCTCACCTTGTATACACGGCACAAGGCCTTTCTGAAGTTGCTCCTTCAACTTTGCATTCTCCTCAACAAGATGCACATGCTCACAACAAGGGTTAGTAGCATTTGCATTATCAATTAAAACCATACGAGGAAAAGTGGCTTTCTCCTTGGTTAGCCTCACTTGGAGTTGATCATGAGACTCTTTAAGACTAGCGTGAGTACTCTTCAAGGCCTTGTGAGCCTTGTCAAGGATATCAAACTCCTCCTTGAGTATAGCAAGATCAACACCAAGTTGGTCCTTCTCGGATTTTAGCACACGAGACACAACAAGAGCATGATCAAGATTTTTCTTTAATTTGGCATGGTCATCGTTGTGTGACTCCTCAAGAGCCAAGCGATGACCACGCTCTTCCTCAAGATCATTAGAGAGATCTGATATCTCATCGGCATAGTCACGACTATGCCCCTCCATCTTAGAGATGGTGTCTTCATGAGCCTCAACCATGCCATTGGCTTCACCAAGTTGTTCCAAGAGAGCAATGAAGTGCTTCTTGGATTTACCCTTAAGCTTACTCATAAAAGACTCAAACTCATTTTCCTCCACGTTGGACCCCCACTTTCATCAATGCAATCCATCAAGGAAGGATGAGTAATGATGGTAGTTTTGATGTTGGGGGTTACCTTGTTGGTGGCTTTAGCCACGAGGCACTTGGCGGCGATGTTCTCATTGGGTGAGTCGAAGAGGGACGCTCGGGGTATTGTCGCAATGGCCACAGAGGCCATGGCAACCGTATCGCCATCTTCATCATCATCATCCTCATTGTACTCTTCTTGTGCCACCAATCCCTTGGGAGGAGCCTTCTTGGTGAAGTGGTTCTTGCTGGGGGAAGACTTGGCCTTGTCCTTCCGGATGATTTTGCCACCATTGTCTTCCCTCTTCTCATAGGGGCACTCCGCAACAAAGTGGCTCACATTGCCGCAATTGTAGCAAGTCCTCACATGTTGCTTGCCCTTGACGCCACTTGAGTTGCTCTTGTTGAAGTTGGTCCTTGAGTTCTTCTTGCTCCAAAGTTGTCTTGAAGCGAGAGCCATGTGCTCATGATAATCATATTTTGTATCCTCGGGGTTGCTCTCATATTCTTCCTCTTCCTCCTCTTCTTCCACACTAGCCTTGGCCTTCAAAGAAAGATTGGGATTCTTGGCTCTTTGAGAATGCAATACCGCATTGTCGGTGGTCTTGTCCAAGATACTTATTGCCACAAACTCATCCAACACTTCACTAGAGGACAAGGTCTGGAAGTCCGGCCTTTGACGGATGATGGAGGACATGGCCTTATGGTAAGGCATCATGGCTTTGAGAAATTTCCGGTCGATCCAATTTTCATTTGTATCCTTGCTCCCATGATCTCGGAGTGAAACCGTGAGAGTGGTTAGTCTCCGGTAGAGCTCATGAGGTTCTTCAACTTCATTCATAGCAAATTCATCGGCTTCATCTTGCACCACTTCATAGTTGGAGAGTTGAATGCTTGCGCTTCCCTTGTAAAGGGAAACAACATGGTGCCATGCTTCCTTTGCCACAGTGAATGGTCGAAGATGCGCAATATCTTCGGGAGGGATTGCATCTTGGATGATGAAGAGAGCATTCTCGTTGAATTGATGATCCACGGCTTCTCTTGGGGTGAAGTTGCTTGGGTCATGCGGATTGAAACCTTGCTCAATGATTCTCCAAAGGTTAGTATTCACATGATTTAAATGACGTCTAAAGCAATATACCCAAGCGTCAAAATCCTCATTTTTCACAATCTTAGGAGGAGAACCGGCATGATTTAAATGAGTGGAGGGAATCGGTCCTCCATAGGTAAGTGGAGGTTCCACATGGGCAAAGATGCCATTTCCCCTTTTACCACTAGACAAAGGAACTTTATCACTAGAGGCATCCCCCTTGTCAGAGTTAGCAAGCGTCACCTTGTTAGTGGGATCAACCACTTCCAATGGTGCGGTGGATAATTTAAGACCATCAAGAAAATCCTTAAGCACGCCTTTGACCTCGGCCGTCATGGAGGTTTTAAATGTGTCCAAGGCTACATTGAGTTCCTCACGTGAGACCGAGGTTCCCCCATCGGCCATAGACAAGGACGGAATCACACCGGGGTGCTCCTCCTCACCGTCTATGGTGTGAACCATACTCTTCGGATGACAAAGTCCTTAATAAAGAGAAGAGGCTCCGATACCAATTGAAAGGATCGAAATAGTTGACTAGAGGGGACGGGGGTGAATAGGCAACTAACAATTTTTAGCTTTTCTTTACCAATTTAAACTTTGCATCAAAGTAGGTTGTCTAGATCTGCAACTAGGTGAGCAACCTATATGATGCAACAACAATAAGTAAACAAGCAAGCAAGGGAAGTAACACAAGATAAGCTTGCACGAGTAAAGGGATGAGATAACCAAGGGTGGAGTCAGTGAAGATGAGGATGTGTTACTGAAGTTCCTTCCCTTTGAGAGGAAGTATGTCTCCATTGGAGCGGTGTGGAGGCACAATGCTCCCCAAGAAGCCACTAGGGCCACTGTATTCTCCTCACGCCCTCACACAATGCGAGATGTCGTGATTCCACTATTGGTCCCTTGAAGGCGGCGACCAAACCTTTACAAAAAAGGTTGGGGCAATCTCCACCACTTAATTGGAGGCTCCCAACAACACCATGAAGCTTCACCACAATGGAGTATGGCTTCGCGATGACCTCAACCGTCTAG
Organism: Triticum dicoccoides; assembly: GCF_002162155.2. NCBI lineage: Eukaryota > Viridiplantae > Streptophyta > Magnoliopsida > Poales > Poaceae > Triticum > Triticum dicoccoides. The sequence continues at coordinate 251,476,369 of NC_041390.1, read as the reverse complement.
GGTGCTCAAACACCCAAGAGTAACAAGATCCGCGAGGGATTAGTGGGGGGAGTCAATTATCTCTTGGTGGATGTGTAGATCTAGGCCTTCTCAACCAATCCATAGGAGATCAACAAGTTTGATCGGCTAGGGAGAGAGATCGGGCGGAAATGGAGCTTAGAGCAACAATGGAGCTTGGAGGGGAAAGAGGTAGTCAACTTAGAGAAGAAGACACCCCTTTTATAATGAAAGAACAAATCCAACCATTATCCACTTAACCAGCCCGCGACTTGTGGTACTACCGCACCAAACAAGCGGTACTACCGTGAGGGCTCATGGTACTACCGCAGAGAACCGCGGTACTACCGCTGCCACGGCAGGGCCTAAGACCTATCCTGAAGCGGTAAGGCAAGGAGCGGTAGAACCACTGGCGCGGTACTACCGCACCCCCTTGCAGTACTACCACAAGGCAGGAATGGACTAGGCCGGGAAGGCACGGACATATAAAAATACATCTGTGACAACTTTCGCTGAGTTTTGATCCATGCAAAAATCCGACACGGTACTACCGCAGACCTGGAGCGGTACTACCGCGTAGGGCGCGGATGTAAAAAATTACATCCGCCCCTACTACCGTTCATGCTGCTGAGCCTGGCCACAGTGCATGGTACTACCACCCCCATGGAGCGGTATTACCGTGTAGTGCACGGATGTAAAAAATTACATCGTCCCTACTACCGCACTAGCAGCAGCGCCTGGCTTGAGGCCACGGTACTACCGCTCCTGAGGTGCAGTACTACCGCGCCCAGAGGCCGGTACTACCGCAAGGGCCTGCGGTACTACCGCTCCAGAGGAGCAGTACTACCGCATGCCCCAGTTCAGCAACACAAGGAGACCTTCATTTTTCAAAGACAAGGAGAGACAGAGGATGCTCCAAAGAGCCAAAGGAAAGGTGGTGCAAAAGGAGTAGATGTGTACGTGATGATTCCACCCAAACCTTTCCAAAGCAGACCCCCTATTAATAGTACGGATTTCCTACGACTCAAAACCACCAAAGAGAAACATAGAGAAACACCGTCTTCAATAGTCTTCGAGGGGTACAAAATCGTCTTGTGCCTAGTCATGATATATCTGAAATACTCCATGCACACGATTAGTCCGAAAAAGCATTGTCATCAATCACCAAAACAACTAAGGGATAAATATGCCCTTACACATGGATGCGTGTTGGAGCAAGGCGAAGCGGTGACGGACGGGACGGGCTTCACTGCCGTCCCCGATAAAGCAAGAGGACACCTAAGTAGCGCACTTAATGCGTTTTGACCCGTAATGTCAGGCGATAAACTCGACTACTGTACAACTTTCCACCTCCTGTGTGCCACTGTGGCAGCCCCTTTGACTATAAAAGGAGGCCTACGACATACTGTGAGGGGATTCAGACTTTTTGGACCCTGCACACTTTGTAGCTAGTCCAAGAGCACCAGATAAACAGAAACTAGCAGGAGTAGGGTATTACGCATCATTTGTGGCCCGAACCTGGATAACCCTCCCCCCGCGTTGATCTTCTAAACCCGCTCTTTGCACAGCCCCGCGCCCGCCAACCGTAGAAGGGATTCCCTGTGATCCCATAGGTGTCGTTCCTGAGCCCCAACATCTTTGGCGTGCCAGGTAGGGGGCGCAAGCTATGAAAATCCGGTTTTGGAGTCAACTTATCGACTCCTTCATCACGATGGCTCAAGAGGAGAAGGTGACGTTAATCAGCCACGCTCTGGTGCCGCCCGCAGCCGCAACGACCGTCCGCGTGGTCGTAAAAAGCTAAGTCACGCACAACCTTGAGCATTTCTTCTTAATATAAGGTTATTCTCCTCGTAAGATCTTGCTCTTTGTACGGAAAACCTGCATGCAATGGGACCCTTCCGCTATTGGCTATGCCACTACTAGGGAAAGTCTTATACACAAAATCTTAGCAGCAGTGCGGCATAAAAATAGGCGCTACTGCTAATTAGCAGTAGAGAGGTTAAGAAAAGCACGCTACTGATGTAAATTTAGCAGTAGCGCGTGATGTCTAAACCGCGCTGCTACAAAAATCCACCGATAGTACCCAACAACCTAAGGTTACCAGCAGCGCGAAGTCATGGTGCGCGCTACTGCTAATGCAATAGTAGTAGCACACTTTTTAGTCACGTCGCTGCTGCTAAATTTGAAATTGTCCACACGGTTGGCTCATTTAGCAGTAGCGCGTGTGACGAAAGGGCGCTGCTGCTACGCTCTTAGCAGTAGCGCGTTTTTCCTCCCGCGCTACTGCTAAGACGCAGCACCCCACCACCTTTTCCCACCCCCCATCTCCTCTCCTCCCTTTCCCCTACCTCCCACACGCATCCTCTCTCCTCTTCTTCTTCCTCAATACTTCTCCCCCATTACTCTCCCTCTTCTACCTACCTTTCTCTCTCTTCACTACTCCTAGATAACACCACCTCCATTAATGCATCTCCTTTCTCTTTTTCCTGCCCCCTCCACTAGTTGAAGTTGTCTCCTCCCAAATTAGCTAGCTAGGTAGATGTAGCATTTAGTCAAGTGACCAATATTTCCCCCCTAACTAGATCTATCTTTGTCAAGAAGAGCTTTGTGCACTTTTGATCTCCCTACATCATCATCTCCACCATGTGACCGATCTCGAGAAAGAGGGTGATTAAAATTTCATGCTTTTGCAAAATGGAAATATGTGTATGTGTGTGATATGATAATTGGGCAATATGATGGAAATTGTGTGTGTGGCATGTGTTGACACCAAATTGTGCTTTTGAGTTGCCTATGTTTTGCCGAAATGTTGATTTATTTCCGTTTCGGCGAATTCCGGGAAAACTCTAGATCTATATATGTCCTATTTTTAGGGAATGTCATGCCGAATTTTTGTATGACTTTGATGCATGCATGCATTTTTATAATCAATTTGTTTATTATTATCGTGCATACATTCACGATGGTCAGTGGAACGATGGTGGACAGGTGGTTGCAGTCGGCGGTGCAGGACATGAAAGAAAATAACCGGGCGGAGGTTTTATGTCCGTGTCGAAAATGCAAAGGAATAGTTTGGCTCGACCCCTATGATGATGGTCGTGTCGAAGCGCACCTGCTCATGACTGGTTTCATGGATGGCTATACTCGATGGATAATTGAAGATGAGGATGACGATGTTGAGGACGCCGATGGGGCATGCAATGACGACATGGGGCAAGACGAAGATATGATCAATAATGGCGGCGGGGAAGAGGCCGGACATGGTGGCGGAGAAGGGGCCAGACATGGCGGAGTAGAAGGGGCCGGACATGGCGGCGGATAGAACGTGGACTCCACGCAACAGAGTTCGTCGGTACTAAGTTCAGTCATGCGGGACCCTCATGTTCAAGCACTGCTTCGCAAGGAGACGAGTATTGAGAGAGCTGCTTCAAGAGAGGAGGCTAACTTGGAGCAACTGGTGGTAGACTCGACACTCCATTATATGATGGTTGCAATATTGAGGTGACCCGCTTGAGTTTCGCGCTCCAACTCCTGAAGACAAAGGCTAAAAACAAATGGACCGACAGTAGCCTCGATGAGCATCTCAAGTACCTAAAGGATGTTCTTCCTACGGGGAACCTATGTCCTACTAGTGTTGATGAGGCCAAGAAGATCGTGTGACCTCTTGATCTGCCGCATGTTAGATACCATGCATGCATCAACGATTGCATAATTTATCGGAAGGAGCAGGCGGAAAAAACAAGTTGTCTGGTGTGCAATGCTTCTCGATACAAGAAGGCCGGGAAGAAATGTCCCCAGAAAGTTGTATGGTACTTACCGATCACTCCCGGTCTCCAACGGTATTTCATAGATCCCAAGGAAGCAAAGCTAATGCGCTAGCATGCGGAGAGGAAGAATCCCGATGATGGAGATGATCCAAAGCTGAGACACGTCAAGGATGGAAGCCAGTGGAGAGCGTTGAACAACTTCTATCGGTATTTCGAATGTGATGGAAGGAACATCGTGCTCGGCGCGTGTACCAATGGCATGAATCCGTTTGGCAACCGGAACACCAACCATAGCACATGGCCCGTGTTTGTATGGATGTACAACCTCCCCCTGGTTGTGCATGAAGTCGAAGTACATTGACATGAGCATGCTTATTCAAGGGCCAAAACAACCAGGAAATAATATTAATTTGTATCTAGGGCTACTTCAAGAGGAGTTAGACACTTTATGGAAAACACCGGCCAAGACATGGGACGCCAGCAAAGGCGAGTATTTCTACATGAGAGCCGCGCTGATCACGATGGTGCACGACTATGTCGGTTACAGATATGTCGCAGGCTAGGTGTGCCATGGATATTGCGTATGCATGCGGTGCATGGATGATACGACGTCTCAGCAGCTAACGTCAAGGAAAGATGGCGGGTCTAGGAAAATCGTGTACATGGGGCATCGAAGATGGCTCGAATAGGACGACCCATGGAGAAACCGTGGAGATCTATTCAATGGTCACGCTGAGCATCGAGGACCTCCACGTAAGCGGAGCGGTGCCGAAATCGATGAGCTGTTGAAAAATTGGAAGCAGTGCCCCGTGCCGGGAACGACGATGAAAAAGGCGCCAGAGCCACTGCTGAAGGTATGGAAGACGAGGTATGTGTTCTGGGACTTGGAGTACTGGCACAAACTCGATACTCCTCATTGCCTTGATCAAAATGCACATATGTAAGAATGTCCTTGAGAGCTTGCTCGCGACACTGACGAACATGCCAGATAAGACCAAGGATGGGCCGAAGGCAAGAAAAGACTTGCAAGATTTGAATATCAAGGAAGAACTGCACATGCCGCCCCGTAAACAGTCATACGAGACAGAGACAGAGACAGAGGCGCGGGAGAAGAAGGGCAAGAAAATAAAGAGGATTATTGATAACCCACAAGTATAGGGGATCGCAACAGTTTTCGAGGGTAGAGTATTCAACCCAAATTTATTGATTCGACACAAGGGGAGCCAAAGAATATTCTCAAGTATTAGCAGCTGAGTTGTCAATTCAACCACACCTGGAAACTTAATATCTGCAGCAAAGTGTTTAGTAGCAAAGTAATATGATGGTAGTGGTAACGGTAAAAAAAGGTAACAGTAGTAAAAGTAATGGTTTTGGTATTTTGTAGTGATGATAGCAATAGCAACGGGAAAGTAAATAAGCGAAGAACAATATATGGAAAGCTCGTAGGCAATGGATCGGTGATGGAGAATTATGCCGGATGCGGTTCATCATGTAACAGTCATAACCTAGGGTGACACAGAACTAGCTCCAGTTCATCAATGTAATGTAGGCATGTATTCTGAATATAATCATACATGCTTATGGAAAAGAACTTGCATGGCATCTTTTGTCCTACCCTCCCGTGGCAGCGGGGTCCTTGCGGAAACTAAGGGATATTAAGGCCTCCTTTTAATAGATTACCGGAACAAAGCATTAACACATAGTGAATACATGAACTCCTCAAACTACGGTCATCACCGGTAAGTATCCCGATTATTGTCACTTCGGGGTTAACGGATCATAACACATAATAGGTGACTATAGACTTGCAAGATAGGATCAAGAACTCTCATATATTGATGAAAACATAATAGGTTCAGATCTGAAATCATGGCACTCGGGCCCTAGTGACAAGCATTAAGCATAGCAAAGTCATAGCAACATCAATCTCAGAACATAGTGGATACTAGGGATCAAACCCTAACAAAACTAACTCGAGTACATGATAGATCCCATCCAACCCATCACTGTCCAGCAAGCCTACGATGGAATTACTCATGCACAGCGGTGAGCATCATGAAATTGGTGATGGAGGATGGTTGATGATGACGATGGCGACGGATTCCCCTCTCCGGAGCCCCGAACAGACTCCAGATCAACCCTCCCGGGAGGTTTTAGGGCTTGACGGCGGCTCCGTATCGTAAAACGCGATGATTTCTTCTCCCTGAAACACAATATATAGAGTTGGAGTTGGAGTCGGAGAGGCAACAGGGGGCCCAGGAGGTAGGGGGCGTGCCCTAGGGGGGCAGGCGCGCCCCCATCCTCGTGGAGAGGTGGTGGGCCCCCCGGCCTTCATCTTTTGCAGGTATTTTTCATATTTTCTGAAAAGTTGCTCCGTGAAGTTTCAGGTCATTCCGAGAATGTTTGTTTCTGCACATAAATAACACCATGGTAATTCTGCTGAAAACAACGTTAGTCCGGGTTAGTTCCATTCAAATCATGGAAGTTAGAGTCCAAAACAAGGGCAAAAGTGTTTGGAAAAGTATATACGACGGAGACGTATCAACTCCCCCAAGCTTAAACCTTTACTTGTCCTCAAGCAATTCAGTTGACAAACTGAAAGTGATAAAGAAAAACTTTTACAAACTCTGTTTTCTTTTGTTGTTGTAAATATGTAAAGCCAACATTCAAGTTTTCAGCAAAGATTATAATTAACCACATTCACAATAATGCTCAGGTCTCAAGTTACTCATATCAATAGCATAATCAACTAGCGAGCAATAATAATAAATCTCGGAAGACAACACTTTCTCAAAACAATCATAATTTGATATAACAAGATGGTATCTCGCTAGCCCTTTCTGAGACCGCAAAACATAAATGCAGAGCACCTTTAAAGACCAAGGACTGACTAGACATTGTAATTCATGGTAAAAGAGATCCAATCAGGTCATACTCAATGTAAACTAACAGTAATGAATGCAAATGACAGTGGTGCTCTCCAACTGGTGCTTTTTAATAAGAAGATGATGACTTAGCATAAAAGTAAATAGATAGGTCCTTCGTAGAGGGAAGCAGGGATTTGTAGAGGTGCCAGAGCTCGGTTTTGAAATAGAGGTGAATAATATTTTGAGCGGTATACTTTTATTGTCAACATAACAACCAAGAGATGGAGATATCTTCCATGCTACACACTTTATAGGTGGTTCCCAAACAGAATGGTAAAGTTTATACTCCCCCTTCCACCAACAAGCATCAATCCATGGCTTGCTCGAAACAACGAGTGCCTCCAACTAACAAGAGTCCCAGGGGGAGTTTTGTTTGCAATTATTTTGATTTAGTTTGCATAAAGCATGGGACTGGGCATCCCGGTGACCAACCATTTATCTCGTGAGTAAGGAGCGGAGTCCACTCCTCTTGAGAATAACCCGCTTAACATGGAAGATACAAACAACCCTAGTTGATACATGAGCTATTCGGGCATACAAAACAGGATATTTATTTAAAGGTTTAGAGTTTGGCACATACACATTTACTTGGAACGGCAGGTAGATACCGTATATAGGTTGGTATAGTGGACTCATGTGGAATAACTTTAAAGGGATTGGATGCACAAGCAGTATTCCCGCTTAGTACAAGTGAAGGCTAGCAAAAGACTGGGAAGCGACCAGCTAGAGTGCGACAACAGTCATGAACATGCATTAAAATTAATCAACACGAAATGCAAGCATGAGTAGGATATAATCCACCATGAACATAAATATCGTGAAGGATATGTTGATTTTGTTTCAACTACATGCGTGAACATGTGCCAAGTCAAGTCACTTAAATCATTCAGAGGAGGATACCACCCTATCATACCACATCGTAACCATTTCAATAGCATGTTGGCATGCAAGGTAAACCATTATAACTCATAGCTAATCAAGCATGGCACAAGAAACTATGATCTCTAGTTGTCATTGCAAACATGTTTATTCATAATAGGCTGAATCAGGAACGATGAACTAATCATATTTACAAAAACAAAAGACGTCGAGTTCATACCAGATTTTTTCATCTCAGCCAGTCCATCATAATTGCCTTTCACTTGCACGACCGAACGATGTGAATAATAATAATAGTGCACATGCATTGGACTAAGCTGGAATCTGCAGGCATTCAATAAATAGGAGAAGACAAGGCAATATGGGCTCTTTAGTCATATCAACAATAATGCATATAAGAGCCACTTCAACAATTTAATTATGGTCTTCTCCTATCGACCCCCAAAGAAAAGAAAAGAAATAAAACTATTTACACGGGAAAGCTCCCAACAAGCAAAAGAAGAACATGAAATATTTTTGGGTTTTCTTTTTAATTACTACTACAAGCATAGAAATTAAACTAACTAAAAGCTACAACTATTTTTTTTGGTTTTTCTTAAGGTTTATTAAACACACAAGAAGAAAGCATAAAAAGGAAAATAACTAGCATGGATGATATAATGAAAAAGTATGAGCACCGACATCTAGCAATGAGTGTGTGCACATAAATGTAATGTCGGTGAGAAATACATACTCCCCCAAGCTTAGGCTTTTGGCCTAAGTTGGTCTATGGCCATGGCTGGCCTGGCGGATATCCATAATAGTAGTTGGGGTCGTACTGAGAAGAAGAAGAAGAGGAAGACTCCGATTGCCACTAGCTGACAATCATCTCCGGATCCCACTGGTAATTAAACTGTCGTGAAGGATCAACTTGTGGTTCCAGCTCTGGCTCCACGGCTGGTGCAGGGTTCCGGTAGGCATGAATAGCCTTCAACGAAACAAGGTACGTGCCTGAAGATAAATCAAACAAAGAAGGAGCAGGCAGGGTAATAGTCTTAGGATGATGTTTATTAAAGAACAATTGATATTTAAGCTCTCCTTCCCTATTCTTAACAATAAAATCATGTGCCACCATACTTTTATAATCTAGATAAACACAAGGCAACACTTTTTCTTCCTTCTCAAAATGCCTAATAGGTATGTTAAAATGTGCAGCTAGGCATGAAGCATAGATGCCTCCAAAGATGGGGCCCTTGGTACGGTCCAGACTTAACCGTTTGGCAATAATACCGCCCATACTAACAGAGTTATCACCGTATATACCGTGGAGCAAAATAGTAATATCAGGGATACTAAGGTTTCCACAGTTTCCGCGACCAATTAAACAATGACTAGCAAATAATGCAAAGTAACATAAAACAGGAAAATGTATGCTAGTGATTCGTGCATCGGCAACCTTCCTTGTTTCCCCTACAGTGATAGTATCAATAAACCCCTCCACATCATCGCGATGTGGTTCTTCTGTCTTGCCCTCAAAAGGGACTAAACAAATCTGACAAAAATCATAAAGTGACATCTCCTTATGCTCATCATATAAATGAAACTCCACCGTAGGTGGCGAGTTCCTAGAATGGAAATGAATGTTTTGCACAAAGGTATTTGTGAGTAAGAGATACTGATCGCATTGGTCGTGGAGGAAAGTGGTGAGGCCTGCATTCTTAGCCAATTCATGAAAATCTTCATAAATACCGGCTGCTCTCAAGAAATCATCGGAAGGCCATTCACACGCCCGAACCTCCATGGTGCGAGGCAGATTATACTTAGGCTTTGGTGCCTTTTCCTTCGAGCTTTGGCTCGATGAGCCCCTCAAAAGTCTCCTCATCATTTTCTGAAAAATTCTGAAATTTTTAGTAACTTCAAAATAAAAGTAAACCAAACTCAATAATATTGATAGCAACTAGTCCTACAAGTGCCTACTGCCTATATCATGCATCAAAACTACTTTTGACCATATAAATTTGACATGCAAGCTCAAGAATAGAGTCACCTAAGCAGCAAAAATTTGCAATGAATAAAGCACTAGAACAAAAACTAATTGGACCAGTGGAGGAGTCACATACCAAGGAACAATCTCCCCAAGCAGTTTTGTGAGAGGTGCTTTGAGCAAGGAGATCGAAAATGGCAGCAAAACGAGCTTGGACTCGGGTTTGAGCTGGTTATTCGTGTTTGTGGGAGGAAGAAGAAGTGTGTGGGTGAAAGGATAAGTGGAGGAGTGCCACCATGGGCCCACGAGGCTGGGGGCGCGCCCAGGGGGTAGGGCGCGCCCTCCACCCTCGTGGGCAGGTGGTTGACCCCCCTGCTGTGTTCTCAGTGCCAAATATTCTCAAATATTCTAGAAAAAATCATATTTAAATTTCAGGGCATTTGGAGAACTTTTATTTTCGGGGTATTTTTATATTGCACAGACAATCAGATAACAGACAGAAAAATGTTTATTTTTATTTTATTTAATATAAATAACAGAAAGTAAAAGTGGGGTACAGAGGGTTGTGCCTTCTAGTTTCATCCATCTCATGGTCATCAAAAGGAATCCACTAACAAGGTTGATCAAGTCTTGTTAACGAACTCATTCCGAATAACATGGAACCGGAGAAATTTCGAATAACACTATGTTACCTCAACGGGGATATGCACATCCCCAATAATAAGAATATCATATTTCTTCTTGACAGTAGGAAGAGGAAATTCAAAACCTCCAAATATAATCGATGGAGTTTTTCCAATAGAGTTGATACTATGAACTTGAGGTTGTTTCCTCGGAAAGTGTACTGTATGCTCATTACCATTAACATGAAAAGTGACATTGCTTTTAGTGCAATCAATAACAGCCCCTGCAGTATTCAAAAAGGGTCTTCCAAGAAAAATAGACATACTATCGTCCTCGGGAATATCAAGAATAACAAAGTCCGTTAAAATAGTAACGTTTTGCAACTACAACTGGCACATCCTCACATACCGACAGGTATAGCAGTTGATTTATCAGCCATTTGCAAAGATATTTCAGTAGGTGTCAACTTATTCAAATCAAGTCTACGATATAAAGAGAGAGGCATAACACTAACACCGGCTCCAAGATCACATAACACTAGTGCAGAACCGGGCAATAGCACCTGTTTGTAAGGCCCTTTAGTGCCGGTTCGGTAACCGGCACTAAAGTGTGGGAACTAAAGGCCCCCCTTTAGTACCGGTTCAGCACGAACGGGTGCTAAAGGGCAACCACGTGGCACGAGCCAGCTCCGTGGGCGTGTAGGACATTAGTACCGGTTGGTAACACCAACCGGTACTAAATGTTTGGGTGTGTTTTGGTTTTATTTTTTATTTTTACTTTAATTTTGTGTTTTCAATTTAATTTAGTGATTGTTTTACATTATAATGAGTTGTTAAATCATTAGGTGAATGTACCGTGGATTAGTTTGACTGGATGCATGTGGATCCTAGCTAAGTCATCAAGTATATGTCATATCCATATTGTATATACTTGATCACCTAATTAAGTGATCGAGGTAATATGGATATGGCTTATACTTGATCACTTAGCTAGAATCCATCCAGTTGAAACTAATCTGCGGTTTATTTCATAAATGATATAATAACTCATCATCATCATCATCATCATCATCATATTAATATAAAAACTCTTGCATCATATATATCATCACCAACAACAGTTTTCATAGCTAGCTAAAAATCATCATATAATAGTCGTCTCATTACCACTACTTAATCATCATATAGTCATTACCGCTATCTAATCACCACCAACACTAGCTTAAAGAAGAAACATTCACTTGTACCAGAAGCAAAGATATCATCGAGTTCAACATGGTAATGATATTATAAGCGTTCATAACACCAAAAAGCAAAATCACTCTTTGAGATTAAGTTCAGGACGAAGAACACGGACATGAGAGGACAAGTACTAAGAGCATGAACTAGCTAATTAATCACTCATGCTGCTCTCTCTCTCAGGTAAAATAGCATAGAACATGTATAGCTTTCCTGATTCATCATATTGGAGCATGCAGATGAACCTGTCTCCTAATCGTGGGTTGTGCTTCTGACTGCTGCCCCCTAGTACTTCTCTGCGATCGCTCACAATTTTGCTCGAGTCTTTTACTATTAAGCATTCCTCACTATTAGAAACCCTGAATGCACTAAAGTGCATTGTAGGATATCTTGGCCGTAAGCTAACAATATTCATGGTACCTTTAGTCTCGATCCAATCAGGCACAACATTCATCGGGAGTCCCTATTGAAGAACATCGTATAGTAACATACTTAGCAATGAAGTTTAGCTTAAAAAATAATATATGCAAAAGATGCACTGAGGAGAAATAGTAGAAATCGTACCATCTTTCCTAAATATATGTGACCGTAGTTCAACACGAACACTATTGGCCGCACGTTTTGAGTACTAACATTTCTAAGTGCAGGAATTTTTTTTGTCTTGACAGCATCAAGATCCTCAAGCCATGAAACATAATGACTTGTCTCCTCGCAGTTTAGTTCAGCCCCGGGACAGTGGACGGTCCTGTCTACCAAGCGTCGGACATGTTTGCTTGATTGGAAATAAGCTTTCAATATAAATTGAGATCTATTAATTCAACTGGTTCAAATAATATCATATCAAAGACATAAATATGGTTGAGAAACTCACATAATGGTAGAATTGGAGGCGTCTGCACATCGATCCAGATGTCTCTATTACCTTCAATATCATCTTCCGGACGAATATCAAAGGTGATAACCATATCAGGCTCAAATGCATAAGCCTTGCATAGTGCTTGCCAAGTTTTGCATTCAAAACAGGTGTATGTGTCTGCATTGTATAATTTGACGTTGAAGGTATAACCATGCTCGGTCTTCAAGTAAACTCTTTTTACCTCCATAGTTTCGTTAGGACTGAAACCTATCTTATCCAAGACAAAAATTCTTGCATGGCAGGGGATACGCTAGTAGAATAGTGAAAAATTAAAATTAAAAGTTGAAGCAAATGAAGCATAAGTCATGCTTAATTACGAAAAAAGACTTGTCGTTGTGACTTAGTGTATCCACTTTGAAGTTCTCATCCAACTTGATGCTGAAGCGTCTATCATCAACTAGAAAATTTCTGCTGCACAGGCCGCACTGGTCTTCGCAGTATTCGCACATAATGAAATCGTGTTCGTCGTCAGACGACATTCCTATGTTCATAGGTGAAACATTAAACACTTATTAGTTCTATTAATTCAACTAATTATGTTAATTCAACTAGTTCAACTAATTAATTCAACTAATTCAACTAAGCATTTATGAAAAATATACCTAAATAAAGTAGCTCAACTAATTCAACTAACTAGTTCAACTAATTAATTCAACTAATTCAACTAAACTATTTCTATTAATTTTCTTACTAAAAATAAGGTAGCTAGTTCTATATAATAAAATGTTAATTAGATAATCAAATCTCATATAACTAAATTAAATATATATCTAACATATAATTTATATCTAATTCATCTAACATTTGACATTAATATCTAACATATGTTCATATATAGGTGAAACATATGTTCTTACTAAAATAAAGTAGGTAGTTCTATATAGTAATATTTTGATTAGATCAT
>NC_041390.1:251459746-251462897 GCF_002162155.2 Triticum dicoccoides | reverse complement strand
TTTTAATTAGATCATCAAATCTCATATACCTAAATTTTCTTACTAAAAATAAACTAGTACTAATTCAACTAGCTAGTTCAACTAAGCATTTACTAAAAATAAACTAGTTATATTAATTCAACTAGTTCAAATAATCTCATATACCTAAATTTTCTTACTAAAAATAAACTTGTTCTTTTAATTTTCGTACTAAAAATAAGCTAGTTATATTAATTCAACTAGTTCAAATCTCATATATATACCTAATTAATATCTAGCTACTTCATCTAAAATTGACATTAATATTTAACATCTTTTCCATATAATTCATCTAACATTAACATTCTAACATTCTTATCTACGTAATTTATCTAACATTAATCTAAACAACAGAAAACAGAAAATAAGTAAAAACAATGTGTGTGTGTGTGTCTGTATGTGTGTGTGTATGTGTGTGTGTACGAGCGGGGGCGGCGGCACGAGACGACGATGCAACAGGGACGGCGCGACGACGAGCGGTGGGCCGGAGGCGACGGTGCGAACGAGACGACGATGTAGTACGGGGTGGCGGCGACGGGCGGCGAGGGATACGACAGTGATGGCGACGACGGGTGGCGGGGGCGACGGCGGTGACAGCGACGACGGGCGGCAGGGGCGGCGGGGCCTGCGAGGGCGGCGCGCGATGGGCGACGGCGCGGCGATGGCGGCGATGTCGCGCGAAGAAATTGGAGAAGAAGTGGTGGTCGATGAAACTGAATTTTTCGTAAGTGCCATACATATAGGAGGGGCCTTTAGTACCGGTTGGAGCCACCGACCAGTACTAAAGGCCAATTTTCGCCAGGCCAAGGGGCGGGAAACGTCCCCTTTAGTACCGGTTCGTGCCACGAACCGGTACTAAAGGCCCAATCATTAGTACCGGTTGGAGCCACCAACCGGTACTAATGGTTGTGCGCTGCCACCGGCGGTGCACAATGTTTAGTCCCACCTCGCCGAGCGAAGGGCAGCCGCACTGGTTTATAAACCCAGCCGCGGCTGCTCCTTCAAACTTCTATATATAGCAGGCTTCTGGGCCTAACTATGGCGCGCTGCCCTGTGAGCCTGCTGGCCCTTCTGGGCCTGCATTTGCACACCCTAGGTCTGGCAGGCCCACTGGACAGCGCCCCAACAATTTTTTTATATAGTTTTTTCTTTTTTGCATTATTTATTTTCTTCTATTTATTTTTGAGTAATTTTTTATATAGTTTTTTCTTTTCTGCATTATTTATTTTCTTCTATTTATTTTTGAGTAATTTTTATATAGTTTTTTCTTTTCTGCTTTATTTATTTTCTTCTATTTATTTCTGAGTAGTTTTTATTTCTGTATTTAGTTTCTTTGTGACCCTCTCTACTCTTTCGCACATGCTATGCGGGTGAAATGATAATACCATTGCAAGTTTAAACATTTTCAGAATTCATTTTGTAGTGATTTTCAATTTCACGGTCAGTTAGCTCTCTAAACAATTAGGTAAATGACTGAAAAACAAAAAATGATGTCAGAACATGTTGGAAATTGATGACGTCGCTTTGAATGCTGCATACTGAACACAAAAGAAGTCAGGAGTTCAAATAAGTTTAAAAAACATTGAAGTGCCCGTGTAACAGATGAGTTCTTGTCCGAAACCCTGATACTCCGAAAGAGATTGTCCAGTTTATACACGAAGTGCGTCCAGTTTTTGCCGTGACCCTCTCTACTCTTTCGCACATGCTATGCGGGTGAAATGATGATACCATGCCAAGTTTCAACATTTTCATAGTTCATTTTGTAGTGATTTTCAATTTCACGGTCATTTAGCTCTCTAAACAATTCGGTAAATGACTGAAAAACAACAAATGATGTCAGAACATGTTGGAAATTGATGACGTCGCTTTGAATGCTGCATACTAAACACAAAAGAAGTCCGGAGTTCAAATAAGTTTAAATAACATTGAAGTGCTCGTGTAACAGATGAGTTCTCGTCCGAAACCCTGATACTCCAAAAGAGATTGTCCAGTTTGAACACGAAGTGCGTCCAGTTTTTGCCGTGACCCGCTCTACTCTTTCGCACATGCTATGGGGTGAAATGATGATACCATGCCAAGTTTCAACATTTTCACAGTTCATTTTGTAGTGATTTTCAATTTCACGGTCATTTAGCTCTCTAAACAATTAGGTAAATGACTGCAAAACAAAAAATGATGTCAGAACATGTTGGAAATTGATGACGTCGCTTTGAATGCTGCATACTGAACACAAAAGAAGTCGGGAGTTCAAATAAGTTTAAAAAACATTGAAGTGCCCGTGTAACAGATGAGTTCTCGTCCGAAACCCTGATACTCCGAAAGAGATTGTCCAGTTTGTACACGAAGTGCGTCCAGTTTTTGCCGTGACCCTCTCTACTCTTTCGCACATGCTATGCGGGTGAAATGATGATACCATGCCAAGTTTCAACATTTTCATAGTTCATTTTGTAGTGATTTTCAATTTCACAGTCATTTAGCTCTCTAAACAATTCGGTAAATGACTGAAAAACAACAAATGATGTCAAAACAAGTTGGAAATTGATGACGTTGCTTTGAATGCTGCATACTGAACACAAAATAAGTCTGGAGTTAAAATAAGTTTAAATAACATTGAAGTGCCCGTGTAACAGATGAGTTCTCGTCCGAAACCTTGATATTCCGAAAGAGATTGTCCAGTTTGTACATGAAGTGCGTCTAGTTTTTGCCGTGACCCTCTCTACTCTTTCGCACATGCTATGCGGGTGAAATGATGATACCATGCCAAGTTTCAAAATTTTCATAGTTCATTTTGTAGTGATTTTCAATTTCATGGTCATTTAGCTCTCTAAACAATTAGGTAAATGAATGAAAAACAACAAATGATGTCAGAACATGTTGGAAATTGATGACGTCGCTTTGAATGCTGCATACTGAACACAAAAGAAGTCCGGAGTTCAAATAAGTTTAAAAAACATTGAAGTGTCCGTGTAACAGATGAGTTCTTGTCTGAAACCCTGATACTCCGAAAGAGATTGTCCAGTTTGTACATGAAGTGCGTCCAGTTTTTGCCGTGACCCTCTCTACTCTTTCGCACATGCTATGCTGGTGAAATGATGATACCATGCCAAGTTTCAACATTTTCACAGTTCATTTT
>NC_041390.1:251393888-251459433 GCF_002162155.2 Triticum dicoccoides | reverse complement strand
AAAAACATCAAATGATGTCAGAACATGTTGGAAATTGATGACGTCGCTTTGTATGTTGCATACTGAACACAAAAGAAGTCCGGAGTTCAAATAAGTTTTAAAAACATTGAAGTGCCCGTGTAACAGATGAGTTCTTGTCTGAAACCCTGATACTCCGAAAGAGATTGTCCAGTTTGTACACGAAGTGCGTCCAGTTTTTGCTGTGACCCTCTCTACTCTTTAGCACATGTTATGCGGTTGAAATGATGATACCATGACAAGTTTCAACATTTCCATAGTTCATTTTGTAGTGATTTTCAATTTCACGATCATTTAGCTCTCTAAACAATTAGGTAAATGACTGAAAACAACAAATGATGTCAGAACATGTTGGAAATTGATGACGTCGCTTTGAATGCTGCATACTGAACACAAAAGAAGTCCGAAGTTCAAATAAGTTTAAAAAACATTGAAGTGCCCGTGTAACAGATGAGTTCTCGTCCGAAACCCTGATACTCCGAAAGAGATTGTCCAGTTTGTACACGAAGTGCGTCCAGTTTTTGCCGTGACCCTCTCTACTCTTTCGCACATGCTATGCGGGTGAAATGATGATACCATGCCAAGTTTCAACATTTTTATAGTTCATTTTGTAGTGATTTTCAATTTCACAGTCATTTAGCTCTCTAAACAATTCGGTAAATGACTGAAAAACAACAAATGATGTCAGAACAAGTTGGAAATTGATGACGTCGCTTTGAATGCTGCATACTGAACACAAAATAAGTCTGGAGTTAAAATAAGTTTAAATAACATTGAAGTGCCCGTGTAACAGATGAGTTCTCGTCCGAAACCTTGATATTCCGAAAGAGATTGTCCAGTTTGTACACGAAGTGCGTCTAGTTTTTGCCGTGACCCTCTCTACTCTTTCGCACATGCTATGCGGGTGAAATGATGATACCATGCCAAGTTTCAACATTTTCACAGTTCATTTTGTAGTGATTTTCAATTTCATGGTCATTTAGCTCTCTAAACAATTAGGTAAATGACTGAAAAACAACAAATGATGTCAGAACATGTTGGAAATTGATGACGTCACTTTGAATGCTGCATACTGAACACAAAAGAAGTCCCGAGTTCAAATAAGTTTAAAAAACATTGAAGTGTCCGTGTAACAGATGAGTTCTTGTCCGAAACCCTGATACTCCGAAAGAGATTGTCCAGTTTGTACACGAAGTGCGTCCAGTTTTTGCCGTGACCCTCTCTACTCTTTCGCACATGCTATTCGGGTGAAATGATGATACCATGCCAAGTTTCAACATTTTCACAGTTCATTTTGTAGTGATTTTCAATTACACGATCATTTAGCTCTCTAAACAATTAGGTAAATGACTGAAAAACATCAAATGGTGTCAGAACATGTTGGAAATTGATGATGTCGCTTTGTATGTTGCATACTGAACACAAAAGAAGTCCAGAGTTCAAATAAGTTTTGAAAACATTGAAGTGCCCGTGTAACAGATGAGTTCTTGTCTGAAACCCTGATACTCCGAAAGAGATTGTCCAGTTTGTACACGAAGTGCGTCCAGTTTTTGCTGTGACCCTCTCTACTCTTTAGCACATGCTATGCGGTTGAAATGATGATACCATGACAAGTTTCAACATTTCCATAGTTCATTTTGTAGTGATTTTTAATTTCATGATCATTTAGCTCTCTAAACAATTAGGTAAATGACTGAAAACAACAAATGATGTTAGAACATGTTGGAAATTGATGACGTCGCTTTGAATGCTGCATACTGAACACAAAAGAAGTCCGAAGTTCAAATAAGTTTAAAAAACATTGAAGTGCCCGTGTAACAGATGAGTTCTCGTCCAAAACCCTGATACTCCGAAAGAGATTGTCCAGTTTGTACACGAAGTGCGTCCAGTTTTTGCCGTGACACTCTCTACTCTTTCGCACATGCTATGCGGGTGAAATGATGATACCATGCCAAGTTTCAACATTTTCATAGTTCATTTTGTAGTGATTTTCAATTTCACAGTCATTTAGCTCTCTAAACAATTCGGTAAATGACTAAAAAACAACAAATGATGTCAGAACAAGTTGGAAATTGATGATGTCGCTTTGAATGCTGCATACTGAACACAAAATAAGTCTGGAGTTAAAATAAGTTTAAATAACATTGAAGTGCCCGTGTAACAGATGAGTTCTCGTCCGAAACCTTGATATTCCGAAAGAGATTGTCCAGTTTGTACACGAAGTGCGTCTAGTTTTTGCCGTGACCCTCTCTACTCTTTCGCACATGCTATGCGGGTGAAATGATGATACCATGCCAAGTTTCAACATTTTCACAGTTCATTTTGTAGTGATTTTCAATTTCATGGTCATTTAGCTCTCTAAACAATTAGGTAAATGACTGAAAAACAACAAATGATGTCAGAACATGTTGGAAATTGATGACGTTGCTTTGAATGCTGCATACTGAACACAAAAGAAGTCCGGAGTTCAAATAAGTTTAAAAAACATTGAAGTGTCCGTGTAACAGATGAGTTCTTGTCCGAAACCCTGATACTCCGAAAGAGATTGTCCAGTTTGTACACGAAGTGCGTCCAGTTTTTGCCGTGACCCTCTCTACTCTTTCGCACATGCTATGCGGGTGAAATGATGATACCATGCCAAGTTTCAACATTTTCACAGTTCATTTTGTAGTGATTTTCAATTACACGATCATTTAGCTCTCTAAACAATTAGGTAAATGACTGAAAAACATCAAATGATGTCAGAACATGTTGGAAATTGATGACGTCGCTTTGTATGTTGCATACTGAACACAAAAGAAGTCCGGAGTTCAAATAAGTTTTAAAAACATTGAAGTGCCCGTGTAACAGATGAGTTCTTGTCTGAAACCCTGATACTCCGAAAGAGATTGTCCAGTTTGTACACGAAGTGCGTCTAGTTTTTGCTGTGACCCTCTCTACTCTTTAGCACATGCTATGTGGTTGAAATGATGATACCATGACAAGTTTCAACATTTCCATAGTTCATTTTGTAGTGATTTTCAATTTCACGATCATTTAGCTCTCTAAACAATTAGGTAAATGACTGAAAACAACAAATGATGTCAGAACATGATGGAAATTGATGACATCGCTTTGAATGTTGCATACTGAACACAAAAGAAGTCCGAAGTTCAAATAAGTTTAAAAAACATTGAAGTGCCCGTGTAACAGATGAGTTCTCGTCCGAAACCCTGATACTCCGAAAGAGATTGTCCAGTTTGTACACGAAGTGCGTCCAGTTTTTGCCGCGACCCTCTCTACTCTTTCGCACATGCTATGCGGGTGAAATGATGATACCATGCTAAGTTTCAACATTTTCACAGTTCATTTTGTAGTGATTTTCAATTTCACGGTCATTTAGTTCTTTAAACAATTCGGTAAATGACTGAAAAACAGCAAATGATGTCAGAACATGTTGGAAATTGATGACGTCGCTTTGAATGCTGCATACTGAACACAAGAAGTCCGGAGTTCAAATAAGTTATTAAAAATAAAAAAGAGGTGCAATGCTGGTTAATTTGCTTCAAGCCTTTCAGAATAGTGTAGACTGCACTACACATAGCTCAGTGCAATCTATGCTATTCCGAAAGGCTTGAAGCTAATCAATGTGCAGGTGAGCATTGCGCCTCTTCGTCATTGTCTCTATTCTCACGGCTTATAAACCGCTCATACTGCCTCTCTCTTGGCGAGGTGGGACTAAAACTCATCTTACTAAGAAACTCTAGTACCGGTTCATGCCATGAACCGATACTAAAGGTATTCGTGGGGGCCCCAGCTTGACCACAGCCGCACTGGCCTCGTTAGTACCGGTTCATGGCATGAACCGGTACTAAAGGTTGCCCACGAACCGGTACTAATGATGCCCGCCCGCCTAGCCGTTGGAACCGGCACTAATGGTCACATTAGTGCCAGCTCAAATTCAAACCGGCACTAATGTGCTTCACATTTGACCCTTTTTCTACTAGTGTAAAGCAATTTTAACATAATTTCTTTTAATGGAGCATGGTATAGTTGGTACACCGGGATCTCCATGTTTCTTTGGTATTCCACCCTTAAAAGTATGATTAGCAAGCATGGTGGAAATTTTAGCTTTCGGTATCTTTCTTTTATTTGTAATGATATCTTTCATGTACTTAGCATAAGGATTGGTTTTGAGCATATCAGTTAATTGCATACGCAAAAAGATAGGTCTAATCATTTCATCAAAGCGCTCAAAATCCTCATCATCCTTTTTCTTAGATGGTTTGGGAGGAAAAGGCATGGGTTTCTGAACCCAAGGCTCTCTTTATTTACCATGTTTGCTAGCAACAAAGTCTCTCTTATCATAACGTTGATTCTTTGATTGTGGGTTATCAAGATCAACAGCAGGTTCAATTTCTACATCATTATCATTACTAGGTTGAGCATCATTATGAACATTATCATTAACATTACCACTAGTTTCAGATTCATTACCAGATTTTGTTTTAGCATAAGAAATAGAAATATCATTTGGATTCTCAGGTGTTTCAACAATAGGATCACTAGAAGCATGCAAAGTCCTATCATTTTTCTTTTTCTTCTTTTTAGAAGGCCTAGGTGCATCTATATTATTTCTCTGAGAATCTTGCTCAATTCTTTTAGGATGGCCTTCAGGATACAAAGGTTCCTGAGTCATTCTACCACCTCTAGTCATAACTCTAACAGCATTATCATTATATTTACTATTCAATTCATTGAGCAAATCATTTTGAGCTTTAAGTACTTGTTCTACTTGAGTGATAACCATAGAAGCATGTTTACTAATAAGTTTAAGTTCACCTTTGACATTAGCCATATAATCACCCAAGTGTTCAAGCATATTTGAATTGTATTTCAATTGTCTACCAAAATAAGCATTAAAATCTTCTTGCTTAGCCATAAATTTATCAAACTCATCTAAGCATGGGCTAGCAAACTTAGTAAATGGGATTTCAACTTTATCATATCTATAGAGAGAATTTACCTTTACTACCTGTGTCGGGTTATCAAGACCATGAGTTTCTTCAATAGGAGAAATATTTGGATTATATGTTTCTTCAACAGGCGGTAAATTAAGACCATGTATTTCTTCAATAGGAGGTAAATTCTTAACATCTTCAGCTTTAATACCTTTTTCTTTCATAGATTTCTTTGCCTCTTGCATATCTTCAGGACTGAGAAATTGAATACCCCTCTTCTTCGGAGTTGGTTTAGGAATAGGCTCAGGAATTGGCTCCGGAGGTGTCCAATTATTTTCATTTGTCAACATATTATTCAATAGAATTTCAGCTTCATCAGGTGTTCTTTCCCTGAAAACAGAACCAGCACATCTATCCAGGTAATCTCTGGAGGCATCGGTTAGTCCATTATAGAAGATATCAAGTATTTCATTTTTCTTAAGAGGATGATCAGGCAAAGCATTAAGTAATTGGAGAAGCCTCCCCCAAGCTTGTGGGAGACTCTCTTCTTCAATTTGCAGAAAATTATATATATCCCTTAAAGCAGCTTGTTTCTTACAATCGCCATGTCACACAATAGCATAAATATAACATTACAATCATCCAGATACAATCAAGGTCCAACTACGGAACCAAAATAAGACAACCCCAAATGCATAATGTCCCCGATCGCCCCAACTGGGCTCCACTACTGATCGTATGGAAAGGAAATGTAGTAACATCGTAAGTCCTCATCGAACTCCCACTTGAGCTCAGTAGCATCTTCTGGAATGGTATCATCGGTCTCTGCATCTGGTTTTGGAAGTAATCTGTGAGTCATGGGGACTCAACAATCTCACACCCTCGCGATCAAGACTATTTAAGCTTATAGGTAGGGTAAAAGGTATGAGGTGGAGCTGCAGCAAGCACTAGCATATATGGTGGCTAACATACACAAATGAGAGCGAGAAGAGAAGGCAAAGGCACAATCGATAAACTATGATCAAGAAGTGATCCTAGAACAACCTATGTTCAAGCATAACACGAGACCGTGTTGTCTTCCCGAACTCCGCCGAAAAGAGACCATCACGGCCACACACTCTGTTGATGCATTTTAATTAAGTTAAGTTTTAGGTTTTCTACAACCAGACATTAACAAAATCCCATCTGCCCATAACTGCGGTGGCTTTTGAAAGTTCAAATCCCTGCAGGGGTGTCCCAACTTAGCCCATCACAAGCTCTCATGGTCAACTAAGGATATTGCTTCTCCCAAGACAATCCGATCAGACTCGGAATCCCAGTTCCAAGACATCTCGACAATGGTAAAACAAGTCCAGCAAGACCACCCGCTGTGCCGACAAATCCCGACAGGAGATGCACAAATCTCGTTCTCAGGGCACACCGGATGAACACTACATACAACTAAAACCAACCCTCAAGTTTTCCCGAGGTGGCGCTGCAAGTGGCTCTGTTTTGGACCAACACTCAGAGGAGCACTAGCCCGGGGGTTTAAAATAAAGATGACCCTTGAGTCCGCGAAACCCAAGGGAAAAAGGCTAGGTGGCAAATGGTAAAACCAAGGTTGGGCCTTGCTGGAGGAGTTTTATTCCAGGCGAACTATCAAGGGGTTCCCATTATAACCCAACCGTGTAAGGAACACAAAATCAAGGAACATAACACCGGTATGACGGAAACTAGGGCGGCAAGAGTGGAACAAAACACTAGGCATAAGGCTGAGCCTTCCACCCTTTACCAACTATATAGGTGCATTAAAGTAAACAAGATATAGTAATGATATCCCAACTATAAACATGTTCCAACAAGGAACAAACTCCAATCTTCACATCTAACTAGCAACGCTATAAGAGGGGCTGAGCAAAGCGGTAAGATAGCCAAACAACGGTTTGCTAGGGCAAGGTGGGTTAGAGGTTTGACATGGCAATATGGGAGGCATGGTAAAGCATGTGGTAGGTATCGCAGCATAGGCATAGCAGTAGAACGAGCAACTAGCAAGCAAAGATAGAAGTGATTTCAAGGGTATGGTCATCTTGCTTGCAAAGTTCTCCGAGTTGCTTGATCCTCGTAAGCGTACTCAACGGGTTCCTCGTTCACGTACTCGTCTCACGGCTCTAGCCAAAGCAAGAACACAAGCAAAGGGAGACACAATCAACCATGGTGCAATGCGCAAGCACATGATGCAAAACATGGCATGATATGCGGGATGTGATATGCAATGCATATGCATGCTTTGGAAAGGAAAGATTGAATCAGGCCTCAACTTGGAAAACCAAGAGTGCCACTGGAATGATGAGTTGATTTCGGTTGAATCGATATAAAGATCACCGGAATCGGATGCACGGTTTGCAAATGGCAAGCAAAACAAATATGGCATCGATCTGCGATTAACAACACGAGGCCATCTAAATGCATCAAGAACAACAAGCTACTGCACTCTAACATAACAACAAAGCACATGGTAGGGATCCACTCAAGATGCTTGAAAAAAGATGAACACTGAGCTATGGCTAATTCACTCAATAGCAGGTTCAAACAAGCATGGCAAAAGTGCAAAAGATATCAGGTTACAGACTTAGTGGAAATAATAACATGGCAGGATTTAACATCAGGAAGCAATGTTTAGAGCAAGATAACAACATGCTACAGGAACATATCATGGAAAAGCAAGGCATGGCATGAAGCTACTCAAAGCATAAAACAAAAGTCCCTTACTGACCATGAGCCAAAAGGGATCAGAAAATACAATGGCAACCATGTGAACATAGTAAGTTTCGTTAACAGATTCAGACTAGGTAGAAAAACTGGAACATGGCAAAACAGATTCACGTAGGCATGTTTACGAGCTCGATGCACTCACCACAAGGAATTGCATGACAAACTAAGCATACACCTAGCAAGTAGACATGGCATAGAAGCTAAACATGGCAAGAACACTCTCATAGCATGCACGGATCAACTACAACAACCTCGGCAAAATCGCTTAACATGTAAACAATCTGCTAGGAACATTTTATAGCAAAAGTAGAGCTTGATTGGGTCATGCTAGGGTGCTCCATAATTGCAAACAAAGACATGGATGGATAGAGCATAACATTATCTCCAAAACATCCTTACTGATCATGCTCAAAAGAGGCATGGATCACTCTGTAGCAACAAGAATACATGGCATAAACATATTATCAGGGAAAAGACTTAGAAGATTTCTAAGTCCCTGAAATCAGCAACATTACAGGAGCTAATTTGCATGCTTGTGCTAGTCACTACAGAGATCACAAAAATACATGGCATACACCCCTGTAATGATGGCATGGCATAC
Organism: Triticum dicoccoides; assembly: GCF_002162155.2. Lineage (NCBI taxonomy): Eukaryota > Viridiplantae > Streptophyta > Magnoliopsida > Poales > Poaceae > Triticum > Triticum dicoccoides. The sequence goes on along the minus strand of NC_041390.1, from coordinate 251,451,123 downwards.
TTCAAAACACATGTAGGACTCAAGTTCATAGGAGGCACACATTAAACATGGAAAAAATGACAAATGTTCAATTACTGATAAGAATCTGAAACTAACAGCACATAGCACTCTTGCAACAGCATTTAGGGCATCAAGATGAAGTCAAATGAACATGGTGCAATGGAATGAAATGAAGTGCTCGTCGAGACGAACAATTTGATATGCTACACGCCCAAAACGGAGCCACGGGGATGAAGTTATGATGCGATGAAGGAGGCATAAAAATATGAACAGGGACGAGGACTTGGTGAAAATTAGACCTCTCGGGATCTAGGGTTCGTTCGGGGCACGCAATCCGAGGAGCGGCCGGAGCTTCGCCGGAGAAGCTGCCGGAGAGGAGGGAGTAGCCGGCGAGGGTCAGGGGCGCCGGATTCGGTCCGGCCCGACCGGATCCGCAGCGAGACGGCGGCGAACACGGTGCTCGAGGCGGCGGCGGATGAAGCAGGCGAGGCGGCGAGCGGTGGCGCTGTGGAGTGGCGGCGCCGGCGGCGACCTTGGACGGCGGCGGGGCGGCGGATCTCGCGGCAGAGAGGAGCCGGGCGGCGAGCGGTGGTTGGCGGCGCGGGATCCGGGCGGCGGGGCAAGGTGCGCCCGGGCCGGGGAGGGCCGGCTGCGGGCCTCGGCGGGTCGCGGAGGAGCGCTGGACGGGTGGCAGCGGAAGTGACACGTGGCGGCTCAGGATTCGCTGGAAGCGGCGGCAGCGCGGGCGGACACGTCCGGCGGCACGAGGAGAGGGAGAGGGTTAGGGTTTCGCCCGAAAATTTTGGAGGGGGGGTCTATATTTATAGGTAGAGGGAGCTAGGAGGCTCCAAATTGAGCACGGTTTGTGGCCACGCGATCGTGATCGAACGACCGAGATGATGGAGGAGGTTTAGGTGGGTTTTGGGCCACTTTGGAGAGGTGTTGGGCTGCAACACACATGAGGCCTTTTCGGCTCCTCGGTTAACCGTTGGAGTATCAAACGAAGTCCAAATGGCACAAAACTTGACAGGCGGTCTACCGGTAATAAACCAAGGCCGCTTGGCAAGTCTTGGTCCAAACCGAAAACGTTTAACACCCGCACACGAAAAGAGGTAAAAGGGGACACCGGAGGACATAGGAGCGCCGGAATGCAAAACGGACAACGGGGAAAATGCTTGGATGCATGAGACGAGCACGTATGCAAATGCGATGCACATGATGACATGATATGAGATGCATGAAAAGACAAAAGCAACACGAAGACAAAAACCTGACAACGAGGAAATATCATAACTTAGTGTCGGAAATGGCAAGAGTTGGAATACAAATATGGCAGGTTACATATGGGGCGTTACAACACTCCACCACTACGAAAGGATCTCGTCTCGAGACCTAAGTCTGGAAAAAACTCCGGATATTCAGAACGGAGGTGGTACTCACATTCCCAGGTGGCTTCACGGTTGGAATGATGTGACCACTTCACTTTCAGGAATTTGATAGACTTGTTGCGAGTCTTGCGCTCAGTTTCTTCAAGAATAGCAACGGGGTGCTCATGATAAGACAGGTCTTCTTGGAGATCAATCTCTTCAAAGTTGACGGTGCGATCAGGAGTCTTGAAACACTTGCGGAGTTGAGACACGTGAAACACGTTGTGCATGTTTGCAAAGTTGGATGGAAGCTCAAGTTGATAGGCGAGATCGCCTCTTTTGCCAATGATCTTGAAAGGACCCACGTATCTAGGGGCAAGCTTCCCTTTGATACCGAAGCGATGAGTACCTTTCATTGGAGAGACGCGGAGGTAGACATGGTCTCTGATCTCGAAAGCCAAGCCATGATGCTTGCTATCATAGTAACTCTTCTGGCGCAATTGCGCAGCTTTGAGATTTTCATGAATGACTTTGCACATTTCTTCAGCCTCTGTGATCAAGTCATTGCCAAGAAGTTGGCGTTCACCAGTCTCCGACCAGTTAAGAGGAGTACGACACTTCCTGCCATAGAGAATCTCGAATGGGGCCTTGCCCGAACTCGCTTGGAAGCTATTGTTGTAGGAGAACTCGGCATATGGAAGACAACCTTCCCAATTCATACCGAAAGAAATTACACATGCCCCGAGCATATCTTCAAGAATCTCATTGACTCGCTCGACTTGGCCACCAGTTTGAGGATGAAAGGCTGTGCTGAAGCGAATGTTGGTGCCCATAGCCTTCTGAAAAGAATCCCAGAACTTGGAGGTAAAGATACTTCCACGATCTGAAGATATCAACTGCGGAATGCCGTGCAGAGAGACAATCCTGGAGGTATATAGCTCTGCCAACTGAGCTGCTGTGATAGACTCTTTGATAGGCGGAAAATGAGCCACTTTAGTGAGCTTGTCGATGACAACGAAGATAGCATCGTTGCCACGCTTGGACTTGGGAAATCCAGTCACGAAGTCCATCTCAATATGGTCAAACTTCCATTCTGGAATGGCAAGAGGTTGGAGGAGACCAGCTGGTCGTTGGTGTTCTGCTTTCACTCTTCTGCAGACATCACATTCGTTCACGAACTGAGCAATCTCGCGCTTCATACGAGTCCACCAATACGACTGCTTGAGGTCATGGTACATCTTTGTACTTCCAGGGTGAATAGAGAGGAGTGAATTGTGAGTTTCGTTCATAATGACTTTACGAAGGTCACCCTTAGGAACAACAATTTGATCCTCAAAGAATAGTGTATCCTTGTCGTCAAGACGATAACACTTGTACTTAGGTTGGCTCTTGGCAATCCCAATCTTCACCTTCTTCACCATAGCATCAAGAAGTTCAGCCTCACGAATCTGATCTTCCAAAGTAGGAGAGACTTGGAGGTTGGCAAGGAATCCTTGAGGAACAACTTGGAGATTAAGCTTGCGGAAAGCTTCACAAAGCTCTGGTTGGTAGGGCTTGATAATCAAACTGTTGCAGTAAGCCTTCCTGCTCAATGCGTCAGCAATGACATTGGCCTTGCCTAGAGTATATTCGATACTCGGATTATACTCTTGAATCATTTTGACCCAACGAGTCTGCCTGAGGTTGAGATTGGGCTGAGTGAAGATGTACTTGAGACTCTTATGATCAGTGAAGATGTCCACTTTCCTTTCCAACAAGAGATGTCTCCATGTTAAAAGAGCATGGACAACTGCCGCCAACTCGAGGTCGTGAGTGGGGTAGTTCTTTTCGTTGGGCTTCAACTGGCGAGAGGTATAGGCCACAACTTTCTTCTCTTGCATCAACACTGCACCGAGACCTTGATGGGAAGCATCACAGAAAACCTCGAATGGTTTGGATTCATCAGGAGGAGTCAGAACTGGAGCAGTGACTAACTTCTCTTTCAGGGTGTTGAAAGCGATGTCACATTTAGGCGACCAGACATACTTCACATGCTTCTGGAGAAGGTTGGAAAGAGGCTTCCTCGGTTAACCGTTGGAGTATCAAACGAAGTCCAAATGACACGAAACTTGACAGGCGGTCTACCGGTAGTAAACCAAGGCCGCTTGGCAAGTCTCGGTCCAAACCGAAAACTTTTAACACCCGCACACAAAAAGAGGTAAAAGGGGACACCGGAGGACTTAGGAGCGCCGGAATGCAAAACGGACAATGGGGAAAATGCTTGGATGCATGAGACGAGCACGTATGCAAATGCGATGCACATGATGACATGATATGAGATGCATGACAAAGACAAAAGCAACATGAAGACAAAAACCTGACAACGAGGAAATATCATAACTTAGTGCCAGAAATGGCAAGAGTTGGAATACAAATATGGCAGGTTACATATGGGGCGTTACAACACCCCTCTCAACCAGGCCTTGAACGAACTTAAGGGAATCCCTTTGGGCCAGCAGCCACAATATGGTCGTGTGCACGGCGCTAGAGATGGCGCCACGTGGAAGGTGTTTTACAACGAGGGCCCGGAGGCCAAGAAGCACAAAAAGAAGTTTAGTCAGGCGGACATCGACGAGAAGGTGAAGCTTGCAGTCGAGAAAAAAGCAGCCGAGGACGCGAAAAAACAGCGGAGGAGAAAAATGAGTTGCTACAGCAGGCAGTCAATGCAGCTGTAACTGCCTGCCGAAATGATTTCGCTACTAACTTGGTCCCAGGTATCATCAACTGGATGAAAGAAAATCCAGACAAGATGGTACATGATTTCCCGTTGCCCAGTTTCATCAGGAGCAACTCCATGAACAACAACACCACCGCACCATCACTTGCTCACGCAACCGGGCCTCCTCTTGCAGTCGCTCCCGTCATAGCAGCCCATCCTCAGTCTCTGGCATGCTAGGTGGGCCTTCGTCTTTGGCTGAGCTCGACGCCCTCATGGTAATTACATGTCGCACCAACATATATATATATATATATATATAGAATATTCCATTTTCATTGCCTTTCGGATGTTTTACGCCACAGACATGTGTTTGCAGGCCGTAGAAACCCCGTGCACCATAGTCTACTTGATCAAAGGCCAGAAGGTGGACGTGGGAAAGGGGATGATAATGAACCCCTTGCAACCCACATTCCACAACCACCCGATCCCCACTGGGCACTTTAGAGTTAACTTGTCCAGTGTGAAATCGGGGCACGAGCATTTGCCTCCTCCAGTACAGCCTGTGGGAGAGGACGACGAGACCCCGCCATGGATTGGAAACTGCAAGGGTTGGGTGCTGCTATGGCCGAAGAATCTTATTCGTCTGGAGCCGGCCGAGAGCACACCAATAACCACACATCAATAACCATGTGAGGAGACCACCAGTAATTGTGTTGGGTTAAGGAAGGGTGTGGAAGGTGTGCCCAAGAAAAAGGAGAGAAAGAGATCGGGGAAGATAGCTGCTGATACGTCTCTGTCGTATCTATAATTTTTGATTGTTCCATGCCAATATTATTCAACTTTCATATACTTTTTGGCAACTTTTTATATTATTTTTGGGACTAACATATTGATCCAGTGCCCAGTGCCAGTTCCTGTCTATTGCATGTTTTTGGTTTCCCAGAATATCCATATCAAATGGAGTCCAAACGGGATAAAACCGGACGGAGCTTATTTTTGGAAAATATGGAAAATTTGGAAGGAAAATTAACGCGAACTAGTGCCCGAGGTGGTCACAAGATAGGGGGCGCGCCCCCTACCCTCGTGAGCCCACCGTAAGGCGGTTGACGCTCTTCTTTTGCCGCAAGAAAGCTAATATTCGGAAAAAAAATCATGGCAAAGGTTTCAGGCCAATCGGAGTTACGGATCTCCATATATATATATACAAAACTGTGAAACAGAGCCAGAAGAGAATGCAGAAATAGAGAGAGACAGAGAGACAGATCCAATCTCGGAGGGGCTCTCGCCCCTCCCTTGCCATGGAGGCCATGGACCAGAGGGGGAAACCCTTCTCCCATCTAGGGAGGAGGTCAAGGAAGAAGAAGAAGGAGGGGGGCTCTCTCCCCCTCGCTTCCGGTGGCACCGGAGTGCCACCGGGGGCCATCATCATCACCGCGATCTACACCAACACCTCCGCCATCTTCACCAACATCTCCATCACCTTCCCCCCTTTATCTACAGCGGTCCACTCTCCCGCAACCCGCTGTACCCTCTACTTGAACATGGTGCTTTATGCTTCATATTATTATCCAATGATGTGTTGCCATCCTATGGTGTCTGAGTAGATTTTCGTTGTCCTATCGCTACTTGATGAATTGCTATGATTGATTTAATTTGCTTGTGGTTATGTTGCTGTCCTTTGGTGCCCATCATATGATTGCGCTCGTGGATCACACCCTAGGGTTAGTTTGTATGTTTATAGGACTGTATTGGAGGGCAAGAGTGACAGAAGCTTCAACCTAGCATAGAAATTGATGCATACGGGATTGAAGGGGGACCAATATATCTTAATGCTATGGTTGGGTTTTACCTTAATGAACGTTAGTAGTTGCGGATGCTTGCTAATAGTTCCAATCATAAGTGCATAGAATTCCAAGTCAGGGATAACATGCTAGCAGTGGCCTCTCCCACATAATACTTGCTATCGGTCTAGTAAAGTAGTCAATTGCTTAGGGGCAATTTCGCAACTCCTACCACCACTTTTCCACAGTCGCTATATTTACTTTATTGTTTCTTTATCTAAACAGCCCCTACTTTTTATTTACGTACTCTTTATTATCTTGCAAACCTATCCAACAACACCTACAAAGTACTTATAGTTTCATACTTGTTCTAGGTAAAGCGAACTTCAAGCGTGCGTAGAGTTGTATCGGTGGTCGATAGAACTTGAGGGAATATTTGTTCTACCTTTAGCTCCTCGTTGGGTTCGACACTCTTACTTATCGAAAATTGTTGCGATCCCCTATACTTGTGGGTTATCAAGACCTTTTTCTGGCGCCGTTGCCAGGGAGCAATAGCGTGGGGTGAATATTCTCGTGTGTGCTTGTTTGCTTTATCACTAAGTAATTTTTATTTGCCGTTCTTAGTTGTTTTCTATCTTTAGTTATGGGTAGGAAACGCAAAATACCAAAAAAAAATTGTTGTACCTAATGAACCAATGGTTGAAGAACCACTCAAAATCTATCACACTGCTGAAGCTTATTACTTGGATCATCTTCGATCCCTTTGTGCTCGTGCTGTAACCCCAACTAGCTTAGTTGAGAGAAAATCTTTAGATCAGCATGCTTGTTATGTGCGACACCGTATATCTGAAAGAGGGAAACGTTTATTGGATCAAATTCATCGTTTGCAATGCTATGCTTGGAATTTATGTTATATATATGATTTTACTTGTTGTTCTAAAAACCCTAAGAAACACCTTCCCTACCAATGTGAGTTTATTGATAATGGAATCGTATCTTCGTATGCTAAGGGTGTTTATAGTTACTATGATGTTCAACAAATTGAAGAATTTGTTGCTTTTAAGGGTGCTTATGAAATTGCTTCTTTGATTGAAAAGTATGATGCTACTCTTTACCAATCTTAAAATTTTGCCATACTTAAATATTGCATTGATAATTATGCTTCTATTTCTTATTTTAAACCATATATTGAGGAATACTCCGCTGTCCAAGAAGAGACTAATATTTTGCAGGAGTCTATGGAAGAAGAAGTTGATGACACTGTGAGCTCATTGGATGAAAAAGATGAGGAGGAGAGCGAAGAACAAAAGGAGGAAGAGCGGATTGATCACCCGTTCCCACCTTCTAATGAGAGTAACTCTTCAACTCATACATTGTTTAATTCCCCTTCGTGCTTACCGAAGGATGATTGCTATGATGATTGTTATGATCCCATTGATTCTCTTGAAATATCCTTTTTTGATGATTCTTGCTATGCTTGTGGCCAAGATGCCAATATGAATGATGCTTATGGAGATGAACTTGCTATATTTCCTTATGTTAAACATGAAATTGTTGCTATTGCACCCACGCATGATAGTCCTATTATCTTTTTGAATTCTCCCAACTACACTATATCGGAGAAGTTTGCACTTATTAAGGATTACATTGATGGGTTGCCTTTTACCGTTGCACATGATGATTTTGATGAATATAATATGCATGTGCTTTCTGCTCCTACTTGCAATTATTATGAGAGAGGAACTATATCTCCACCTCTCTATGTTTCCAACATGATAAAATTGTAAGAAACTATTTATACTATGCATTGGCCTTTACTAGGTGTGCATGAATTGTTTTTTTATGACATGCCGATGCATAGGAAGAGAGTTAGACTTCGTCATTGCTTGATATATGTTGCTTTGTGCTCACTACTAAATTACAAATCATTGTTAATTAAAATTGGCTTTGATATACCTTGGGATCCGGGTGGATTCACTACTTGAGCACTATATGCCTAGCTTAATGACTTTAAAGAAAGCACTGCCAGGGAGACAACCCGGAAGTTTTAGGGAGTCATTTATTTCTGTTGAGTGATTTCATATAGTTTAAAGACAACAAAAATAAAGAGGGGAACCCAAAACTTTTTCAAAAGGGAAAGCGAAAGTGAGAAAGACAAGCATTGTTGAAGTGGGAGCTAGCCTTGAACTTTGTTCATGCTCACAGGAACTTTGTGAATCTTGATTACAGAAACTTTTCAATAAAAAAAATTATCCCCTTGTACAATTCCATTGTATTATAAAAATAATGTGCCAAGGTTTGCCTTTAGGATGTTTACATTTGCTTGATGGTTTGTACGGTGCAGGACAGAAACTTTGGCTGTAGTCCGCGATTTTACATTTTTAGCTGGAATGTCAAATGGTTCTGATTCTTTTTGCACTGTCTTCCTATACAAATTTTTTATTTTTCATATATTTTGTAGAATTTTTCAAGTATCATAAGTATGGTGAATGTTCAGATTGCTACAGACTGTTCTGTTTTAGACAAATTCTGTTTTTGATGCATAGTTTGCTTGTTTTGATGAAACTATCAATTTCTATCAGTGGATTAAGCCATAGAAAAGTTATATTACAGTAGACACAATGCAAAAACAAAATATGAATTGGTTTGCAACAGTACTTAGAGTAGTGATTTGCTTTATTATACTAACGGATCTTACCGAGTTTTCTGTTGATGTTTTGTGTGGATGAAGTGTTCGATGATTGAGAAGGTCTCGATGTGAGAAGAAGGAAGAGAGGCAAGAGCTCAAGCTTGGGGATGCCCGAGGCACCCCAAGGAAATATTCAAGGAGACTCAATCATCTAAGATTGGGGATGCTGGGGAGGCATCCCCTCTTTCTTCAACAAATATCGGTATGTTTTCGGATTCGTTTCGTTCAAGTGATATGTGCAAATCTTGGAGCGTCTTTTGCATTTAGTTTTCACTTTTCCTTTTATGCACCATGCTGGTATGAGATAGTCCTTGGTTGATTTATAGAATGCTCTATGCACTTCACTTATATCTTTTGAGTATGGCTTTATAGAATGCTTCATGTGCTTCACTTATATCATTTGAAGTTTGTTTTGCCTGTTTCTCTTTACATAGACAACCGCCATTTGTAGAATGCTCTTTTGCTTCACTTATATTTGTTAGAGCGTGGGCATATATTTTGTAGAAAGAATTAAACTCTCTTACCTCACTTATATCTATTTAGAGAGATGATAGGAACTGGTCATTCACATGGTTAGTCATAAAATCCTACATAAAACTTGTAGATCACTGAATATGATATGTTTGATTCCTTTGAATAGTTTTGCGATATAAAGATGGTGATATTAGAGTCATGCTAGTGGGTAGTTGTGGATTAGTAGGAATACTTGTGTTGAGGTTTGTGATTCCCGTAGCATGCACGTATGGTGAACCGTTATGTGATGAAGTCGGAGCATGATTTATTTGTTGATTGTCTTCCTTATGAGTGGCGGTCGGGGGCGAGCGATGGTCTTTTCCTACCAATCTATCCCCCTAGGAGCATGCGCGTAGTACTTCGTTTTGATGACTAATAGATTTTTGCAATAAGTATGTGAGTTCTTTATGACTAATGTTGAGTCCATGTATTATACGCACTCTCACCCTTCCACCGTTGCTAGCCTCTCGAGTACCGCACAACTTTCTCCGGTACCATAAACCCACCATATACCTTCCTCAAAACAGCCACCATACCTACCTATCATGGCATTTCCATATCCATTCCGAGATATATTGCCATGCAACTTCCATCATCATCATATACATGACTTGAGCATTCATTGTCATATCGCTTTGCATGATCGTAAGATAGTTAGCATGATGTTTTCATGGCTTGTCCGTTTTTTGATGTCATTGCTACGCTAGATCATTGCACATCCCGGTACACCGCCGAAGGCATTCATATAGAGTCATATCTTTGTTCTAAATATCGAGTTGTAATATTGAGTTGTAAGTAAATAAAAGTGTGATGATCATCATTATTAGAGCATTGCCCCAGTGAGGAAAGGATGATGGAGACTATGATTCCCCCACAAGTCGGGATGAGACTCCGGACGAAAAAAAACTAAAAAATAAAATAAAAAAGAAAGGCCAAAAAAAGAGAAGGCCCCAAAAAAAGAGAAAATAAAAGAGAAAATAAAAAATGAGAGAAAAAGAGAGAAGGGGCAGTGCTACTATCCTTTTTCCACACTTGTGCTTCAAAGTAGCACCATGTTCTTCATATAGAGAGTCTCTTGAGTTATCACTTTCATATACTAGTGGGAATTTTCATTATAGAACTTGGCTTGTATATTCCGATGATGGGCTTCCTCAAATGCCCGAGGTCTTCATGAGCAAGCAAGTTGGATGCACACCCACTTAGTTTCAGTTAGAGCTTTCATACACTTATAGCTCTAGTGCATCCGTTGCATGGCAATCCCTACTCACTCACATTGATATCTATTGATGGGCATCTCCATAGCCCGTTGATACACCTAGTTGATGTGAGACTATCTTCTCCTTTTTGTCTTCTCCACCATCATATTCTATTCCACCCATAGTGCTATGTCCATGGCTCACGCTCATGTATTGCGTGAAAGTTGAAAAGGTTTGAGAACGTCAAAATTATGAAACAATTGCTTGGCTTGTCATCGGGGTTGTGCATGATTTGAATATTTTGTGTGGTGAAGATGGAGCATAGCTAGACTATATGATTTTGTACGGATAACTTCCTTTGGCCATGTTATTTTGAAAATACATGATTGCTTTATTAGTATGCTTGAAGTAATATTGTCTTAATGTCAAATGATAGACTATTGCCTTGAATCACTCGTATCTTAATATTCATGCCATGATTACATGATCAAGATTATGCTAGGTAGCATTCCACATCAAAAGTTATCTTTTTTATCATTTACCTACTCGAGGACGAGCAGGAATTCAGCTTGGGGATGCTGATACGTCTCCGTCGTATCTATAATTTTTGATTGTTCCATGCCAATATTATTCAACTTTCATATACTTTTTGGCAACTTTTTATATTATTTTTGGGACTAACATATTGATCCAGTGCCCAGTGCCAGTTCCTGTCTGTTGCATGTTTTTGGTTTTGCAGAATATCCATATCAAACGGAGTCCAAACGGGATAAAAACGGATGGAGCTTATTTTTGGAAAATATGGAAAATTCGGAAGGAAAATCAACGCGAACCAGTGCCCGAGGTGGTCACGAGACAAGGGGCGCCGCCCCCTAGGGCGCGCCCCCTACCCTCGTGAGCCCACCGTAAGGAGGTTGACGCTCTTCTTTTGCCGCAAGAAAGCTAATATTCAGAAAAAAATCACGGCGAAGGTTTCAGGCCAATCGTAGTTACGGATCTCCTTATATATACGAAACAGTGAAACAGAGCCAGAAGAGAATGCAGAAATAGAGAGAGACAGATAGACAGATCCAATCTCGAAGGGGCTCTCACCCCTCGCTTGCCATGGAGGCCATGGACCAGAGGGGAAACCCTTCTCCCATCTAGGGAGGAGGGCAAGGAAGAAGAAGAAGGAGGGGGGCTCTCTCCCCCTCGCTTCCGATGGCACCGGAGTGCCACCGGGGGCCATCATCATCACCGCGATCTACACCAATACCTCCGCCATCTTCACCAACATCTCCATCACCTTCCCCCCTCTATCTACAGCGGTCCACTCTCCCGCAACCCGCTGTACCCTCTACTTGAACATGGTGCTTTATGCTTCATATTATTATCCAATGATGTGTTGCCATCCTATGATGTCTGAGTAGATTTTCATTGTCCTATTGGTGGTTGATGAATTGCTCTGATTGATTTAATTTGCTTGTGGTTATGTTGCTGTCCTTTGGTGCCCATCATATGATTGCGCGCGTGGATCACACCCTAGGGTTAGTTTTTTTATGTTGATAGGACTATGTATTGGAGGGCAAGAGTGACAGAAGCTTCAACCTAGCATAGAAATTGATGCATACGGGATTGAAGGGGGACCAATATATCTTAATGCTATGGTTGGGTTTTATCTTAATGAACGTTAGTAGTTGAGGATGCTTGCTAATAGTTCCAATCATAAGTGCATAGAATTCCAAGTCAGGGATGCCATGCTAGCAGTGGCCTCTCCCACATAATACTTGCTATCGGTCTAGTAAAGTAGTCAATTGTTTAGGGGCAATTTCGCAACTCCTACCACCACTTTTCCACACTCGCTATATTTACTTTATTGTTTCTTTATCTAAACAGCCCCTACTTTTTATTTACGTACTCTTTATTATCTTGCAAACCTATCCAACAACACCTACAAAGTACTTCTAGTTTCATACTTGTTCTAGGTAAAGCGAACGTCAAGCGTGCGTAGAGTTGTATCGGTGGTCGATAGAACTTGAGGGAATATTTGTTCTACCTTTAGCTCCTCGTTGGGTTTGACACTCTTACTTATCGAAAACTGTTGCGATCCCCTATACTTGTGGGTTATCAGCTGCCTCCAAACAAGCCAGAGCACATAGCAACCAGATGATGGATTCTGAAGAGCATGTACCCGTGAAAGGTGCGGCCATGTTCCATCTCACAGGCGAGCCGATGCTATCGCTGGAGGCACTATCAGGGGATCTCAGGAGACTGCACGACCATGTGTTGTCGATTGAGAAAAGCCTACTAGCCTCGAAGGATCCAGGATATCCAACATACGCGGCTCGTGTGCCTGACAGGAAGTGCTATGTCGACAGACGGCCCGTGGAGGTGTTCTTCCTGCGGTTTGACCATATCTTTGAGATGTTTCTGACAAGGTGGCTCGATTTTACAATCGTCTGCCTTTTTGCGCTACATATGAGCTCCGTCATGAAGAGATAAGAAGTCTCGCAAATCTGTGTGGCGGATCCGTACTACATGCACAAGTCTTTCTTGAGTCTCGGCGACTTTGAGCGAGAAACTGCTAGGGACTACCTCCAAAACTTCATGGTACAGAATAAGGACCAGGAAATTGTCCTCCTGCCTTATCATCCAAAGTAAGTCAGTTCTGGACAACCCTTTCATACATTTCAATCATTCCTTCTCGCTCATATGGAGAATAATTTGAGGTGTCTTTTCCCCGTAGCAACGGGCACGCCATCCTTATCGTTCTTTACCCGCGAGTCTCCCACGCCGTGTATTTTGACCCTTCCAGAGACTATGAGAAGGACTACACCCACATAATGAATATTCTAGATGAGCTCTCCAAGGTTTCAGCATTAGAGGTGGCCACATGTAGATCAGGAAACAAAGGAACAAGAAGATGGGTTTCGCGCATAAAACTAACTTCTGCTGCATCCATGTCCCAAAACCAAGCAAGAAGGATGGATTCCACATCCTCCATCTCATGATTGAGTTCAACACGGATCACCAAAAGCTTCGCATGACAAGCATAAATGATGATCATCTCCACAAGTGGCTAGAATCTCATGGACAAGCGGATTATAAACTTAGAGATGACTTCTTTCGCATCCAAAGGGACATTGCGACGATCATCATGAAAGAAGTCATCGATGAGAAGGGGATGTTCCACCACGGCCCTATATCACGAGCTGACGTCCAAACTCGCATAGGCATGCAACATCAAGATCTCATGCCGTTCAAGAAGCTAGGGTCCATCCTCGATGATATGGAAGGATGGAACTTCTAGTGATTTACTGTAACACCCTCGATGCGGCTATATCTCCCACGTGTCGAAGCACGACTTAGAGGCATAACCGCATTGAAAGCAATGTCGCAAGTGAGGTAATCTTGACACAACCCATGTACTACATAAGGGAAAAAGATACATAGTTGGCTTACAATTGCCACTTCACACAATTACATGAATAAAGCATTACATCACCAGATACAATCAAGGTCCAACTACGGAACCCAAAATAAAAGAAGACTACCCCAAATGCTACATAGATCCCCGATCGTCCCAACTGGGCTCCACTACTGACCAACTAGAAACGGAACAACATAACGAATACGATCTTCATAAAGCTCCTCCTTGAGCTCGGTTGCGTCACCTGCACGGTTTCATCGGCACCTGCAAACTGGTTTTGGAAGGAATCTGTGAGTCACGGGGACTCAGCAATCTCACACCCTCGCGATCAAGACTATTTAAGCTTATAGGTAAGGTAAAAGGTATGAGGTGGAGCTGCAGCAAGCGACTAGCATATATGGTGGCTAACATACGCAAAGAGAGCGAGAAGAGAAGGCAAAGCGCGGTCGAGAAACTATGATCAAGAAGTGATCCTAGAACAACCTACGTCAAACATAACTCGAACACCGTGTTCACTTCCCGGACTCCGCCGAGAAGAGACCATCACGGTTACACACGCGGTTGGTGCATTTTAATTAAGATAAACTTCAGGTTTTCTACAACCGGACATTAACAAATTCCCATCTGCCCATAACCGCGGGCACGACTTTCAAAAGTTCAAATCCCTGCAGGGGTGTCCCAACTTAGCCCATCACAAGCTCTCACGGTCAAAGAAGGATATTCCTTCTCCCAAGACAATCCGATCAGACTCGGCATCCCGGTTACAAGACATCCTTGACAATGGTAAAACAAGTCCAGCAAAGCTGCCCGAATGTGCCGACAAACCCCGATAGGAGCTGCACATATCTCGTTCTCAGGGCACACTCAGATGAGACATCCTACGAGTAAAACCAACCCTCAAGTTGCCCCGAGGTGGCCCCGCAGTCTACTCGGTTCGGACCAACACTTAGAGAAGCACTGGCCCGGGAGGGGGGGGTTAAAATAAAGATGACCCTTGAGTCCGCGAAACCCAAGGGAAAAGGCTAGGTTGTTAGTGCAAATGGTAAAACCAAGGTTGGGCCTTGCTGGAGGAGTTTTATTCAAAGCAAACTATCAAGGGGTTCCCATTATAACCCAACCGTATATGGAACGCAAAATCCGGGAACATAACACCGATATGACGGAAACTAGGGTGGCAAGAGTGGAACAAAACACTAGGCATAAGGCCGAGCCTTCCACCCTTTACCAAGTATATATATATGCATTAATTAAATAAGAGATATTGTGATATCCCAACAAGATATCCATGTTCCAACATGGAACAAACTCCAATCTTCACCTGCAACTAGCAATGCTATAAGAGGGGCTGAGCAAAGCGGTAACATAGGCAATCAACGGTTTGCTAGGACAAGGCGGGTTAGAGGCTCATGGCAATATGGGAGGCATGATAAGCAAGTGGTAGGTATCATAGCATAGGCATAGCAAAAGAGCAAGCATCTAGCACGCAAAGATAGAAGTGATTTCGAGGGTATGGTCATCTTGCCTGAGATCCCGCAAGGAAGAAGAACGAGTCCATGAAGAAGATAAACGGACGTAGTCGAACGAATCCTCATAAACGCGACGTTATCGGAACTAACCCGAAGAAGCAACACCGGAAAGAAGCAAACAACATAGTAAACAACCATCACATAAACATGGCATGATGCACAACCAAGTATGATGCATGTCCGGTTTAACAAGGCATGGCATGGCAAAGTGCATAAACAATCCTACAAATTATGTGGAGCTCAATATGCAACTCTATTTCATATTGAAGGAACACCACATCAATTATTTAGTTCACTCTCGGTTAGGTACTCAACAATATTAAATGTTGTTAAACATGGCAAGAGGTGGAGCATATGAAAACTACCTATCTAGGCAAATTTAAATGAGGCCGGAACAACAAGCAATAAGTCTGGAAACTCCTGATGTGCATATTTTGGTTATGGTACTGTTCTGTCCTAAAGCATATTTTAGAGTTTTTAAACATGCAAAGTGATGCCATCATGTTAAACTAGGCATTTTTCCATCCCATTTACATATAAAGTTTATTAAATTCCGAGTTACGGTTATTTAGTTATGAATTAAATCATTTTAGCAAGTTATTTAAGCAAATTTAAACAAACAGCATATTAAACATTTTAAACAAGGATGAAGGTGGCATATTATGAAACTAGATAAAATTCTAGTCACATTTCATATATAATTCATTTTAATACGATGCATAGTTATAGAGTTATTATATGCATGAAGTCTAGGGACTTTTTTGTAAAACCGGCAGTCTCTGGATAAATAGGAAATTCGTTCCACGAAAAAAAACATGATTCAGGCCGCATCTAAAATCTAGCCCAACAGGAGGAGAACAAAAGGGCGCTGGGGGTGTGCCTCACCCATTGGGCCTGGCCCAGTTGAAGGAGAGGCCTGGCGCGCCCTTCGCTCTGCTGGGCTGTGCGGGGAAAAGGCCCAGGCGATGGCGATGTGGTTCGAGCGCTCGCGTCCTGAAAACTGACGAAGCAGTGGATGCAGACTCGACGGCCGGCCGGCGGCGCTGGGGCTGGGACTTGCGGCCAGCCGATGATGAAGCACGACGGCACAGGCACGTGGATGGCGCGGATGCAGCCGGATCCATCCGGAACGGCAAAGAGCGGTGGAGGGTCATGGAGGCGCGAGCGATGGCAGCCTCGGGTCGAGAGGAGTCGAGGACGATCTTGAGGCAGAGGGACTTGTGGCGGCCTTGGGTCTCTGCTACCCGGTTCGAAGAAGAGGCGAGGCGCTAGCCTCGAACGACGACGGCGGCAGCAGGAGATGCGATACAGGGCGGCCGCTTCAAGGGGACTACGGCAAACGGACTTGGCACACACTCCGGCGAGGACGGACAAAGGGGCCGGATCCAGGCGGCGAAAGAAGAACGACGATGGCTCCATGGCTTGGCGGCGTCCAAGCGGCGAATAGAGGGGGCTTGAGCGAGTTGCGGAGGCCTTGGCTCGGTTGCTGGTCCGGCGGCTCTGCTCGGAGAGGTGGCCGGCGACGTGCTGGACGCGGGGGAGGCCGAGAACATGCTAGGACGGCACTGGTGCAGGGACGACACGGGGACGGACTTGGTGCGGCGAAGCTCGGGGCCATGGCGAGCGGAGCACCTGCGAAGGGGAAGAGAGAGGTCAGGGACGGGCGAGAGACGAGGAGACAGGGGATTCGGGAGAGCGAGGAGGGTCTCCTTTCCTTGGATCGAACAGGTGGAGAGCTGCAGCGCCGGTTGGGCAAGCGCACTGATCGAGCGAGGTAGGTGGTGCTGCGGGTTGGCTCGGGTGGAGTGGATCAGAAGGGGAGATCCCGATGAGGATGGCGGCGGCTCGATGGGACAAGTCCCTATATTTTAGGGTTTGCCCAAATAGACTAGGAGTGGAGTATAAATACACCACAGATTAGGTTAGGGGCTACCTCGTCCCTCCGATCATAATCGGACGATCGCGAATAAAATAGCTAGGGAGTCCAAATAAGAAAATGGTGACGTTTTATAGATGTTTGGGGATGATCCGGACCCAACGGTAATGACTGTCCGGGTCGGGTCCGGGACAGCTTTCGGACACGCGCGAGGAGGTCCGCGGGCTGACGAGAGAGCTTAGGTTAGGTTTGGCGGTAGGTAGTGGACTGTGGAGAGAGGGTTGGTCTGAGAGAAGAGGGGAGAGATGCAGCTCGGCACGGTTTCCGGAGACCGAAAACATCCGATGAAAAGACCGGCTATATTGCCGCTATAGTTATCCGTTAGGGCATCAAATGGACTCCGAACGCGATGAAATTTGACAGGCGGTCTACCTACACTAAAATAAGACCACACGCCAACTTTCAACCCATTCTGTGAACATTTTTCGACCACTTATTAGAATAATATTTCGGACGTGCCGCGGGCGCGTGAAAGTGTGTCTAGGGGCAGAACGGACAACAGACGGAACTGGGGGAACCCGGGCGAATGCAAGTTTCGAAAACATGATGATGCAATGCACATGATGACATGACAAGATGCGACACGCAAGCAAAATGACATGGCAATGACAATGAATAACTGGAAGACAGTGTCACATCGGTCTTGGTGTGTCACAACACTCCACCACTACGAGAGGTTCTCGTCCCGAGATCTAGAATGGCACCAGAGGAAAAAAACGGAAGAGAAAAGAGAAGAGGTAAAACTAAGTTGCTTCTTTGACAAACGAGTGAAACCAAAGAACCTTGAAATGTTTAACCAATTTCGAGAAAAGAATACAACGAAGGTGAACAAAGTTGAAACCTCCATTAGAGAAGATGAACAAGGAACCTTACTAGACCCTTGTAGGTTGAAATACATAAGAAAAGTGTTACAATGGACAATATGTACATGCAAGCACTCCGATTGAAACGAGATGTACAAGGAACAATAAGGATCAATTACGACAACACTCCGGTTAAAACAAGATAGAGAAGGAAAAAGAATGATATAATTTGGGCAGCATTCCGACTGAAAAGAAAAGGAATTGAATAAGAACTTGACAATATGAGAGTATGCTTGATGAAATCAACAACACACTGTCTTTCGAACTATTGAAAGAATGGCACAGGGGGTAAGAAAGATTTCAGACAGCACTCCGGTTTGAGAAGGGAGTCAAAATTTGATAAGATGAGAGGGCTCGAATGAAAACACGACACTCCGGTTGGATGGATAAGCAAAATAAAGAACATGAACTTCACAATACGAGATGATGAGTGAAGAGAGCATCATCACAATGCCTCAGAAAGAAATATAAGAATGGAACCAAAAGAACAGAGAAGAAGACAACAAATTCTGCCTGAAATGAGTTCAGAAGAGCATCCTTAAAAAGAAGGATTGAACGGAGTTGTTGGGAAATCAACAACAACAAAAAATAGGCTTGTTGAGGGCTTATGGAAAACATCTCAAGAACTTGAGGTGAAAGCCTGCCATAAATGGAAACAAGATTGGATTGATACGAAATAAGGAGACAAGAAACTTATTTCACCGGGAGGATAAATGAAGGACTTGGGTCATTTATAAGCACCATAAATAGCAACAATCCTTAGGGAAGGCTTTAGGTGAAATATAACCCAATATGACTCCAACAAAGAGATTGATGGATTGAGAAGAGCTCATGCTCGAAGAAATTGATGGGTTGAAAAGATGACTTGAGCGAAGAGAAAATGATGGATTTAAATATGTCACTCTTGGAAAACTTGTGATCCATGAAACACGAAGGGAAATTATCACGAATGACATAACACCAGCTCCAAAAGATAAGATAGGATGAATAGCACTCCGGAATGCAAGATAAAGAATACTTGAGCTCCTCTAAAAAGAATCTCGATGAACACTTCGAGAAGGAATTACGTCCTTGATGAACCAACATGTAGAGCCTCCATGAATAACTCCGTTAAACAAAAGGATAACAGAAAGATAGAGAAGTTGAAAACAGAAGGTGAAACCTCGTAATGATTTAGACGGATCTCCGTGATAAATAGAGCTTGGAACCCCGACAAAGAAAAGATGCACAAAAGAAAATCAAGAATTTATTCATCATGAACAAACTCCGAAGGAAGGAATTGATCACTTGGATGAAACAAGAATAAGAATTACATTATGTTTATCCTTCACCAATTAAATTGATGACAAGCAATGGATTTGGCATACTACTTATTCTCGTAGAAAGGATTAAGATAGATATGGTGCCAACTTGAGGAGGTCTTCAATGATCGACCGGTAGGATTTGAAAGAAAGAAAGAATTGATATGATAACGTAAGAAGAGGAATCTTGAACAAACCACCGTAAGAATTGAAAATGAAAGAAGTAAAGGGATGAATCACCGGTAAGAATTAGAGAATGAATGAGGATACTTGAGGGGATTTAGATATAACTGAAACGAAGAGATCACGAGCTGAATAGAGAGTATTGAATGATGCACTGGTAAGATTCGGAGAACGAGAGCTGAAAGCTGAGAATGAATAAACCCGAAATGATGGCCTTCGAAGAATCAAACTGAAAAGAATCTTGAATTGCTTCGGATAGGTGAAAATAATTCTCACAATTGAAAACAATTATGAGAGGATGGTAACAAGCTAGAATCACGAATCTTTGGAAGAATGGATAAGATTGCAGAGCAAATTCTTCTTCGGTCTTCAACTCCGAGAATGACGATGAGAAAGAGCACCATGAATTGTTGAGACACTCTTGTTGAATAAAAAGCGAAGAGGTTGAGCCAACGATGAAAATAATTTGGAAGATCTTGGAGGAAGACATATGACTGATGACAATTCACTCTTACGTCAAACTTTGAAAGATTTGAGAATAACTCCGGGAAAATTAGAAGAGTCAGGTAAGATCCTGGGAAAAGACCTGTGGGTTAGGGCCCACTCAAGAGAAACACCGTTGAATGATTTAAAAGGTAGATTGCGCCGGTTGAGTTAAATGACTTGAATGAGATAACATTCTCGAAAGATCTTGAATGAATGAGAATAAACACTAGCATCTTTTGAGATGTCTTCAGCACTCCGGAACAAATGAATAGCGAGAGGTGAATGATTAAGAATTGCACCGGCATGAGAAAGCATTGAAACAAGGAAAAGATATGATCAACAAAGCTTGACTTGAAACCACCGGAGATGAAAAGAATGAATAATGATGAACTAGAAGCTCCGTTAGCATCTTCCTCAAAAACACCGGATAAGAACATTGAAAGAGAGGAATAAAGAGGATTCACATCCACAAGATGGATACTTGATAAAGAAATCTGAGTCCTTGAAGAAATAAGGGTGGGTGGGCGGGAAAAACAAAGGAAACTTGGGGTGGATGAAAACAAACACTGTTGGGAAGAACTGATATTGGATCTTGCAAATACAAAAAAATGATAGGATCATCTTGAAGAGAATCGCACCGGTTGAAAAGGATTGACATGACAATCTCGATTATCATGAAGAATTAGTAGTCGCATAGAAATATGAGAACACCGCTTAGGAAAGGTATGGAATCAACATTTGACTTCGAAGCAACTCGAATATCACTACTCAAAACAAAACATAGGATTGGCTTACAAAATAAGCCGGAACAAACATATGATAGAGATTTCGTCCGAAGCTTTTGTGGTGGGGCCTACACGGGCTTGATCGTACAACACCATCATGTACAAGGCAGTGCACATGACATACGAAGCATGCCCGAGTCAGCATAGCCAAGGACTCTTTAAGACGCAACGAGACCACTGTAAAACCAACCGTGGATAGGTAGACCACTAGACATCGAATCCCAATTTCATATCATACAACTATCGGAAAGATATCCTAAAGGCTACTTGAATTCCCACCTATGAAACTCCCGAAATTTTCTGGTTATGCAATCATGTGTTGGGGATCCAGGGGGAGCATAATATCTCACCCAAAACCACACAAATCCTACATCCAGCTGTATCCATCCTTCAACACATAACCAAGAAACCTTCAAAAATCGTTTACCTCAACCTTCGAAAAGCATTCGTTATATGAGTTATGGCAATACTCCCAAACTCCCGCCCCAGTACTAGGTGGTGTCGAGGTTATCTCACCAACAACTGCATAAAAGAGATTTTCGATGTCGGCGAAACTCAGGTATTCCAGAATTGCAACGATAAAATTATGACGACAACACCTCGGAGCTCAACTCCCCGGGACACTGCCACAACCCCTAAATGTCAGGAGGCACCAAGAACAATGTTCTCGTCACAAAACCATCGGAACGATTCCAAGATACTCGTGTGATCCTAACAGAATTTTTTTAGTGAAATTTGAGAAGAGAAGAGTCAAAACTCTACGACAGGATGCCTCACCAGAGCGACGAAGGGACTGAGGAGTAAAAATAATCCTACTCTCCAATATATATAATTCCTAAATGACTCAAAACATTTTTCTGGACTCAACAACGCCAGCGATTCGATCAAGCAGGGGGCTCCTAAGGTCGGGGAAGGCTCTGATACCAACTTGTAATGACCTCGATGCGGCTATATCTCCCACGTGTCGAAGCACGACTTAGAGGCATAACCGCATTGAAAGCAATGTCACAAGTGAGGTAATCTTCACACAACCCATGTAATACATAAGGGAAAAAGATACATAGTTGGCTTACACTCGCCACTTCACACAATTACATGAATAAAGCATTACATCACCAGATACAATCAAGGTCCGACTACGGAACCCAAAATAAAAGAAGACTACCCCAAATGCTACATAGATCCCCGATCGTCCCAACTGGGCTCCACTACTGACCAACTGGAAACGGAACAACATAACGAATACGATCTTCATAAAGCTCCTCCTTGGGCTCGGTTGCGTCACCTGCACGGTTTCATCGGCACCTGCAAACTGGTTTTGGAAAGAATCTGTGAGTCACGGGGACTCAGCAATCTCACACCCTCGCGATCAAGACTATTTAAGCTTATAGGTAAGGTAAAAGGTATGGGGTGGAGCTGCAGCAAGTGACTAGCATATATGGTGGCTAACATACGCAAAGAGAGAGAGAAGAGAAGGCAAAGCGCGGTCGAGAAACTATGATCAAGAAGTCATCCTAGAACAACCTACGTCAAACATAACTCCAACACCGTGTTCACTTCCCGGACTCCGCTGAGAAGAGACCATCACGGTTACACACGCGGTTGGTGCATTTTAATTAAGATAAACTTCAGGTTTTCTACAACTGGACATTAACAAATTCCCATCTGCCCATAACCGCGGGCACGGCTTTTGAAAGTTCAAATCCCTGCAGGGGTGTCCCAACTTAGCCCATCACAAGCTCTCACGGTCAAAGAAGGATATTCCTTCTCCCAAGACAATCCGATCAGACTCGGCATCCCGGTTACAAGACATCCTTGACAATGGTAAAACAAGTCCAGCAAAGCTGCCCGAATGTGCCAACAAATCCTGATAGGAGCTGCACATATCTCGTTCTCAGGGCACACTCAGATGAGATATCCTACGAGTAAAACCAACCCGCAGGTTGCCCCGAGGTGGCCCCGCAGTCTACTTGGTTCGGACCAACACTTAGAGAAGCACTGGCCCAGGGGGGGTTAACATAAAGATGACCCTTGAGTCCATGAAAACCAAGGGAAAAGGCTAGGTTGTTAGTGCAAATGGTAAAACCAAGGTTGGGCCTTGCTGGAGGAGTTTTATTCAAAGCGAACTGTCAAGGGGTTCCCATTATGACCCAACCATGTAAGGAACGCAAAATCCGGGAACATAACACTGATATGACAGAAACTAGGGCGGCAAGAGTGGAACAAAACACTAGGCATAAGGCCGAGCATTCCACCCTTTACCAAGTATATATATGCATTAATTAAATAAGAGATATTGTGATATTCTAACAAGATATCCATGTTCCAACATGGAACAAACTCCAATCTTCACCTGCAAGTAGCAACGCTATAAGAGGGGCTGAGCAAAGCGGTAACATAGGCAATCAACGGTTTGCTAGGACAAGGCAGGTTAGAGGCTCATGGCAATATGGGTGGCATGATAAGCAAGTGGTAGGTATCGTAGCATAGGCATAGCAAAAGAGCGAGCATCTAGGAAGCAAAGATAGAAGTGATTTCGAGGGTATTGTCATCTTGCCTGAGATCCTGCAAGGAAGAAGAACGAGTCCATGAAGAAGACAAACAGACGTAGTCGAACGAATCCTCACAAACGCGACGTTATCGAAACTAACCCGAAGAAGCAACACCGGAAAGAAGCAAACAACATAGTAAACAACCATCACATAAACATGGCATGATGCACAACTAAGTATGATGCATGTCCGGTTTAACGAGGCATGGCATGGCAAAGTGCACAAACAATCCTACAAATTAAGTGGAGCTCAATATGCAACTCCGTTGCATATTGATGGAAGACCACATCAATTATTTAGTTCACTCTCGGTTAGGTACTCAACAATATTAAATGTTGTTAAACATGGCAAGAGGTGGAGCATATGAAAACTACCTATCTAGGCAAATTTAAATGAGGCCAGAACAACAAGCAATAAGTCCGGAAACTCCTCATGTGCATATTTTGGTTATGGTACTGTTCTGCCCTAATGCATATTTTAGAGTTGTTAAACATGCAAAGTGATGCCATCATGTTAAACTAGGCATTTTCCACCCCATTTACATATAAAGTTTATTAAATTCTGAGTTACAGTTATTTAGTTATGAATTAAATCATTTTAGCAAGTTATTTAGGAAAATTTAAACAAACAACATATTAAAAATTTTAAACAAGGATGAAGGTGGCATATTATGAAACTAGATAAAATTCTAGTCACATTTCATATATAATTCATTTTAATACGATGCACGGTTAAAGAGTTATTATATGCATGAAGTCTAGGGACTTTTTTGTAAAACCGGCAGTCTCTGGATAAATAGGAAATCTGTTCCACGAAAAAAACATGATTCAAGCCGCATCTAAAATCTAGCCCAACAGGAGGAGAACAAAAGGGCGCTAGGGGTGTGCCTCACCCATTGGGCCTGACCCAGTTGAAGGAGAGGCCTCGCGTGCCCTTCGCTCTGCTGGGCTGTGCGGGGAAAAGGCCCAGGCGCTGGCGATGCGGTTCGAGCGCTCGCGTCCTAAAAACTGACGAAGCAGAGGATGCAGACTCGACGGCCGGTGGAGCTGGGGCTGGGACTTACGGCCAGCCAACGATGAAGCACGACGGCACAGGCACGTGGATGGCGTGGATGCAGCCGGATCCATCCTGAATGGCAAAGAGCGGCAAAGGGTCACGGAGGCGCTAGCGATGGCAGGCTCGGATCGAGAGGAGTCGAGGACGAGCTTGAGGCAGAGGGACTTGTGGCGGCCTTGGGTCTCTGCTACCCGGTTCGAAGAAGAGGCGAGGCGCTAGCCTCGAACGACGATGGCGGCGGCAAGAGATGCGATACAGGGCGGCTGCTTCAAGGGGACTCCGGCGAACGGACTTGGCATGCACTCCGGCGAGGACGGACGAAGGGGCCGGATCCAGGCGGCGAAAGAGGAACGGCGATGGCCCACGGCTTGGCGGCATCCAAGCGGCGAACAGAGGGGGCTAGAGCGAGTCGCGGAGGCCATGGCTCGGCTGCTGGTCCGGCGGCTCTGCTCGGAGAGGTGGCTGGCGATGTGCTGGACGCGGGGGAGGCTGAGAACGTGCTAGGATGGTGCCGGTGCAGGGACGACGCGGGGACGGACTTGGTGCGGCGGAGCTCGGGGCCATGGCGAGTGGAGCAGCTGCAAAGGGGAAGAGAGAGGTTAGGGACGGGCGAGAGAAGAGGAGACATGGGATTCGGGAGAGAGAGGAGGGTCTCCTTTCCTTGGATCGAACAGGTGGAGAGCCGCAGTGCCGGTTGGGCAAGCGCACAGATTGAGCGAGGTAGGTGGTGCTGCGGGTTGGCTCGGGTGGAGTTGATCGGAAGGGGAGATCCCGATGAGGATGGCGACGGCTCAATGGGACAAGTCCCTATATTTTAGGGTTTGACCAAATAGACTAGGAGTGGAGTATAAATACACCATAGATTAGGTTAGGGGCAACCTCGTCCCTCCGATCACAATCGGACGATCGCGAATAAAATAGCTAGGGAGTCCAAATA
Source organism: Triticum dicoccoides (assembly GCF_002162155.2). Classification (NCBI taxonomy): domain Eukaryota; kingdom Viridiplantae; phylum Streptophyta; class Magnoliopsida; order Poales; family Poaceae; genus Triticum; species Triticum dicoccoides. Next base: position 251,425,845 of record NC_041390.1, on the reverse strand, counting down.
AGAAAACGGTGATGTTTTGTAGATGTTTGGGGATGATCCGGACCCAACGGTGATGACTATCCGGGTCGGGTCCGGGACAGCTTTCGGAGGCGCGCAAGGAGGTCCACGGGCTGACGAGAGAGCTTAGGTTAGGTTTGGCGGTAGGTAGTGGACTGTGGAGAGAGGGTTGGTCTGAGAGAAGAGGGGAGAGATGCAGCCCGGCACCGTTTCCGGAGACCGAAAAAGTCCGACGAAAAGACCGGCTATATTGCCGCTATAGTTATCCGTTAGGGCAGCAAATGGACTCCGAACGCGATGAAATTTGATAGCGGTCTACCTACACTAAAATAAGACCGCACGCCAACTTTCATCCCATTTCGAGAACATTTTTCAGCCACTTATTAAAATAATATTTCGGACGTGCCGCGGGTGCGTGAAAGTGTGTCTGGGGGCAGAACGGACAACGGACGGAACTAGGGGAATTCGGGCGAATGCAAGTTTCGAAAACATGATGATGCAATGCACATGATGACATGACAAGATGGGACATGCAAGCAAAATGACATGGCAACGACAATGAATAACTGGAAGACATTGTCACATCGGTCTCGGGGTGTCACATTTACGATGCCGATGATGATGATATGTGTCGGTTGAACTTGTATACTTTCTGTAGCGATGAAACTTTGTGATGTCCACGGTCCTTGCCGAACTTGCGTAACGCTACTTTGTTTGTTTGGGTACGATGACCTGCGTACCTCTAGTTAATTAGTCTGCATACTGTATGTTGCATCTAGGTTGCTAATTAACCCTTTCTTTTTCGTGTTGCTCTAATATATTTTGTTGCATATGATTGTACATCCTCTTGATGAAGATGCATCTCTAATAGGTACCTAGTTTCTTGATGGCGAGATGGCGGTGCTAGGTCGTGTACAAAGGGAAGGTTCTGGGGGTGTACAACGAGTGGCCTGAGTGTCAGGTGCAAGTGAATGGGGTCTTGGGCGCCAGCCATAAAGGCTTCAAAACCAGACAAGAAGCCGAAGCTAGTTACTTGAGCTTCACGCTAACGCGAGACAGGACTCGTAACTGCCGCCTCATGTACTACATAGTTCCGCTCTCACTCATAGTGATAGCTCTTCTCGCGTATACCATTGTTTAGATGGATGATGTTGTAGTTGCAAGTATTCGAGACTTGCATGTATCACTATTTTCTAGATGATGACGAGATACCACTTTGTGTTGGATGATGATTATGATGAGACTATTTGTATGTATATGCTATGATTACATTTGTGGTATCGCAGCCATTTGTATGTGTATCATGATGACATTTGTATCTGCTAAAGATTCTTGTATAAAGCATGTTAAAATACAAAACAAATATGCAGAAGAAACAAAAACTACTAAAATTAGCAGTAGCAAGTGGAGAAAAGTAAGCAGCAGCGCCACAGTAGCAGTAGCGCGTCCAGGCAAAGTGCGCTAGAGCTATTAGAAGTAGCGAGCTTCCACGAAGCGCGCTGCTGCTACACTTGTATAGAAGTAGCGCGGGTGTGCATGCGCTACTGCTAGGGGTTAGCTGTAGCGCCTTATTAGTAGCGCCGGTCACCGCGCTACTGATATACCTAGAACCCGCACTGCTGCTAGCCTTTTCCCTAGTAGTGCGCCCTTGTTCTGTTTCGAGTCTGATCAACAGTTCAAGCGGCCGCGCTGAGGGCGGCAAGGTGGTTTGTCCGATAGCAAGCGCACGCCGGCAGGCTGCTATGGATCCGTCCTCAAAGCGCCATAGCATGGGCTTACGCGCCGTCGGACCTATCCTACTAGGCGTTGGGTGTATACGTACAAATAAAGATCGATACAGGAAGCTAGCAAGTTCCATCTTAAAGTACCGCAGAGTTATATTACATCAATAATTACTGCGGTTCTAGCTTAAGATAAAAATTGTCTTGGTCATGAACTCGCATCAGCAACGAGAAATGGGGTGGCTAGTCCTGGCGCTGGCCCTCCACTCTCTGGACACCGTCGACGCAACTGATGATGGGCTCGATACGCTCTCTGAGCGCTGCGAGGTCTGTCCCTTCCAGCAAGCTCTCCAGCATGTCGGCGAAGTCGACGCTGGGGTTCCAAAATGCCACCTTGGTGAGTACCTTGGTTAGGGCGCCCCGGCAGAGCCTCCGGGACTCGTTGGCCAGATAGGCTGCTCGATTGGAGCGGAGTCGCTCCAAGGGTTCGAGGACGCCCTCGAAGAATAGGCTCAGCCTGGCGTTGGGGCTCACGTTCGGCTCCTGGGAGTACATGACATTCGGTATCCCCATGGCAGCCAGCTTCGTGGTGATCATGCCGGTGACGTCAACGAAGCGGATGATCTAGAGGTTTACGCCCTCCACGTACTCCTTGTGCTCGGCGACGTCATTCCTCTGCAGCTGCTTCTTGTCCTCCAGGGCCTTGTTCAGGGTCTCTCCACGACCTCCGGCCTCCGAAAGCTTCCCCTCCAAGCCGTCCAACTTCAACTTCAGATCGTTGATGGAGTCGTTGGCCTCGGTGAGCAGCTTGTCCTTGTCAGAGATGGCGACCTGCGCATCCGCAAGAGTATGGTTCGCCGTGTCCCTCTCCTTCGTCAGATCCGAGGCCACCTTCTTCAGCTCCTCCCACTCCAGCTCCTTCACCTTGTCGGCATGGACCTGGGGTTGAGCATTGAGTGCCTCTTTGTGCCTCTGCTCCGGCTCCAGGGTCCGCTGCATGATGAGCTTCTCAACCTCCTCATCATTTCCGCGGAGCATGGCGGCGAGCGCCTTCTCACGAGCGGCAAGGTCCTCCTCCTAGGCGTTCAGCAGGGCATGCTGCTGTTGCTGGGCTGCTTCATCTACGGTGGCCTGATTCTTCGCCACCTCCTGGGCCTTCTCAATATCGGCCTGCTTCAGGAGGAGTTCCCGCTTGTGCTCCTCCAGCTCACCCTGTGCGGCCCTTAGTTCATCCCTGGCCTCGCCGATCCAGACCTGCGTCTTAGTGACGCGCTCCTCAAAAGCCGCCTCCGCCTTGTCCACGGCCACCATCCTGGATTTTACCTTGTCTTGGCAGGCACGGTGGAGCGCCTGGAGCCTCTGGAAGTTGGCGCTCATGGCTTGGAGGAGCTGCTCCTCCTGGGAACCGCCGCTGCCCGTGCTCGGTTCATCAACAACTTGGAGCCCGGCGGAGGCGAGCACTTCATCATCACACACCTCCCCCTCGTTTGGCGCCATGGTGCTCGCCGTCCCTGGGAGGTGGACGAACAAGTTGTTGCCCACCTTCAAGTACTTGCCTCGGCCAGGGGCAGCAGAGGAGGAAGGTTGGTCGTCAACCACCCCCTCCACGGCAGGACCCTTGTCGGCCTCCCCGGCAGGCCCCTTGGCGGCCTCCTCAGTGGCGGTCTTAGCGGCCTTCTCGGCGGCAACCTTGTTGTCCTCAGCCTCGGCGTCCTTAGCGACCTCCTCGATGACGGTGTCAATATGCTCCCGGTCCGCCGAGGAAGGGTCTGGATACCAAGAAAGGGAATGAGATGGAGCCAAGATCAAGGTTCAAAAAAAGAAGAAAGAACAGGGACGGGAAGCATACAACTTACCCGCACCGGGCTGGGAAGAAGTGGCACCCTCCCCGCCAATATTCGTTGCCGGGGCAGAACCACTGGCACCCGAGCTCGCCTCCTCCTCCTCCATACGAGTGGGCTCGGGGTGGATGCCCTTGCCGGGGATGCCCCTCTGGGCGGCGTAGTCGAGGGGGGCGGCGTGTTGGGAGTTTCCCTCGGCGGCTCCTCCTGTTGCCGTTCTTTTCCTGCAAACCCAGCAAGGTCAGCATCAATAATTCACACCCCAATGCTCATTAGTGAAGGAGTGAGTGATGAACTCACGCTGGGGGCTGAAGCGAGGGCTGCATCGAGGGCTGCTGCCCGAGCTGCTCTGCACCAACACCAGCGTACGCGAAGTACCCGCCAGGGGCTTGTCGCCCATAGAGGCCTTGGCCCTCTTCGCCACCCTCTAGGCCAGCGTCTCCGTGTCCTTGTGAAGATAACATCAAGTCAAAAGAGAATAACACGGGCGTAGGGTCAGGAGATGATGGGGGAGAAATACTTACTCGTCCTCCACCTCCTCCCTCACTGGCTTCCTCTTCCTCTTCGGGCTAAAAGATCCAAGGTCGAATTCGGCCTCCAGGGTGCTGCCCGAGGGAGGGGGAGAAGGAGATGGGGTCTGGCGCCGCTTGGACGAGGAGGTGGCAGTCGCCGTCTTCTTTGCCACCGTGGCCTTCACTATCTTCTTTGCTACTGCGGCCTTCATCGCCCTCGTCTGGCGCACGAGTTGCTCCTGATCCAGTTGCCGCTGCGCGGTCCTGCCGAGCAGGACCGACTCGCCGGAGCTGGCCCGCCGCAGGACACGGTTCTTCCCCGCGGATGGAGGTTCGCCCGCTTCAGCTTCCTCTTCGGGCGACCCGTCACCCGCATCTTCAATAAGGTGGACCCCGGCGCTGACGCCACTGGCCTCCCCGGCAGACTCCGCCCATTGGGCGAGCTCTTTCTCCTCCGCGGCTGCGTCGGCCTCGTCCTCCACGGCGCCGACGCTGCCGGCCTCCTTGGCAAGCGCCGCTTCCGCCACCCTGGCGGCAATGTAGTCCAGCTCCTCCTTGGTGGTGTCGCGGATGAGCAGTGGCTCATCGCGGACATAGCCCTCCGACAAGTTGTGGAAAAACTCCTGCACTTGCTCTGCTGGCGGCTCGGCCTAGGCTGGGTCGAGGCCGTGCGCGTTGAAGTCCGGCATCATGGCGATGATGGCGGACTGGCGAGAGTTGTTGCTCAGCGGGACCACTCCCACCGGCAACCCAAATAGGGCCCCTTGACAGCATTGCCGTCCTTCACGGCCCTGCCGGTCCTCTCAGCCCTGCCGTCGTCGTCCACATTGAGCTGGAAGAGCCTCTGACAAAAATGGACATGCCCCAGCACTGTGAAGTTATGCTTCAGGCCAGGCCGGCACCTCATGACATCGGGCACATTCCTGAAGTCCCAGGCCTACCTCCCCTTGTTGTGCAGCAGAGCAATTTGGCGATGAATGAAATCGGCCCCAATCATCTCAAGGGTGAGCCTGGCCATGGTGAGGCAATGGATCCTGGTGGTGGTGACCATGAGCTTCTTGTCATTGACATCAAGGTCGCTCCAGTCCTTGTGATGGGTCAGCGGGCTATGACGAACTTGGCAGAACTCCCGCGGATCCTCCTCCCTGATCCAGAGCCACCGGCCCCGCCACTCATCCCACCTCTCCTTCTGGGCACCCTCCGGGTACGTGCCCTTCTCCTGGGTCCTCGGAATCCAGGTGATACACCCAGAAATGGCATGCCCTGGCTGGATGCGAGGATAGAAGTAGTAGTGGAAGAGCGCCGTGCTGGGGAGCACTCCGGCAACGCCCTCGCAGAGATGGGCGAAGAGGGCCATGCATGCCATGGCATTCGGTGCAAAGTCGAGGAGGTGAAAGCCATAGGTGTGCATGATGTCATTGAAGAAATCAGAGAAAGGGGGGCAGAGCCTCCAAGAAAAGTAATCGACGAAGAAGGGGTATCGATCTACGCGGGCCTTGGCGAAATCGGCGGGGATGATGTGCGTGGCAGGGTGCCCCGTCGTCTTCCTCCCCCACAGGGGCTTGAAGTAGTCCCTGAGGTGGACCGCATCGACCGTCTGGGGGAAATAGGTGTGCTGCATCCGCAGCACCGCCAACTCGCTCTCCGATGCCTTTTTCTCCCCGACGTCCTTGGCCACCCCTTTGCCTTTGCCTGTCTTGGGCGCCATGGCAACTGAGAGGGGATGGAGGATTAAGGGCAGTCAGGGCACGACAGCGGCGAGCAAAGGCAAAAGCTCGAGGAGGAAGAAGGGAGTTGTAACACCCCGAGACCGACGCTTCAGATGCCTTCCATGATTTCTGAGTTTCGTCGGGTGATTTCTTTTGTCTGTTGCATTCATCTTTGCATCTTGAGCTTTGCATCATGTCATCATGCCATCATGCCATTTCATTTTTTTAAACTCAACTAAATAAAATGCATAGATCTTTCATCTATTTAAATTGAGGGAACTCACATGGTGATTTCTCTATATAACATATCCTCCCAATATATTAGGGAGCTATAATAAATATTCTAACACACTTGCAAAATAATTCCATGTATTTTCTACTTCAAGTTTGGTCCCCAAACTTTGCCCATAATTTCTTTCATCACTTTCCCGATCTCCATAAAAATTCCGAACATGTTTGGACTCTCCAAAAATGTTTTCCTAATTCAAACTTATTTGAATCACATTCAAATGTGTTCGAATGCAATCCTTCCAAGCGGTGCCAAATGTATTTTTCTTGGATCAAGCTCCTTTTTATGAGTCCAAGAAAATTGGCGCCCTGCTCAAATTCTTCTCCTATCTCTCTCTACATTTCTTATTTCTCTGTTTATTTGTTAATCAGGAAAAATAGACTCCAGCCCAACTCCTCTGTTTTTTTTTCATCTCCACCAAAAGGCCCAAGGTCCCTGGCCATTTGCCTCCGCACTGGGCCAGCCTCTAAGGCCCAGCCTGCACCCCTTCTAACCCTAGGTGACCCCTCCTCTCACCCGCTCCCTCTCATCCTCCCGCTACCGCCGCCACCCACACGCACCAGGGAGGAGTCCCGCTCGGTCCCTCTCGTCCTCCTCCCGCAGCCGTGCCCAAACCTCCATGGCATCGCTGCCCTGCTGACTCCGGCGAGGACATGCCTCCCCTCCAGCCGCGAGACCCTCTCCGTCGCGCCGTCCCTACCTCCCAGAGCCGTCGCCCTGCCCTGCCAGGGACCTCGTCGTGGCTGCCCACGAGGCTCCTGCCGCCGGCGCCTGTTCCTGGCCAGATCCGCCGCCTGCGACTTCATTCCTCCGCTTCATCTCTCCTACTGCTTCATCCCCGCGCAACCCAGTGACCCCGTCGCCGCTCCGACCAGCGAGTCCAGGCCGCCGAGCTCGCCTCCGCCTCTCCACTTGCTGCTGCTCAAGCCCCTCCTCTGCCATTGCCTTCCTCCTCCCATGCCTACAGCGAGCTATCTTGCTGCAGCTGCTCTTCCTGTGCGCCGCCTTCCTCACTGAGCCCCGTGGCGTGGCCCTTCTCCGGCAACTAGCGCCCCTCCATGGACGACCACCACCACCGTTGCAACACCTGGAGCATCACGACCACAACCCTGCGGCTTTCAGATGTAATTGGTTCGTTTTGGCCTTTGGGTCACCATTGTCATTTTGTTGCAAGTACCTCGACGATTGCTGGTTTCGAAGACCAGAAGCACCACTACATTGACGTGTAATCGCAAAACTGATGGTGACCTCAAAGCGTTTGGAATTGTTAAGTTCGTCCCCATCACCGAGTACCCCTACAACAAGTGTACCTCTATAGCCGTCTTCGAAATCGCTAAGAACGCCAAGTACCCCTTCGAGTTGATGAGACCGTCAAGTTCGAAGACCCCAAGTACCACGACGATCGACACATAGTACCACTACCTTTGTCGTGCTCATCTACCATCGCCGAAGACCCATGTACACCTATGCTCGCCCAGAAGTCTTTGGATTCGACAAGTACCTCTTCGAAATGACCGAGTACCACTACCGTCGACCCTTGAAGACCCCATGGACATCAAGTTCCTCGTTGTGACCCCGAACATCTACTAAAACGTTGTACGACTACTACCGTGGCCGAAGACCCGAGTACAACTACCGTGGCCCGAAGAACCGTGGGTCACAAGACTCGTGTACGACTTTCGCGAGTACCTCTACTGTCGTCGTGTACCAATACTTCCACTACCATCGCCGTGGACAGAGTGTACAACTTCTTCCGTCTACATTCCGTCGAACTCGAACCGCTCTGGAAATGCACTCTTCAAAGGTATAACATTGAGACGACCATCCGAGAACGAATACTTTTGTGGTATGAGATGTCGTGGTTGCCCCGTGTCTGAGTTGTCGCTTGCACATTCCTTGTTTCCTTGTCGCCAACTCGTGGGACACCCGGAATCCAGGATCACCCCACCATCTCCAGCATGTTCCGCACATCCGCACACTTGCTTCTTTTGCACCGATATCTCAATGAGTTGTCGGAACTGGAACATTGTCGTGGCACCATTTTTGTTATCGTCGCCGTGGCACCCTTTCTATCCACCACGGTGACAAATGCTTCATAATATGCTCATGTCAACTTGTAACATTTTCATAAAACTTGCAAATGGCATACGCATCATGATAACAACATCAAGAATGTTTAAATTGTTTGTTTGCATCAAATTGCTAAATGACATGTGGGTTTTTTTCGGAATTGTTGTTTGTTGTTTCCGGACTCATTTAAACTTGCCTAGATAGGTAGTTTTGTAGTGCTTCACCCCTTTCCATGTTTAATAACATGTAATATTGTTTGGTACATAAACGAGAGAGAACTAAATAATCAAATGTGGTGTTTCGTCAATACGCAACTCGTTGCATATTGAGCTCCACTTAATTTGTAGTATTGTTTGTGCACTTTGCCATGCCATGCCTCATTAAAACGGACATGCACCATACTTGGTTGTGCATCATGCCATGTTTATGATTGTTGGTTTACCATGTTGTTTGCTCCTTTCCGGTTGTGCTTCTTCTCGATAATTCCGGTAACGTCACGTTTGTGAGGATCTGTTCGACTAAGTCCGTTTGTCTTCTTCATGGACTCGTTCTTATTCCTTGCGGGATCTCAGGCAAGATGACGATACCCTCGAAATCACTTCTATCTTTGCTTGCTAGTTGTTCGTTCTATCGCTATGTCGCGCTACCTACCACTTGTTATATCATGCCTCCCATTTTGCCATGTCAAGCCTCTAACCCACCTTCCCAGCAAACTGTTGTTTGGCTATGTTACGGATTTTGCTTAGCCCTTCTTATGGCGTTGCTAGCTGCAGGTGAAGTTGAAGTTTGTTCCTTGTTGGAACATGGATATGTTGGGATATCATAATATCTCCTATTTTAATTAATGCATCTATATACTTGGTAAAGGGTGGAAGGCTCGGCCTTATGCCTGGTGTTTTGTTCCACTCTTGCCGCCCTAGTTTCCGTCATACCGGTGTTATGTTCCTTGATTTTGTGTTCCTTGCGCGGTTGGTTGTTATGGGAACCCCTTGACATTTTGTTTTGAATAAAACTCCTCCAGCAAGGCCCAACCTTGGTCTTACATTTTCCACCTAAGCCTTTTCCCTTGGGTTCCGCGGACTCAAGGGTCATCTTTATTTAACCCCCCGGGCCAGTGCTTCTCTGAGTGTTGGTCCAAACTAGAGCCCCTAGCAGCAACACCTCGGGGAAACTTGAGGGCTGGTTTTAGTGGTATGGATTGCTCATCCGGTGTGCCGTGAGAACGAGATATGTGCAGCTCCTATCGGGATTTGTCGACACAGTCGGGTGGTGTTGCTGGTCTTGTTTTACCATTGTCAAAAAGTCTTGTAACCGGGATTTCGAGACTGATCGGGTCTTTTCGGGAGAAGGAATATCCGTGATGGGCTAAGTTGGGACACCAATGCAGGGTATAAACTTTCGAGAGCTGTGCCAGCGGTTATGTGGCAGATGGGAATTTGTTAATATCCGGTTGTAGAGAACTTGACACTTGACTTAATTAAAATGCATGAACCCCGTGTGTAGCCGTGATGGTCTCTTTTCGGCGGAGTCTGGGAAGTGAACGCGGTCTTGTGTTATGCTTGAACGTAAGTATTTCAGGATCACTTCTTGATCACTTCTAGCTTCTCGACCGTTGCGTTGCTTCTCTTATTGCTCTTATTTGCGTACGTTAGCCACCATATATGCTTAGAGATTGCTACAGCTCCACCTCATTACCTTACCCTACCCATAAGCTTAAATAGTCTTGATCTCGCGGGTGTGAGATTGTTGAGTCCTCGTGACTCACAGATACTTCCAAACAGTTGCAGGTGCCGATGATACCAGTGCAGGTGATGCAACCCAGCTCAAGTGGGAGCTCGATGAAGATCTTGGTCGTTGTTTTGTTTTGTTTCCTTTTGATCAGTAGTGGAGCCCAGTTGGGATGATCGGGGATCTAGTATTTGGGGTTATCTTCTTTTATTTTGGTTCTATAGTCGGACCATGATTGTACTCTGGATGATGTATATTTAACTTGTATTTGTGTGAATTGGCGATTGTAAGCCAACTCTTTATCCCTTTCTATTCAGTACTTGGGATTGTGTGAAGATTACCCCACTTGCGACTAAACCACCATGCGGTTATGCCTCTAAGTCGTGCCTCGACACGTGGGAGATATAGCCGCATCATGGGTGTTACAAGTTGCTAATCAGAGCCATCCCCGACTTAGAAGCCCCCTGCTTGATTGAATCGCTGATGTTGTTGAGTCTAGAACAAAATGTTTTGAGTCTTAGGACTATATCAGAGAGTAGGATTCTTTTTACTCCTCAGTCCCTTTGTCACTATGGTGAGGTCTTCTAACATAGAAGTTTCGACTTTTCTCTCCTCAAATTTCACGATTTTTTTAGGATCACGCGGGTATCTTGGAATCGTTCCGATAGTCTTGTGACGAGAACATTGTTCTTCGTGCCTCCTGACATTTAGGGGTTGTGGCAGTGTCCCGGGGAGTTGAGCTCCGAGGTGTTGTCGTCACAATTTTATCGTTGCAGTTCTGGAATACCTGAGTTTGGCGACATCAAAAATCTCTTTTATGCAGTTGTTGGTGAGATAACCTCGACGCCACCCAATACTGGGGTGGGAGTTCGGGAGTATTGCCATAACTCGTATAACAGATGCTTTATGAAGGTTGAGGTACACAATTTCCGGAGTTTTCTTGGTTATGTGTTGAAGGATGGATACAGCTGGATGTAGGGATTGTTAGTTTGGGTGAGATATTATGCTTCCCCTGTATCCCCAAGACCTGATTGCATAACCAGAAAGTTTTGGGAGTTTATAAGTGGTAATTCAAGTATCACGTAGGCTATCTTTCCAACAAACACATGATACGATATGGGATCTATCATATGTTTGTTTCTGGCTTATTCTGCAAGACAAATCCTTGTTTTGTTTTTGTTGTGGTATTCGAGTTGGTTCGAAGTCAAATGTTGATTCCATACCTTTCCTAAGCGGTGTTCTCATATTCCTATGTGAATACTAATCCTTCTTGATCATCGAGATTGTCATGTCACTTCTTTCCAACCGGCATGCTTCTCTTCGAGATGATCCCATCATTCTCCCCATCCGTAAGATCAATTATTAGTTCTTCTCAACGGTGTTTGTTTCATCTGTCCCAAGTTGTCTTTGTTTTTCCCGCCCTCCCACCCTTTTCTTCAAGGACTCGTATTTCTTAATCAAGTATCCATCTTATTGATGGGAAGCCTCTCCATTATTTTCCGTCAACATTCTTATCCGGTGATTCTCAGGAAGATACTAACGGAGCTTCAAGTTTATTATTCTTCATTCTCTTTTCTTCTCTGGTGGATTTAATTCAAGCTTTCGGTGTTGATCATATATTTTTCTTCATTTCAAATGTTTTCTCACGCCGGTGCACCTCTTAATCATCCACCTCTTGCTATTGTTGTGTATCTAGAGTGCTGAAGATATCCCAGAAGATTCAAGTTTCTATTCATAATCCTTTCTAGCTATTTCGAGGTCTTACCTTATTCAAGCCATTTAATTCAACCGGCGCAATCTCTCTCTCAAATCATTCAACAGTGTTTCTTTTGAGTGGGCCCTAACCCACAGGTCTTTTCCCAGGATCTTACCTGACTCTTCTAATTTTTTCGGAGCTACTCCCAAATTCTTCTCCAAGTTTGACATAAGAATGAATTATCATTAGTCAAATGCCTTCTCCAAGATTGTTTTCAAATTATTTTATCGTTGGTTCAAACCTTTCTAATTTTCATCCCGGAGTATCTCAACAATTCATGGTGGTGTTTCTCGTCGCCATTCTCGGGTTTGTGAATACCAGAGAAGAGTTTCTCTTAAATCTTGCTCCATTCTCTTCAAGATTCATGGTTCTAGCTTGATGTCATCCTCTCATAATTGTTTCCGATTGTGAGCATTCTTTTCACCATTCAATAGCAATTCAGGAGTCTTTTCAATTTGATTCTCCGAAGGCCATCATTTCGGGTTTATTCATTCTCAGCTTTCAGCCCTCGTTCTCCAAATCTTACCGGTGCATCGTTCAAATATTCTCTAATTAGCTCGTGATCTCTTCGTTCTCATGTTTCTAAATCCGCTCAAGTATATTCATTCATTTTCGAATTCTTTCCGGTGAATTTTGCCTTTGCTACTTTCATTTTCAATTCTTATGGTGGTTTGTTCAAGAGTTCTCTTCCTTGGTTCTCATATCAATTCATTCGTTCTTTCCAATCCTACCAGTGGTTCATGAAGATTTTCCCAAGTTTACGCTATATCTCTCTTTAATCCTTGCAATGAGAATAAATAGTATGCCGAATCCGTTACTTTTCATCAATTTAAATTGGTGAAGGATATGCATAACATAATTCTTATTATTATCTCCTCGAGATGAATTAATTCCTTCTTCCAGAGTTTGTTCATGAGGAAGAAATTCTTGGTTCCAAGTTGTTCATCTTTCTTTTCCGGAGCCCTAAGTTATTTCAATTATATCATTTCAAAGCTCGAACTAATCATTGCAAGTCTTAAATCTTATTCTTTTCATCCTTCACTTCTTTTTGATCATTCTTTTATTACCGGTGTTCTTCAGGGAGGCTACATGGTGGTTCGTCAAGGATTGTTTTCATTCTTCAATTGTTCTTCAAGATATCTCTCGAAGTTATGGTCCGCCAAACTACACTCTATATTAAACATGGTGTTCAACACATGCCTTGTTTTGAGGAGTTCAAGCATTCTTCATCTTGCATTCCGAAGTGAAATTATTTCTACCTTATCTCTTGAGATGGTGTTATGTCATCCTTGGCAATTTCTCCTCATGTTTCATGATTCACATATTTTAAACCCATCATTTTCAATTTCTTCATGAGATCCTTTGCAACCCATCAATCTCTTCATTGGAGTTATCTTGGGTTATATTTCACCTAAAGTTGTCCCTAAGGATTGTTGCTACTTAGGATTGTTGCCACCTAAGCCTTTTCCCTTGGGTTCCACGGACTCAAGGGTCATCTTTATTTAACCCCCCGGGCCAGTGCTCCTCTGAGTGTTGGTCCAAACTAGAGCCCCTTGCAGCACCACCTCGGGGAAACTTGAGGGCTGGTTTTAGTTGTACGGATTTCTCATCCGGTGTGCCCTGAGAACGAGATATGTGCAGTTCCTATCGGGATTTGTTGGCACAGTCGGGTGGTCTTGCTGGTCTTGTTTACCATTGTCAAAAAGTCTTGTAACCGGGATTCCGAGACTGATCGGGTCTTTCCGGGAGAAGGAATATCCTTCGTTGACCATGAGAGCTTGTGATGGGCTAAGTTGGACACCCCTGCAGGGTATAAACTTTCGAGAGCCGTGCCCGCGGTTATGTGGCAGATGGGAATTTGTTAATATCCGGTTGTAGAGAACTTGACACTTGACTTAATTAAAATGCATGAACCGCGTGTGTAGACGTGATGGTCTCTTTTCGGCGAAGTCCGGGAAGTGAACACGGTCTTGTGTTATGCTTGAACGTAAGTAGTTTCAGGATCACTTGATCACTTCTAGCTTCTCGGCCGTTGCGTTGCTTCTCTTCTCGCTCTTATTTGCGTGTGTTAGCCAGCATATATGAGCTTCATGCAGGTCCACCTCATTACCTTATCCTACCCATAAGCTTAAATAGTCTTGATCTCGTGGGTGTGAGATTGCTGAGTCCTCGTGACTTACAAATACTTCCAAAGAGTTGCGGGTGCCGATGATACCAGTGCAGGTGACGCAACCCAGCTCCTGTGGGAGCTCGATGAAGATCTTGGTCATTGTTTTGTTTCATTTCCTTTTGATCAGTAGTGGAGCCCAGTTGGGACGATCGGGGATCTAGTATTTGGGGTTGTCTTCTTTTATTTTGGTTCCGTAGTTGGACCTTGATTGTACTCTGGATGATGTATGTTTAACTTGTATTTGTGTGAAGTGGCGATTGTAAGCCAACTCTTTATCCCTTTCTTATTCAGTACATGGGATTGTGTGAAGATTACCCCGCTTGTGACTAAACCACCATGCGGTTATGCCTCTAAGTCGTGCCTTGACACGTGGGAGATATAGCCGCATCGTGGGTGTTATAGGAGCGGCGGGTTCCGAGATTGGAGAAGGCACATGGGGTAAATGAGCAGTGCGCCTGCGGTTTCTCCTTTTTATGGGGAAGGCGCAGGCCGCCTCTTTACCATTTACCACTATGTGACGCAGTCGTGCAGAAACCGCCCCACACACGACCCCCACGTCACGCATTCAACATGGGTCGTGGGGAAGCGCAACTGGCGAGGGGGTTACTGCGGTAAAACTCCGCCGCCCGCGCGCCCGCGCACCGTTCTGGGCCTGCACAATAATGCTCCGCACTTATATGTGTCCCAGGCTCGGGGGCTCCTGTCGGTGTACAAAAGTAGGGGTTCTTTTTGTACCCCTTTACTTGTGTGCGGGCAGTCGCAACCACACGCCTGCGGCCACGCTTGGCGGAGCGGAGGAAGCGAAGACACAAGACTACCAGAGCAGCGCCAAGCCGAAGGTGCGAGAAGCAGAGGGACAAGGTGGGCTTTCCCCGGCAAGAGCCTTGCCCGGGGAGCTTACGTAGCCCCGGCAAGAGTCTTGCCGGGGCAACTTGCCCAACACCAACAAGGCCGCCACCCTTGAGTCTAAGAGTCCCGACGCCATCAACCACATCGGAACCAAGGCAAGGGAGGCGCCCCCATGGTGGCATGCAGACCTTTGTGAAGACAAAAGTCCGGCAAGGCCTAGATAGGAACCAAGAAAACAAGACAACAACAAGGCTCCTTGTAGAGGATGCCCACGAGGCCTCAGCAAGGCTCCTGTCGACGATGCCCATAAGGTCCCGGCAAGGCTCCTACCAAAGATACCCACGAGGCCCTGACAAGAATCTTGCCGAGGGCGCCCACAAGGCCCCGGCAAGACCCTTGCCGGGAAGATCAGCAAGACTGCGGCAAGGCCTTGCCGCCCCATCGCCACCCCAGCTCAGCAGCCGACCCACCAACTAAACAGGTACCCACGTGGCAATACGTGGCTCCTAAGCCAACTAGTCAAGCACCTACGTGGTGGCATACAGATCTTCGTGAAGACCCTTCCACCATGCCAGCTCAGCAGCCTGCCAGCCTACATGGCGCTGCATGCCTCGTTGGCCTAGACGCATGTCTGAGCAAGGCGAAGTGGCGACGGACGGGACGGGCTTCGCTGCCGTCCCCGATAAAGCAAGAGGACTCCTAAGTAGCGCATTTAATGTGTTTTGTCCTATAATGTCGGGCGATAAACTCGACTACTTTACAACTTTCCACCTCCCGTGTGCCACTGTGGCAGCCCCTTTGACTATAAAAGGAGGCCCGCGGCGTACTATGAGGGGATTCGGACTTTTTGGACCCTGCACGCTTTGTAGCTAGTCCAAGAATACCAGATAAACACAAACCAGTAGGAGTAGGGTATTACACATCATTTGCGGCCTCAACCTGGATAACCCCCCCCCCCACGCGTTGATCTTCTAAACCCACTCTTTCCACAGCCCCGTGCCCGCCAACCGTAGAAGGGATTCCTTGTGATCCCATAGGTGTCGTTCTCACCGACAGTGAGACTGAAATCTCGTTGTTACGAGAGTTATTATTAAGGGTATGTTGGAACATACAAAGTGGTGACCCTGTTGGGTACCACTAAGGAAATACATTGTGCTAATCATTGTAGGAAGTTATAAACCTCCCGAGTTGACCGTAGATCGAGTCTTGTTCCGGTAACCCCCATACTTGAATTGTGCTGCCACTTGTCCCTGCCACAGGTAGGGTACGGTTCAGTAAGTTTTTAACCCATTTCCGTGCACACACCATACAAAGAGGCCACGATGAGGGTTTCCAGGTACCGGCTGCAATGCCAGTCATTGGGTCAGGGGGCATGGGTGTATCTGACTAGGCCGAGAGGGGGACACCCCTTGTAATTCACGCGTGTAATAGTGATCCCATGCTACTCGAGATGATGGTCTCCCCACCTTAGAGTTTCTCTTGAATGATGCTTTGGGTGATTCCTGGCATCCAAAAAGTTAATCTAGTGTGTGCTAGTTAGGTGTGTTTTCAACCCAAAGGCCGTAACATGAATTAGTCAACGTCTCGGTGTTGGCTAAAGAAATTCTATACATGTGGGTAAAGGGTACACCCTCTGCAGAGTTATATCTATTCGAATAGCCTTATCCATGGTTAAGGACTACAGTCTGGGTTGGTCAAGTGTCGGTCTTTGTGTCAGTTTCCAGAGGAAATAATTGAATTGATCATGATTCATTTTGTAGGATAATTATTGTCACTACTGGTGCCACTATGAATATTATCGTTGACATGAATATTGTTGTGGACTAACTGTTTCTTCTTATGTGCAATCTTGAGTATCTCTTGGGATGGCTAGAGTACCGGGATACTCGTTTTGTTTTCTGTTCTTTTCTGGTTATCACTTGGGATGGCTAGTCCACCTGGATACTCACGTTATTATCTTACAAACCCTTTATGAGGTGTCGCTTCAGACATCCGACTGTGGCATTTATTTTCAAGACCTCTCGAGGCGTCTCTTTTGGACACCAGTTTGGCATTTCTTCTCAAGTCCTCTCGAGGCGTCACTTTCAGACATCCGCTTGGCATTTTTTTCATGGAATTCCTCGGGCGGCCCAACGCCCGATGTTCAATTTCATCTCCTTGATTTACTACTAACATGATTTATTTATCCTTCTGAACCGTATGAATATCTATCATGCCATGCTTTTATTTTCAGTCAGCACATGCATATAATTTAATTCATCATGAGCATATGCATTCGGTATATCTTTTGTTCATCATGTTTGCGAGTACATTCAAATGTACTCACTGGCTTGTCCCTGGCTATTGTCTTTGTCAGATCATGATTCATAGAGGAGTACTACGAAGACACCCCCGCAACCTAGGATTCGAAGATAGCAGCCGTGCGAGATAGGAATTATCCTAGTTATCTGTTCCTGTGGGAATGGAGTCCCATCAACGTTGGAGATCTGTGAGTCTCTTCCATCATCCACAACTAGAGATCCTTGTTATATTCATTGGAGCTTTGTGGTCTTGTACTCAATTTATTGCAGTTGCTTGGAATTCTGTATCATGGAAGTGTCCACCAGCGAACAATAATCTTGGGGCTGGTGATGACACAAGGGTCATTTGCTGGGATTTATATCCTGGAAAACCGGCCATGATAGTATATTGGCAGCTGCACCACCTTCTTCCTTGCCGCAATTTTAGGATCGCCTTCGCTGGCTTGCTCCGCCTCCCTCTGGTCTGTGTCCAGTCCTCCCGTGACTGGTTCAGTTCCATCTCCAGAGGGTACAATTGTTGTGGCTAGTTCCTCATTGACTTCTTTCTGCGCCACCAGTGCTGCACTAACCACTTGATTCGTTGCAGCTAAGTATAGGAACAATGGCTCTTGTGGTTTAAGCGCGACTATGGTGGGAGCAGAGGAAAGGTATGCTTTCAGGTCTTGCAGCGCTGCTTCTGCTTCCAGGGTCTACTTCATTGAGCCTTCTTTCTTAAGATTTTGAAGCTAGGCAAGGCATGCTCGGCAGACTTGGAGATGAACCTACTCAGTGCGGCAACACATCCAGTCAAACGCCTTAAGATTTCGAAGCAAGTCAAGGCACGCTCGGCAGACTTGGAGATGAACCTACTCAGTGCGACAACGCATCCAGTCAAATGCCTTACATCTTTAACAGTCTTGGGTGCTTGTATTTGCTCGATTGCTCTGATCTTGTCAGGGTTGGCCTCTATCCCCCGTTGGGACACAAAGAAACCAAGGAGCTTGCCGGAAGGGACACCAAACACACACGTCTCAGGGTTTACCTTCAAATTGATCTTGCACAAGTAGCAAAGGTATCTCTTAAATCATGAATGAGTGTTGATTTGTCCTTAGTCTTGACCACTATATCATCCATATAAGCTTCGACATTCCTGTGTAGCTGGGGTTCAAAACCCACCTATGTTGCCCTTGCAAAAGTGGATCTGGCACTCTTTAACCTGAAAGGCATTCGTACAAAGCAGTATGTGGCACATGGAGTTATGAACACGGTCTTCTCTTCATCTTCTCTGGCCATAAATATCTTATGGTACCCAGAGTACGCATCCAAGAAAGATAGCAAATCACATCCGGAAGTGGAATCAATAATTTGATCAATGAGTGGCAGGGGGAAAGGGTATTTTGGATATGCTTTGTTCAAGTCCGTGAAGTCAATGCAGAGCCTCCATTTACCATTTGCCTTGTGCACTACCACTGGATTCGCTAACCAAGTTGGATGTAGTAACCCTCTAAGTAAACCAACTGCTTCAAGTTTCTTGGTTTCCTCGGCAATAAATTGCTGCCACTCTAAAGCTTACTTTCTGACCTTCTGCTTGATGAGCCGAGCATGAGGACCGACATCAAGGTGGTGCTCGATTACCTCCCTGGGAACAGTGGGGATGTCAGAGGGTTGCAAAGCAAACAAATCGACATTCCTCCGCAGGAAGGAAAAGAGCGCACTTTCCTATTTGTCATCAAGGGTGGCGCTTATGGTGAATGTACCATTAGTGCCATCCTGCCTTGCCGAAACCCTCTTCATAGCAGGTGAAGCAACCTTGGGTCTCTTGCTAGTGGAAATCCCTGGCAGGTCGTCAACAGGCGCAGCGCATTCCAGAGACGCATGCTTCTCGGAGTCCTTCCCAGCATCTCTCTCCTAGACTTCTTCCCCTTCTTTGTTTCCTTGGCGGGAGCAGGGGCATCAGCTGCCTCAGCTGCTACCGCGTCCCGATACATCTTGTCTACACATATGATCGCATCTTTCTTATCTGACGGGATGGAAATGATGGCCATCGGCCCTGACATCTTCAAGATGATGTAGGCATAGTGGGATGCCGCCATGAACTTTGCTAGAGCTAGACGATCAAGAATCCATTTGTAAGGCAAGGGAAGCTCAACAACGTCAAACATGACCCTCTCGGTCCGGTAGTTGAGTTCCCCGCCAAATGTCACACGCAGTGTGATCTTCCCTTTGGGCCGACTCCTGCCAGGGTTCATTCCTTGGAATGTACCAATGGCCTTGAGTTCTTCATCAGGGATCTGCAGCTTGCCAACCACCTTAGGGGAGATCAAATTCAGCCTAGCCCCACTGTCAACTAGCATCTTTGTTACCTTGAGGTTGCAGATCGTTGGAGAAACTAACAACGGCAAACAGCCTACCGCAATGGTGCGGTCAGGGTGATCCTCTTCATCAAAGATGATAGGCGTGCGGGGCCATTTAAGTGGCCTTTGGGAATCCGCAGTTTGCTCCACAACATTGACTTCACGCACCCATTGTTTGAGCTGCCGAGAAAGGAGTGCAAGGACGCACCCCCATCAATGCACACAACTTCGGTTGCTTTCTTGAATTCTTGTTCCCTGGTTTCTTCTTCATACTCTTCATCACTCCCGTCACCCCCTTCTTTCTTTTCGTGGCCTTTGGCGGGCTTTTCCTTCTGCTGTGGGGTCTTGCCACAGCGGCCTCCTCTACTACCATGGCCTTTCCTGCCGTCACCCTCTTGGTCTGTCTCCTTGTTACGCTTCTCATATTCAGCCTTTTGCTTCTTAACAAGCTGCTCAACTTGATGACACTCTTGGATGTCATGGCCCATGGTGCGGTGGATTTTGCAGTATGGCCTGTCAGATTGCCTGGCTTTCTCTGCTACCACGGCCTCCTGGCAATCAGCGCATGTGGCAGCTCCCTTGCCGGGGACCTCGGTCTTAGTCTCCTTGGTGGCACTAGGATCACCATAGCTCTCAATGGACAACACTGCCTTCTCTTTGTGCTTCCTATTACGCCTCTGGTTCCTCCCCTTCGGGTTTGCAGCATCGTCATCGTAATCTGAATCGATTTCGACGCCAGCCTCCTCCTCGGAGAGTCACCTCCCTTCTTCCGCCTGAGCACACTTATCCGCCAAGGTGTACAGCTCGTTGACGATCTTGGGCAGATGGGCATTCATATTAGCCCGCATCCTTCTGTTGCGTATGTTCGAATGGAACATGGCAATCAGGGCAGCAGGTTGTATCTCTGGAATGTTATGGTGCACTCGACTGAACCTCTTTATATACTTACGCAGATCCTCCCCTTCCTTCTTTGGAAGGACCTGCAGATCACTGGGCTATCCAGGCTCTTGGTGGACACCTGTGAAGGTGCCAATGAACTCATTGCACAAGTCCGCCCATGATGAAATGGAGTTTTCCGGAAGGTGCATCAGCCATGATCTCACATTTGGCTTAAGTGCCAAAGGGAAATAGTTTGCCAACACCTTCTCATCTCTGCCTCCAGCGTCTTGAATGGAAATTGTATTTATGCTCAAGAACTCTGCCGGGTTTAACTTTCCGTCGTATTTTTCTAGTAGTTCAGGCTTGAAGACTCGGGCAGATGGCCAGCGGACCTATCGCAGCTCACGAGTGAAGGTAGGGCACCCGACCTCAAAAGGTATGTACCCACCAACACTGGGCACGGGCTCGTCATCGCCTGGGCCATTGCGCTTGTCGGACTGATGACGTGCCTCTCAGCATCGCTCTATGGTGACGCGTGCATCTTCCTTCCACCGATCTTCTAGAACCCGCTACTGATCACGATGGGTTTGCGGGTCAGACGAAGCCATTGACGCCTTGTTGGGCATAGTGAGGCTGCCACTGGGCTTGTTTTCGCGGAGGGGATTGCATTGTTGGTGTAGCCCCCTCAACATGGCCAACATCTCGAGCTACTGTCGCTGTTCGCCGGTATCATGATAGCTCTGCATGCTGTGATTTGCCAGCCTAACCAAAGCCAATCAAACTCTGGATGGTGGCCCTCCACTCATCCATCTTGTCAACTGTTGGTGGAAAGTTCAACATGAGCTGGGCTCGCGTCATTGCTTCCGCGGCCGTGCTTGGCATGGCTAGTGAGGTAGATCGCGATGTCGCTCGACTCCTGGTAGAAGCAATAGGAGTGTCGCCGCGTTCTTTCTGTCGTGGACCAGTGGCCAAGGCGGTCAGGTGGTGAGTGGGCCATGCTTGGGGTCGACGACCCCGATCAGTGCCCCGCCTTGCCCGTCTCGCTCTGGGCAAGGTGTGCGCCTCGTAGCCGCGCCCATAGTGGGTGGAACTGGAGGATTGCGGCTTGCGCCAGAGCGGGTGTCGCTGTTATGACCGCGTCCGCTAGTGCAGCGGGGAAGTGGAGACTGGGCATTCCCTCCACCCACAACTTCCGGGCCAAGCTCGTCAGGATGCTGCTGATGCTGCCCATCCCTGACGTTTCTTACTCCAGCTTCAACCGCGGGGGACACAACGACGATGCCGCCTGTGCTAGTTGTATCGCCTGCGGCACTCACCTCACCCAACGCCGCCGTGGCGCTTACGGCGTCTGTGGCTACGTGTGAGGGGTCCTTCAAAGTGGAGGGATGTGCGGTCAAGCCGGGTTTCTTCTTGGGCGGCATGGACGGAGAAGATGATGACGAACAAGACGATGATGAAGATCGACATGTTGTTCACAACTTCAGGTTCGCGCAAGTGATTTCCCCCTACCTGGCGCGCCAAAGATGCTGTGGATGAACACAATCACCTATGGGGCCATGAGCCCCTTGTGGTTCGGCAAGGCGGAGTTCATGTTGCACAAAGAGCGGAAGCCATGAGGCAGCACGACGATGGGGCTCTGGTCTTTTTTACCCAGGTTCGGGCCGCTGGTAAGCGTAAAACCCTACTGCTATACGCAACGCTCAAGCCCGGCAAGGTGGCTTCGGGGAGAGCTGCTACACGCGTACAAGTGTGAGGGGGTCCGAATCCCTCTATAGGTTGCCTTGGGCCCCCTTTTATAGCTCAAGGGGTAACCATAGTGGCGAAACAGACATTATCTTGTGATTAGATAGCCAACAGTGCCGTCATACCTAACTCTATCATTTAGGACAATTGTCAGGCTCAATTTCATATTAAATCACAAAATAGCCCAAAGTCACACCAGCCCCAAGGTCAGGACCGCTGGAGGACTTCCTTGATATGGATAACTAGTACAAACATAATATTACATCGGGTTGAGCCAGAGTGCACTACAATTTGTTAGAAACTTGTAAAACAGGTGGCAGTGGAATACGACAGTGCGTGACAGTGATATAGCACCGATACAATAAAGTAAGCCAAGCGTCAAGGTGAGACTTGACTA
This sequence comes from Triticum dicoccoides, assembly GCF_002162155.2. NCBI lineage: Eukaryota > Viridiplantae > Streptophyta > Magnoliopsida > Poales > Poaceae > Triticum > Triticum dicoccoides. The sequence goes on along the minus strand of NC_041390.1, from coordinate 251,403,551 downwards.
TTTTATTTGTGTAGTGGAAGCACTAGTGGATGACACACGAGGTAGACTCCAAATCCACGGGTGACTGACTGGGAACACCTCTACGTGTCGGGCTCGCTAGCGCAATCATCCTCCGCAAGCTCGTCCTCCTCCAGGTCTGGCCAAGACAATAGCCAGGGACATGCTTGTGAGTATGTTGGAACGTACTCGCAAACATTATGAACAAAATATATAACGAGTGTGTAGCGCCCAAGATGTGAATCTATCCCAATCACATGATGAACTGATGATTGGAGCACAACCGCATTTCCAGCTCATAGCAAGGTGGATATCATTACAACATACCATGTACTGAATAGATGAGAATACAAGATAAAGGCTTACACTCGCCACAAACTACAACATGAATACATCAATACCGAAAGAGCAGGATCCGACTACGGCTGAAATCAAATGAAAAAGAAGAATGACATCCACCCTGCTAATCCCAGGCTCCCCAACCCGGAACCTAATCCCTTGATCAAAGAAGGAGAACTCCAAACAACCAAGCATCACACTCGCGTCAGATCATCGCATTACCTGTACCTACAACTATTGTTGTAGTAATCTGTGAGCCACGCGGACTTAGCAATCCCATTACCATGGGTATCAAGACTAGCAAAGCTTAATGGGCATGGAATGTTTAAATGGTGAGGTTGCAGCAACACTATTCATTGTATGGTGTCTAACTTACGATTACAAGAATAAGATGAGAAACTATGCAACGGTCGCAAACTAGTAATGATCAAGAAGTGATCCTCAACTACTTACGTTCAAACATAACCCAACCGTGTTCTCCTCCCAAACTTCCTCGAAAAGAGACAGTCATGGTTACGCACGCGGTTGGTGTATTTTAATTGAGATTACTTCAAGTCCTCTACAATCGTATATTAACAATTTCCCATCTGCCACATAACCGCGGGTACGACTCTCGAAAGTTTAAACCCTGCAGGGGTGTCCCAACTTAGACCATAACAAGCTCATGATCTGCGGAGACAAACCTCCATCGTGGGACATCCAATCAAACACGGGATCCCTGTGCACAAAACATTTCGACAATGGTAAAACAAAACCAGCAACACCTCCCGATGCACCGACCTCCCTTATAGGAGTCGCACGTATTTCGTTCTCAGGGTACATCGGATGGGCCAGGTGTCGGGTTGGCTAAGACCCTAGTTGCCCAGGGGCGCCAGACATCGCTCGGTTTGGACCAGCACTCATGAGGAGCATTGGCCCGGGGGGTTGATTAAGAGACCTCGAGGGCCAGCACGTCCCTATGCAAGTTTTTAGTTGTTATTAGGCAAATGGTAAAACCAATGTTGGGCCTTGCTGGAAGAGTTTTATTCAAAGCGAACTGTCAAGAGGGGCCCATAAAACCTCATCGTGTTAGGGAAGCAAAATCAAGGAACATAACACCGATATGACGGAAACTAGGGCGGCATGAGTGGAACAAAACACCAGGCAAAAGGCCGAGCCTTCCACCCATTACCAAGTATATATGTGCATTAATTAAATAAGAGATATTGTGATATCCCAAGATATCCATGTCCCAACATGGAACAACCTGCAAGTACACCTGCAACTAGCAACACTATAAGAGGGGTTGTGCAGAGCGGTAACATAGCCAAACAACGGTTTGCTAGGATGGTGAAAAAGGTTAGAGGCTATCATGGCAATTTGGGAGGCTTGATAAACAAGTGGTAGGAAGCGCGGCATAGCGATAGCAACGAGACAACTAGGATAGCAAAGATAGCAGTGAGATCCAAAGGTTAGATCCATCTTGCCTGAAATCCCGCTAGGAAGAAGAACGAGTCCATGAAGAAGACAAGCGGGCGTACTCGAACGAATCCTCATAATCGCAACGTATCCGTAACTATCGAGAAGAAGAACAACCAGAAAGAAGCAAACGCCATGGTAAACAATCAAGCATAAACATGGCATGATGCACAAACAAGTATGATCCATGTCCGGTTTAATGAGTCATGGCATGGCAAAGTGCAACAGACAATACTACAAATTAAGTGGAGCTTAATATGGAACGAGTTGCATATAGATGAAACACCACATTCATTTATTTAGTTTGCTCCCGTTTAAGAACAAGACAAGATTAAATGTTGGTTAACATGGCAAGAGGTGAAGCATATTCAAACTACCTATTTAGGCAAGTTTAAATGAGGCCGGAACAACAAACAACAATTCCGGAAAACCCCATATGCATATTTTGGATTTGGTACTATTCTGCCCTATACACAATTTTAGAGTTGTTAAACAACAAAATAAAGTGCACCATGTCAATCTATGCATTTCTACCCCATTTACACATAAAGTTTATTTAATTCGAAGCTACGGTAATTTAGTTATGAAATAAACCATTTTAGCATGTCATATGATCAAATTAATGCAAACAGCCATTTAAACAATTCTAACATTCATGAAAGTAGCATATTATGAAACTAGATGAAATTTATGTATTTTACATAGATAAAACATTTTAATCCGATGCGCGGTTTGTGAATTATTAAATACATAAACTCTAGGGGGTTTTCTAAAAATCTAGCATTCTCTTGATTAATTGGCAAATTCGCAGACACTGAAACAAAACAACGCGGGCCGAATCTGCTGGAACTGGGCTGCAGAGAGCATGGGCGCAGAGCTCTATCCTATGCACAGGGCGAGGCCCACTAGTAGAGAGCAGGCCGAGGGGCTGCTCACAATGGGCTCTAGGGTCTGCAGTGACGAGGAGGCATGCCGGTGGATCTTGGCGTGGTCGAGGACAGAGTGAACGCGGGCGAGGCGCTGTTCTGTCACTCGAAGCAGAGGCAAGGCTGACGGCTGGCAACGGTGACAGGAAACTGGTGGGCGAGGGACTTGATACATGACGACGACGCAGGGACTTGGGGCTCCGACAGCGCCGGGAACACGAAGACGGGTGGATCCGGTTGGCTGGCACCAGATCCGGGCAAACGACAACATGGAAGGAGGAGCTTGTGTGCGGCGACGCAGCTCTAGTTGGCCATGGAGGTTCCTCCTCACAGTAAAGAAACGAGAACAAGCCGAGGGTGAGAGAGGAACAGAGGGAGTAGGTGATTAGAGGGGCATCGACGGGGTTCCTACCGGCATCTGCACATGCCGGAGATGGACGACCGAAGGAAGAGCCAAGCCACGACGGTGAGGTTGTGCTTCTCGGCACGCAGGATCTAGGCCCGGCGTCATGGGGGGTTCCTAGAGCTCTTGGCGACGACACGTCTTGGGGACGAGGGCGCCATCGGGAGGTGCACGAAAGTTCTTGGGCAGGGAGTAGAGGAGGATCTCGTGGGAAGGAGAAGGAAGGCAGCGTGACTACGGGGTACTAGCCTGGCCGGCTTGGTCCGACGACGACGCTCACCAGCGACGAGGAAATGAGGAGGACGGAGAGGCTGGGGAACGAACCCCTTTTGATCTGGATCGAGGAGGGAGCTGGAGGCGTGGCTGCGGCTTGCGGTGGAGATCAAGCAGAGGAGGCATGGCTTCGGGCTCGAGGAGGGAGGAGGTGCAGGTGCTGTGGTTCGTGGATCGGGAGGGATGCACTGGTTGGGTGGCGACAGAAATCAAGGGAGATGGTTGAAGGCTGCTGGTTGGATCTGGCAGGAGAGGAAAACGAGGAGGTGGCGATGGATGGAATGGATGGGACGGCTCCTCGGACTAGGGTTTGACTGCTTATATAACAGGTGAGGAGAGGGTTAGACTATCTCGTCCCTCCGATTATAATTGGAAGGTCAAGAATAAAATTCATTGGGAGTCCAAACAAATAGCCAAAGATATTTTAGGGATGTTTGGGGATGATCCGGACGCACTGGTCACGGCTGAGTGGTTTGGGTTCGAGGAAGAATCGGACGCGCGTGCAAGGGGGGGGGGTCTGAGAACTGAGCAGAGAGACTCCGGCTTAGGCAAGAGAGAAAACAAAGATCCAGGTTGCAAGGGGATCGAGAAAGGTCAACAAAGACCAACGGGAAGCGGCACTACGAACAGATGCAAGTTTTGAAAACATGACGGCAACGGAGTGCCGATGCAAATGCGGATGATGCAATGATGAATGCAACAAACAAATAAATAACAGAGCTGACACGCAAAACATGGAAGGCATCTGGAGCATCGGTCTCGGGTCGTTACAACTCTCCTCCACTTACAAGAGATCTCGCCCCGAGATCTAGGGATGGCACTGGAGAAAAGCAGAAGAGGAAGAGGTAAAACAAAGTTGCTTCTTTGACAAGCGAGTGAAACCAAAGAACCTTAAAGTTTCCAAGGGCATGAAAAGAGCACAAGGGACAAGGAAGAATTTGAAAATCACTCAGGTTTAAATGAGATAGACAACGAATGAGAAGGATAGAATTTGGGTAGCACTCCGATTGAAAAGTGGGGCAAGACTTGAAAAGATAAAAGGAACTTGAAGAGATGACACAACACCCCAGTTAAATGGATAAGATGGAAAAGAACATGATCTTGACAAAACAAGATGATGGGTTAAGATAGCAATATCACAATGCCTCCGTAACAAAAGAGTGGAGTGAAAAGAACGGAGAAGAGAACATCAACTTCCACCATGAATGAACATAAAGGAGCCTTCCTATGAAGAAGGGTTGAACGGAGTTGCTGGAAAATCAACAACCAAAGATATGATTTCCAATGGTTTTATGGAAAACATCCCAAAATTATAAGGTGAAGACCAGCCACTAACGGAATCAATTAATTTGATTGAGAACACCAAAGAGATGAAAAACTTCTTCCACCAAGATGATAAAGAGAAAACTTGGATCATTGTTAAGCACCACAATTAGCAATATTCCTTAGGGAAGGCTTTAGGTGAAATATAACCCGAGATAACTCCAACAAAGAGATTGATGGGTTTAAATATCTCACTCTTGCTAATTTCTGAATCATGGAACACGAACATATATTATCAAGAATGACATATCACCATCTCAAAAGATAATGTAGAAAGAATTTCACTTCGAAATGCAAGAAGAAGAATGCTTGAGCTCCCCCAACAAGAATCTTGACGAACACTTCGAGAATGAAAGAAATATTTGATGAACCACCATGTGGAGGCTCCATGAAGAACTCCGGTAATAAAAGGATGATAGAAATAAAGAGAAGATGAAAACACAAAGTGAAGCCTTGCAATGATTTAGATGGGCTTCACAATGAGATAATTGAGAGAGCTTGGACCTTCGAAAAGAAAAGATGAAGCATCTCGAACTCAGAATGTGATATGATGAACAACTCTGGAAAGAAAGATGAATTACTTGTAATCAAGAGTTTACTCATCATGAATAATCTCCAGAAGAAAAGAATTGAATCACCTCAAGGAAATAAGAATAAGATTTATCGTATGCGTATCCTTCATCAACTTAAATTAATGACAATCAACAGATAGACATGCTACCTATTCTCGCTGAAAATGATTAAGGAGAGATATAGCTAAACTTGGGAAGGTCTTCAACAAACCACCGGTAGGATTGAAACAACGAATAAATTGATATGATAACAAAGGAAGAGGAATCTTAAGCGAACCACCGTAAGAATTGAAAATGAACGAAGAGAGAGAATGAGTCACTGGGAAGAATTGGAAAACGAGCGAAGATACTTGGGAAAATTTAGATACAAGAGAATGAAGAGATCACGAGCTGACTAGAGAATACTAGAGCGAAGCACCAGAAAGACTTGGAGAACGAGAGCTAAAAGCTGAGAATGAATAGTTCTTAGATGATGGGCTCCGGAGAATCATACTAAAAAGACTCTTGAATTGCTCCGGATGGGTGAAAAGAATTCTCACAATTGAAAACAATTATGAGAGGATGGCATAAAGCTAGCACCATGAATCTTCAAGAGAACAGAGCAAGATTTAAGAGAAATTCCTCTTCGGTCTTCAAAGCCGAGAAAGACGACGAGAAACACCACCAAAATTGTTGAGACACTCCAGAACAATGATGAAGGTAAAAGTTGAGCCAAAGAAGAAAAGTAATTTGAAAGCGATCTTGGAAAGGCATATGACTAATGGCAATTCATTCTTACATCAAACTTTTAAAAGAATGTGAGAATAACACCGGAAAATAAAAGAGTCAGGTAAGATCCTGGGAAAAGACCTATGGGTTAGGGACCACTCAAAGATACACCGTTGAAGTGATTTATAAAGAGAGATTGCACTGGTTGAGTTAAATGGCTCGAATGAGATAACAACCTTGAAATAGCTTGAACGGGTTAAGAATGGAAGCACAAATCTTCTGAGATATCTTCTACACTTCGGATAAAGGAATAGCGAGGGGTGAATGATTAAGAGGTGCATGGGCATGGGAAAGCATTCAAAGCGAGGAAAAGGGATATGATCAACACCAAAAGCTTGCATTGAATTCGACGGAGATAAAAAAACAAGAACAAAGAATGATGAATTGTAGAGCATCTTCATGAGAACCACCGGGTAAGAATATTGAAGGAAAGAATGAAGAAACTTCACATCCATAAGATGGATACTTGATTAAGAAATATGAGTCCTTGAAGTAAAGGGTGGGATGGTGGGAAAAACAAAGGTAACTTGGGACGGATGAAACAAACACTGTTGGGAACACTAAGAAGTGATCTTGCGAATGAGGAAAATGATAGGATCATCTTGACGAGAAGCACGCCGGTTGGAAAAGAATTGACATGATCATCTCGATGATCAAGAAGGATTAGCACTCCCATAGAAACATGAGAACACCACTTAGGAAAGGTATGGAATCAACACTTGACATTGAAGCAACTCGAATACCACAACTCAAAACAAAACAAAACAAAGGATAGGCTTGCAGAATAAGCCAAAACAAACATATGATAGACCCATATCGTATCGTGTGTCTATTGGAAAGTTATCCTACATGATAATTGAATTCCCACCTATAAACTCCTGAAACTTTCTGGTTATTCAATCTGGTTTTGGGGATACAGGGAGGCACAAATATCTCACACAACTAACAAATCCTACACTCCAACTGTATCCATCCGTCAACACATAACCAAGAAAACCACGAAAATCATGTACCTCAGACCTTCGAAAACATCCGATATACTAGATGTGGAAATACATCTGATCGCTCTCCCCAATACTGTGTGTTGTCAAACTACTCTCACCACAACGAGTATAGAAGCGTTTTCGATGTCGGCGACCTTTGGTATTCCAGAACTGAAACGATAAGCACTATGACCAAAACACCCTAGAGCTCAACTCCGCGGGACACTGCCACAACCCCTAAATGTCAGGAGGCACCAAGACAGAATCCCCGTCACAATGATATTGCAACGATCCAACAATACCCGCGTGATCCTAAAAAATTGAGTGAAAAAGGATAGAAGAGTGGGAACACACCTACGTCATGATTCCTCACCAAAGCGACGAAGGGGCTGAGGAGTAAAAAGAATTCCTACTCTCCGATATAAGCTAGGCTCAAAAATAGTTTTTTCTAGACTCAACAACAGCAGTGGTTCGATCAATCAAGGGGTTTCCTAAGGTTAGTAAGGCTCTGATACCAACTTGTAGCACCCAAGATGCGAATCTAACCCAATCACGTGATGAACACATGATTGGGGCACAACCGCATTTCGAGCGCATAGCAAGGTGGATATCATTACAACATACCAGGTACTGAATAGATGGGAATACAAGATAAAGGCTTACACTCGCCACAAACTACAACATGAATACATCAATACATCAATACATAGAAATCATCATACCGAAAGAGTAGGATCCGACTACAGATGAAATCAAACGAAAAAGAAGAATGACATCCACTCTGCTAATCCAGGCTCCCCGAGCCGGAACCTAATCCCTTGATCGAAGAAGGAGACATCCAAACAAGCAAGCATCACACTTGCGTCAGATCATCGCTTTACCTGTACCTGCAATTGTTGTTGTAGTAATCTGTGAGCCACGAGGACTCAGCAATCCCATTACCATGGGTATCAAGACTAGCAAAGCTTAATGGGTATGGAATGGATAAGTGGTGAGGTTGCAGCAACACTAAGCATTGTATGGTGGCTAACTTACAAGTGCAAGAATAAGATGAGAAACTACACAACGGTTGCAAACTAGTAATGATCAAGAAGTGATCCTGAACTACTTATGTTCAAACATAACCAAACCGTGTTGTCTTCACGCACGTCGTCGAAAAGAGAAAATCACGGTTATACACACGGTTGGTGTATTTTAATTGAGTTTAGTTCAAGTCCACTACAACCGTATATTAACAAATTCCCATCTGGCACATTACCACGGGCACGACTCTCAAAAGTTTAAACCCTACAGGGGTGTCCCAACTTAGCCCATGACAAGCTCACGATCCGCGGAGACAATCCTCCATCGTGGGACATCCGATCAAACTCGGGATCCCGGTGCACAAGACATTTCAATGGTAAAGAAAAACCAGCAAGACCTCCTGATGCACCGATCTAGCCTGATAGGAGTCGCACGTATCTCGTTCTCAAGGTACACCAGATGGGCCAGACATCGGGTTGGCTGAGACCCTAGTTGCCTAGGGGCGCCGAACAGCGCCCGGTTTGGACCAACACTCATGAGGAGCATTGGCCTGGGAGGTTGATTAGGAGACCTCAAGGGCCGGCAGGTCCCTATGTAAGTTTTTAGTTGTTATTAGGCAAATGGTAAAACCAGTGTTGGGCATCGCTGGAAGAGTTTTATTCAAAGCGAACTGTCAAGAGCGGCCCATAAACCCTCGTCATTTTAGGGACGCAAAATCAAGGAACGTAACACCGGTATGAGGAAAACTAGGGCGGCATGAGTGGAAACACCAGGAAAAAGGCTGAGCCTTCCACCCATTACCAAGTATATATGTGCATTAATTAAATAAGAGATAGTGTGATACCCCAAAATATCCATGATATCCATGTCCCAACATGGAACAACCTGCAACTAGCAACACTACAAGAGGGGCTGAGCAGAGCGGTAACATAGCCAAACAACTGTAGCACCCCAGATGTAAAACTTCCCTTTTTGGGCAACATATCCACTTGATCTTATTCCAATTCCTGTTGTGTTCCATCTTTTGTTTTTTATTTGTTGTTCTGTTGTGCATGGTAGTTTTCACCTCATCATGCGAAGTGCATCATCTTGTAATGCCATCATCATCATCCCCCCCCCTCATCTCTCCACCTATCCCATTTCCTTATTTTGGCAATCAACATTATTTTGGCCTCAAATAATGTTCAACTTTTCCCCAATATTTTAGCACCATGTCCTAGACCTCTCTGTCAAATTTCACATCATTTGAAGTTGTTTTGGTTAGGTTCAAAAATGCCTCAAGTTTGAATTATATTCAAACTTGTTTTATTTTTCTACCTCTAAAATAGTCGAAACCAATTTTATCAAATAGTACATAATTCCAGGAGCTTGAGAGTATTTTTATATCTCTCAAACCCCTCTCCTATGTCCCTGGCCTTTTTTGTTTGCATTTTTTGTCTGAAGAAAAGAAAGGAAAAGAAAGCAGCAGCAGCATCCTACCTGGGCCTCAGCCTCCAGGCCGGCCCAGCAGCAGTTCTAGCCCCAGCCCGCTCAGCCCGCCCGCACACCCCCCCCCCCTCTCTGCACTTTCTCACCCAGGCCCGAACGCACCCCCGCTA
>NC_041390.1:251309989-251393437 GCF_002162155.2 Triticum dicoccoides | reverse complement strand
GGCCAAGGCGGCCCCACTAGTCAGCGACCGTGCGAGCACCCCGCACCTGCCTTTCTTCCACCTTGGTCCCCTGCGAAAGCACGCACATGGCCACGGCCGAGTGCACGAGCTCACCCCGCTTGCCTGGGCCCTCTATAAGGCGTCCCTCCTTGCTCTACTGAACCCCTAGGGTTTCCCTCTTCCTCCTCCCTGCCGCCAGGTGCACTCCGGCCACCAGATCCGCCACCTGCACCCCATCCCGAGCGCGTCCAGGAGCGCGAGCTCATCGTCGCCAGGCACCAAATCATCGTCAGCCCCGCAGGTTATGTCTGCCACCTTCCACGATGTCGACTACGTCCACTACGTTGTCTACATGGAGCCGGAACGCGTCGCTGCGACATCTTCTTCTTCTTCACCGTCTCCGGCCGTAACCATGTTTGACCACTTCCGTCGCCGTCTCCGTCCACCTCCCGACCAACGGAGCTCTCCTCCCAGCTCCTGGTGAGCACACGCGTCTTCCCATCCCCTTTTCCCCTTTGATAGATTGTTCCGTCATCTTTTACCTCGAGCACCCGTGCGCGCCGCCGTCAGACCTCGTCACTGACGAGTGCTTAGCCCCCCTTAGATCGCTTACACTTGTCCATCTTGTTCGCCTCCATGCGTAGGATAGATCCATGCCCGCTGCCGCTTGCTTAACCCCGCGGCTCGTCGTGTTCGAGCTCGCCGCCGCCGTATCTGGACCTCGTCGCCGGCAGCGTTTCCGTTGTCGTTGGGCATCGTGCGTACCCAGCGCGAGCACGAGCTCCTCTCACGCTTCCCTCTAGCCACTCCACCATCCCGCTAACCCATGTAGCCTTCTCCGGTGACCTCCTCTGCCGCGTCACGCTCATCGCCGGTAGAGCTCTACTGGGTTGGTTCAAAACCAACACCTCCCCCTCTCTGTCGGGCACACCCGCATTGCCCAGTGGCTCGAGCCACGCCGCTCCACCCAGGCGACCCGAGTTTGATCCCCCGTGGGCGCAGTAAAACCCCCCTTTTTTATTTCCATTTGCACACCCACTGACAGGCGGGCCCATCTGTCATAGACACGACCACCCAGGGCACAGCTGGCAGCCTCTCTCCCGTTTCCTTCTTTTTCTTTTATTTCAGATTCAGCTTATATTCCATTTCTAGCATAGAGCATCTTTCCAATTCGGGCAAGTCCATTTCTGGACATTTCCAAATTTGGAAATTGCCATTTATGTATACTCCATTTTAGGCAGGTTATGTTTTGCATATTTGTGATGATTTTTCTACAGTAACCTAGACATATTATATATGTTTTTGGGGTAGAAAAATCCCACCAATCCAGTGGTGGCTTTAGTTTTTGCATTTGAGTAAGTCCCTGAACATGTCATTTTACATCATGTTGTTGTTTTGTCATTTTTGTGTGAATAAATTCAAATAGGCTATGTGGTTGTTTTGCACATGGATAGCTTCATTTTCATGTCTACTTCATGCTAGATTTTATTTTATGCCATTTAGTGCACTGTGATGAGTGCCACAAGCTTGCAAAGTTGCTATCATGAATCTATTGCTGCCATGCATGAATTTCCTCTAAGTCTTAAATCTGTTCATATCATATGCCATGTTTGCATTGGTGGTATCATCAATTCTGTAGATCTTTGGGACAAGTTCAGTATGGGAGTTTTATTAAGTGCATTTAGTACTATCATGCCATGATCTTGTGTACTGTAATATGTTCCTATAGCATATAGTTTACTATGCATGAACATTGCAACCTGATGCTGTTCTGTCATGATCAATGAATTTATGTTGTCTGTTAAACTATTAACTTTTGCATTTTTGCCATGCTGTTTTAGACTTGTTCTAGGGGTTTCTAGCAGTACCTCAGTGTTCATGATTTGTAGAGCTTCACCTGTACTTCACTGCCATGTATTGTGCTTTCATGTTTGGGTGCTTTAGCATATGTAAACTTTGCATCTAAGTTGCCATGCTACTGTTTTCAACATATTGCATTGTATCTTGTTTTGCTCGTCATTTGCAAACCGTGCATCCGTTTCCGGTGATCTTCATATCGATTTCATTCGAAATCTCCCGACATATCTAGTGGCATGCTTGGTTGTCCAAGTTGATGCCATGATCATCTTTCCCCTTCCGGAGTACCCATATGCATTACATATCATATTTTGCATCCCATGCCATATCTTGCATCATGTTGCTTGCGCATTGCACCGTGACTGATTGTTGTTCCGTTTCTTGCGTTCTAGCTTTGGGTAGAGCCAGGAGACGAGTTCGTGAACGAGGAACCTGTCGAGTATGTTTTCGAGGAGCAAGCTTTCGACAACCCTGAGATTGCAGGCAAGATAATCATTACCACCGATACCACTTCTATCTTTGCTTGCTAGTTGTTCGTTCTATCGTTATGCCGCGCTACCTAGCACTTGTTATCAAGCCTCCCTTATTGCCATGTCAAGCCTCTAACCCACCTTCCTAGCAAACCGTTGTTTGGCTATGTCACCGCTTTTGCTCAACCCCTCTTATAGCGTTGCTAGTTGCAGGTGCAGTGCAGGTTGTTCCATGTTGGAACATGGATATGTTGGGATATCACAATATCTCTTATTTAATTAATGCATCTATATACTTGGTAAAGGGTGGAAGGCTTGGCCTTTTGCTTGGTGTTTTGTTCCAATCTTGCCGCCCTATTTTCTGTCATACCGTTTGTATGTTCCTTGAATTTTGCGTCCCTAACACAGTGAGGGTTTATGGGCCCCTCTTGACGGTTCGCTTTGAATAAAACTCTTCCAGCAAGGCCCAACATTGGTTTTACCATTTGCCTAATAACAACTAAAATATGCATAGGGAGTAATTAACCCGATGACTCTTAATCAACCCCCCCCCCCGGGGGGGCCAGTGCTCCTCATGAGTGTTGGTCCGAATCAAAGCCACTTGCGGCACCCCTTTACCTGGGGTTTTTGGTTGCCATACGTAGTGTTCATCCGATCATGGCCTGAGACGAGATACGCGCGGCTACTATCAAGGTGTCGGCAGTCGAGAGGTCTTGCTGGATTTATTTTACCATTGTCGAAATGTCTTATGCACTGGGATTCCGACTATGATCGGAGGGTCCCGAGATGGAGGATTGTCTCTGCGGACCATGAGCTTCTCATGGGCTAAGTTGGGACACCCCTGCAGGGTTTAAACTTCCAAGAGCCGTGCCCGCGGTTATGTGGCACATGGGAGTTTTTAATATCCGATTGTAGTGAACCTGAAACTAGACTCAACTAAAATACACCAACCTCGTGTGTAACCGTGATGGTCTCTTTTCGATGAGGTTCGGGAAGAGAACACGATGGGGTTATGTTTGAACATAAGTAGTTCAGGATCACTTCTTGACCGTTACTAGTTTGCGACCATTGCGTAGTTTCTCATCTTATTCTTGTATTCATGAGCTAGCCACCATACAATGCTTAGTGCTTGCTGCAACTCCACCATATACCCATACCTTTCCTATGAGCTTAAATAGTCTTGCTACCGTGGTTTTTGAGATTGTTGAGTCCTCGTGACTCACCAGATACTACAAACACAGCTGCAGGTACCGACGAGATTGATGCAGGTGATGCCACTGAACTCAAGTGGGAGTTCGACAAGGACCGTGGCCGTTACTATGTTTCCTTTCTGGATGATCAGTAGTGGTGTCCAGTAGTGTAACACCCACGATGCGGCTATATCTCCCACGTGTCGGGGCACGACTTAGAGGCATAACCGCATGGTAGGCATGTCGCAAGAGGGGTAATCTTTACACATCCCATGTACTGAATAAGGAAGGGATAAAGAGTTGGCTTACAATTGCCACTTCACACAATACATAAATATATCATACATCATCCAAAATACAATCAAGGTCCGACTATGGAACCAAAATAAAGAAAGACAACCCCAAATGCTAGATCCCCGATCGTCCCAACTGGGCTCCTCTACTCATCATCCGGAAAAGAAACATAGTAATGGTCCGAATCCTCGTCGAACTCCCACTTGAGTTCGATAGCATCCCCTACACTAGCACCATCAGCACCTGCATCTGTTTGGAAGTATCTGTGAGTCACGGGGACTCAGCAATCTCACACCCTCGCGATCAAGACTATTTAAGCTTAAAGGTAGGAAAGGGGTAGTGAGGTGGAGCTGCAGCAAGCACTAGCATATTTGGTGGCTAACTTATGCAAAAGAGAGTGAGAAGAGAAGCAAAGCATGATCGAGAAGATAATAAGTGATCAAGAAGTGATCATGAAAGTACTTACGTTCAAGCATAACTCAAGAACCGTGTTCACTTCTTGGACTCCGCCGAAAAGGGACCATCACGGCTACACACACGATTGATTCATTGTAATTAAGTTAAGTGTCAAGTTCCCTACAACCGGACATTAACAAATTCCCATCTGCCCATAACAGCAGGCACGACTTTCAAAAGTTCAAAACCCTACAGGGGTGTCCCAACTTAGCCCATCACAACCTCTCACAGTCAACGAAGGATATTCCTTCTCCTAGGAAGACCCGATCAGACATGGAATCTCAGTTACAAGACATTTCGACAATGGTAAAACAAGACCAGCGAGACCACCCGATGTGCCGACAATCCCGATAGGAGTCGCACGTATCTCGTTCTCAGGGCAACACCAGATGAGACTAGCTACGAGTAAAACCAAACCTCAAGTTTCCCCGAGGTGGCCCCGCAGGCAGTTCGGTTCGGACCAACACTTAGAGAAGCACTGGCCCGGGGGGTTAAAATAAAGATGACCCTCAGGAGTGCGACTCCCAAGGGAAAAGGTAGGTGGTGGTGAGGTAAATGGTAAAACCAAGGGTGGGCCTTGCTGGAGGAGTTTTATTCAAAGTGAACTGTCAAGGGGTCCCCACAACACCCAACCGCGTAAGGAACACAAAAATCAAGGAACATAACACTGGTATGACGGAAACTAGGGCGGCAAGAGTGGAACAAAACACCAGGCGTAAGGCCGAGCCTTCCACCCTTTACCAAGTATATAGATGCATTAAAGTAAATAAGATATAATAATGATATCCCAACAAAACCATGTTCCAACATGGAACAAACTTCATCTTAACCTGCAACAAGCAACGCTGTAAGAGGGGCTGAGCAAAGCGGTAACATAGCCAAACAACGGTTTGCTAGGAAAGGTGGGTTAGAGGCTTGACATGGAAATATGGGAGGCATGATATGACAAGTGGTAGGTAGGACGACATAGCGATATAACGAACAACTAACAAGCAAAGATAGAAGTGATTTTGAGGGTATGGTCATCTTGCCTGCAACGTTCTCAGAGTTGGCGAAAGCTTGACCCTCGAAAGCGTACTCAACAAGTTCCTCAATCACATACTCGTGTCCCAGCTCTACCCAAAGCAAGAACACAAGCAAAGGAACAACAATCAACCACGGTGCAATGCACAAGCAACATGATGCAAAACATGGCATGATATGCAATGCATATGCGTGCTCGGGAAGGAATGGAATGATCAATGCATCAACTTGGCAAACAAAGTGTGCCTCTGGAAAGATGAGATGATTTCGGTCGAAACCGATATAAAGATCACCGGAATCGGATGCACGGTTTGCAAATGGCAAGCAAAACAAGAATTGGCACAATTCTGCGATTAACAACATGATGCCATCTAGAATGCAACAAGAAACTAAGCTACTGCACTCCAACATATCAACAAGGCATATGGCAATGATGTACTCAAGATGCCCGACAAAACATGAACACCGATCTACGGCTAAATCACACAAGAGCAGGTTCAAACAAGCATGGCAAAAGTGCAAAAGATATCAGCTTCACAGACTTAGTGAAAATACTAATATGTCAGAAATAACATCAGGAAGCAATGTTTAGAGCAAGTAAACAACAAGCTACAGGAACATATCATAGCAAAACAAGGCATGTCATGAATTCTACTAAAATCATAGAACAAAAGTCCCTTACTGACCATGAGCCAAAAAGGCACAGAAGATATGATGGCACCCATGTAAACATAACAAGTTTTATAAACAGTTTCAGACTCAACAGAAAACTGAGCATGGCATAAACAGAGTTATGAAGGCATCTTTGCGAGCTCAAATCACTCATCACAAGGCATTGCATGACAAGATAAGCATACCTACAGCATGATGACATGTTCATGAAGCTAACAATGGCAAGAGCAAGTTCATAGCATTCATGGATCAATAACAATAGCCATGGAAAAATTGATTAACATGTAAACAATCTGCCAGGAACATTTTATAGCAAAAGTAGAGCAAGATTAAGACATGCTAGGGCACTCCATAATTGCAAACAGGAGCATGGATGGATAGAGCATAACCATATGTCCAAATCATCCTTATGGAAGCAACTCAAAACAAGCATGGATCTCTCTGTAGCATCATGTTTACATGGCATAAAAATAACAGCAGACAAAAGACTTAGCAAAATCCTAAGTCCCTAAAATCAGCAATATCATGAAGGCTACTTTGCGTGCTTGTGCTAGTCACCACATTGATCACAAAAATACATGGCAAGCACCTCTGTAAAGATGGCATGGCATAGATCAAAACACATGTAGAGCTCATGCCCATATGCAGCACACAACAAATGTGACAAAAATGACAAATCATCATACTCTGGTAAGTAACAGCAACTAACAATTTATAGCATTCTTGCATCCATGATTTGGGCACCAAGATGGAATCAAACAAGCATGCCATAATGTAATGAAATGAAGATCATCTCCCAATGAACATTTTGATATATTACATGCATGAAATGGAGCATCACACAAGAGGTTACAACAGGTCAAAATGGGCACCAGAATGCAAAGAATTAAGGACTTAGCCAAAATTTTACCTCGCGAAAAAGTCAACGGGCCGGATCAGGTCGCGGAGGCGGAGCGGATAGGGACGGGTCGAGGCAGAGGAGGACCCGGGCGGTGGCTACGGCGTCTCCGGTGAGGTCGTCGCCGGCGGGGCGACGGATCAGGCCGGGCTCGGGCTCCCACGGCCGGATCTGACGATGGGCGGCGGTGAAGCTCCTCCGGTGGGAGGAGCGCAGGGCGAAGGCGGCGCGCGGGCGGCGCGGTAGGGAAGGCGGCCGGTGGGCGGCGCACGCGGCGAGATCACCGGTGGGAGGCGGTGCGGCGAGACGCTCGGGGGAGGCGGCGCTGGAGACCGAGCGGCGGGGCGAGGCGCACGGAGGGCGTGGGCCGCGGGGACCGGCGACGGGCCTGGAGGGCCGGCGGGCGCGGGGCGGAGGAGAGGCCACGTGGCGAGCTTGGATTGGGCGGGGCGGCGGCTGGTCGCGTCCGGCATCCGGCGGACATGTCCGGCGCGGCGTGGAGGGGAAGATTTAGGGTTTGGATCGCGAATTTGGACGGGGTGCACATATTTATAAGTAGGAGGAGGTAGGAGTGTCCAAATGGAGTGTAGTTTCCGCCCAAGCGATCGTGATCCGACGGCGGAGGACATGGGAGCGGTTTGGAAGGGTTATTTGGCCGTTTTAGAGGGGTGTTGGGATGCAACACACATGAGGCCTTTACGGTTCCCCGGTTAACCGTTGGAGCATCAAACAGACTCCAAATGGCATGGAATTTGACAGGCGGTCTGCCGGTGGTGTACCAAGGCTGCTTGGCAAATCCCGGTCCATTCCGAGAATGTTTAATACTCACACACGAAAAGATACAAAAGGGTGACGCCGGGTGCATGAGGGAGTGTCGGATTGCAAAACAGACAAAGGGGAAAATGCTCGGATGCATGAGACGAACACGAATGCAAATGCGATGCACATGATGACCTGATATGAAATGCATGACATGAACAAAATGCAAAACGAAGACAAAACCCAACCACGAAGGGAAACTCATATCGCATCTCCGGAAAAGGCAAGTGTCAGAGTTACGAATATGGAAAGTTACATCCGGGGCGTTACAAGTAGGGTCGATCAGGACTTGGCATGGGTGGTTGTCTTTTATTTATATGATTTCATCCGTAGTTGGACATTTTGTTCATCTTGAATGATTGTATAACTTGATGGTATTGTGTGACATTGTGGCGATTGTAAGACAAAGCTCATATTCTATCTATTAAGTACATGAGATGAGCAAAGATACAACCACTCTTGCGACCATACCAATATGTGCTTATACCCCAAGTCGTGCTTCGACATGTATGGATTATAGTCGTATATTGTGTGTTACAACAACGGTTTGCTAGGACGGCCAAAAAGGTTAGAGGCTATCATGGCAATTTGGGAGGCTTGATAAATAAGTGGTAGGTAGCGCGGCATAGCGATAGCAACGAGACAACTACCATAGCAAAGATAGTAGTGAGATCCAAGGTGACTGTCACCTTGTCTGAAATCCCGCTAGGAAGAAGAATGAGTCCATGAAGAAGACAAGCGGGCGTAGTCGAACAAATCCTCACAATCGCAACGTATCCGGAACTATCAAGAAGAAGAACAAACGAAAGAAGCAAACACCATGGTAAACAATCAAGAATAAACATGGCATGATGCACAAACAAGAATGATGCATGTCCGGTTTAATGAGTCATGGCATGGCAAAGTGCAACAAACAATACTACAAATGAAGTGGAGCTTAATATGGAACAAGTTGCATATAGACGAAACACCAAATTCATTTATTTAGTTTGCTCCCGTTTAAGAACAAGACAAGATTAAATGTTGGTTAACATGGCAAGAGGTGAAGCATATGCAAACTAGCTATTTAGGCAAGTTTAAATGAGGCCGGAACAACAAACAACAATTCTGGAAAACCCCATATGCATATTTTGGATTTGGTACTATTCTACCCTATACACAATTTTAGAGTTGTTAAACAGCAAAACAAAGTGCACCATGTCAATCTATGCATTTTCTACCCCCATTTACACATAAAGTTTATTTAATTCGAAGCTACGGTTATTTAGTTAAGAAATAAACCATTTTAGCATGTCATATGATCAAAATTAATGCAAATAGCCATTTAAACAATTTTAACATGCATGAAAGCAGCTTATTGTGAAACTAGATGGAATTCTAAGTATTTTACATGTATAAAACATTTTAATCCGATGCCCGGTTTGTGAATTATTAAATGCATGAACTCTAGGGGGTTTTTCTGAAAATCTGGTGTTCTCTTGATTAATAGGCAAATTCGCAGACACTGAAAAAACATATGCGGGCCGAATCTACTGGAACTGGGCTACACAGAGCATGGGCGCAGAACTCTATCCTACACACAGGGTGAGGCATAGCATCCAAACAAAACGGGCCAAGCCCACTAGTAGAGAGCATGTTGGATGAGGGGCTACTCACAATGGGCTCTAGGGTCAGCAGTGACGAGGAGGCAAGCCGACGGATCTTGGCATGGCTGCAGCCCACACGGCTGGGAGGGGCAGGGTCGAGGACAGAGTTAATGAGGGCGAGGCGCTGTTCTGTCGCTCGAAGCAGAGGCAAGGCCGACGGCTACCAACAGTGACAGGAACTTGGTGCGGGCGAGGGACTTGATGCAGGACGGTGACGCGGGGACTTGGGGCTCCGACAGCACCGGCAACACGAAGACGGCTGGATCCAGTCGGCTGGCGCCGGATCCGGGCAAACGAGCGCGGACGGAGGAGCTTGGGCGTGGCGACGCAGCTCCAGTTGGCCATGGAGGTTCCTCCTCGCAGTGAAGAAATGAGAACAAGCTGAGGGTGAGAGAGGAACAGAGAGAGTAGGAGATTAGAGGGGCATCGGCGGGGTTCCTACCGGCATCTGCACACGCCGGAGATGGACAACCGGAGGAAGAGTCAGGCCACAACAGGGAGGTCGTGCTCCTCGGCACGCAAGATCCAGGCCCGGCGTCATGGGGGGTTCCTAGAGCTCTTGGCGACGACATGTCTTGGGGACGAGGTCGCCATGGGGAGGTGCATGGGAGTGCTTGGGCAGGGAGTAGAGGAGGAGCTCATGGGAAGGAGAAGGAAGGAAGAGGGACAACGGGTTACTGGCCTGGCCGGCTTGGTCCGATGACGACGCTCACCAGCGACGAGGTAAGGAGGAGGACGAGGAGGCTGGGGATCAAACCCGTCTCGATCTGGATCGAGGAGGGAGCTGGAGGCACGGCTGTGGCTTGCAGTGGAGAACGAGCAGAGGAGGCATGGCCTCGGGCTCGAGGAGGGAGGAGGTGCAGGTGCTGTGGTTGGTGGATTGGGAGGGATGCACTGGTTGGGGGCGGCGGAAATCAAGGGAGATGGTCGGAGGCTGCTGGTTGGATCAGGCAGAAGAGGAAAATGAGGAGGCGGCTGTCAGGACCCCGACTCAATGCCACATCGATCTAGCATGTAACACCTCATATCACTTTGCGGCCTCACGCACGGTATTCCCACGGGTGTCGCCTTACCTTAGCCCGGGGCCGTTTGCACCTTTTGGCACACGTATATGACGGTGTCGCTAGCATCCATATGATAAGGAGCCCGGGCTGACATGGCTAGTCGTAAACCCAAAGTGGCACAGACTTACAGGGACAGGCATTCATGACCCAGCATCGAACGTGTCGGTCATCAGCGAGTGAATCCAGGCTGTAGCACTGGGCTAGCAGGACTCCGGTGAACCGGGCTGTAGCGGGCTAACAGGACTCCGATATTCATCGCGTGACATTTCCCCGAAGGGACAGACACAGGAACGAAGAAGGACACATGCCGGCCAGCCTAAGTGTTCCGGAGCAGTAGCAAGCTACCATGGCTCGGTGGAAACACTAGGAGACATTTCCCGGTAAGAGAGGCTACTAAAGATAAACAACTAGATGGTCAGATCCCACACATACCAAGCATTTCAATAACATACACACAATATGCTCAATATGTGCAAATACAACATGGCATCACAACATGACTCTACGACTCAAGTATTTAATCAATAGGCTCCGAGGAGCGAGATATTACAAACATGGGTCTCATGACCCAACACTCAGAGCATACAAGTCAAAGCACAAGCGGAAGCTATCATGTCTGGGTACAGACATCTATAAATGAAAAAGGCTGAGAAGCCTGACTATCTACCAGATCCTGCCGAGGGCACAAGATCGTAGCTGAGGTAACAAGCTAAACGTCGAAGTCCACGCAGAACTACTAGTGAGACCGAAGTCTCTCTGCAAAAACATAAAATAGGCAAACGTGAGTACAAATGTACCCAGCAAGACTTACATCAGAACTAACTACATATGCATCATTATCAACAAAGGGGATGGTGGGGTTTAACTGCAGCAAGCCAGCTTTGACTCGGTGGCTAACCTGAACTACGACTGCAAGTAACTCTTTTGAAGTGGCGCACACGAGTCCACATATTCACCATATCAATACACCACTATGGATCCGCTCCCGTCTCCCTACGAGAACGCCATCCATAGCACTCACGCTTATCTTGCGTATTTTAGAGTGTCCACTTTCAATTGTCTATGAACTATGCAAGGGGTCCAAGTTTCCATATCCGAGGAATCCGGCTATTCGAATAGATGATGTTAACCCTGCAGGGGTGTACTTCTTCACACACGCTCTCGCCACTTACCGCCCTGTACACGTCATGTACCTCGGCAACCTTCAAGCGGAAGCCAGGTGAGGGAGTCGGCCACGACCTGACTAACCGAACAAGTCTCTAGTCCAGGTTTATCGCCTATTCGGGTTCCATCCGCAAGGAGATCCGGCCGGGGTGTCGCTCACGGCCCCAAACGATGTGTGCAGGGTTCCCAAGCCCACCAACCGGGTGCCACTTGGTACACCATGCCACTGTGCCTAGTCTGTCCCAAGCCCACCTGTACCGGGTGCCACTTGGTAGACTACTAACACTACCTACAAACACCAGAAACTAGTTGCAACTCCTGGACAGAGATCAAGTTGATTAATAAGTCGAGAGAGCTTGGAGCGCCCGGAGCCCAATGTGTGGTAGTAACTGATCATGGATCACAAACACAGAACTCAGTTCCTGAGGACGGCTGCAATGAGACAACCCACCATGTACTCCTACATGGCCTCTCACCGCTACCTTTACCAAATCGTGTTCACACACTTAGTTCACCCATAGTAGGACATGTTCACACGCCTCTGATTCATCCCCGATGAATCAGACCTGACTCAACTCTAAGCAGTAGCAGGCATGACAAACAAGCATGAATGAGTAGGCACATCAGGGCTCAAACAACTCCTACTCATGCTAGTGGGTTTCATCTATTTACTGTGGCAATGACAGGTCATGCAAAGGATAAAGGGTTCAGCTACCGCAGCAAGTATCAAATATGTCGTTGTTGTCCTAATGCAGTAAAAGAGAGCAGGAGCGAGAGAGTGGGATTTTATCGAAATGAACAAGGGGGTTTTGCTTGCCTGGCACTTCTGAAGATAATATAGCTCTTCATCGGTGTCATCGATCACATCGTCGGTACACGTCTATCGAGAGGGGACAAATACCGGCAAATACAGAAAAACACGATCAATGCAATGCACACTATGATGCCTGCTATGACATGGCAATATGAATGTGTTTTGGGCTAATGCACCTAAAACCAGATTAAATGAAGTTGGTTTGAATCCAAGATTCAAATTCAAACTCCATATGTGGTTATTTAAATGTCATTCACTTCATTTGCCCTAAACAGTAGTGATAAGTTGTTCTAACATGCATGAAAATGGTACAGATGGATTCCTTGAATTTTTCTGATAATTTTTCATATATAAATTATTTAATTTGGAGTTACGGTTGAATTTCTATGAATTTTAGAAGTTTATACCATTTTCTGGATTTTCTGATTTATTTTAAATCCAGAAAATCATTTAATGCGTCAGCATGACATCACCTTGACGTCATCAGGTCAACAGGGCAGGTTCAGGTCAAACCTGACCAGTGGAGTCCACTGGTCAGCGACTGGGGCTGATTAGTGTCGCTGACATGTGGGCCCAGTCAACAGCCACGTCAGCTTAGTAAAAGCTGACGCGTGGGGCCACTAGGATTAGTTAAAAACTAAACAGAAACTAATCTATGATTAATTTGCAGGTGGGGCCCTGCTGTCAGTGTCACAGGGTTAATTAGCAGGGTCATTAGCCCCTAACGACGACGCCACGTCAGCACGCCGGAGACCAGCCGACGGCGGCCACAGAACACGGCGGGGGCACGTCGGACTTGCGCTAGAGGCGTCAGTTTGGCGCACTGAGGGCACCAGGGGATGGCCCTTGCTCTCGCGCATCCAGAGGACCAAGTGGGAGGTCGTGGGGTCGCCGGAACTCATGCCGGCGACGAGCTTTGGCGGCGATGGTGTTCGGTGGTGCTCGGGCGCGTCGCTACGGTGCATCAGTGAGCAAATGGAGAGGCTGGGCAGCACCTGCTAGACATGGGGAGCACTAAGAGCAGCTCAGTGAGGCCAGGGGAGCACGGAGGCTATGCGTGCAGCAGCAATGGCGGACGGTGGCTTCGGAGCTCGTGGGGAACGGCGCTACGGCACGAAGGAGAGCATGCTGAGTTAGGGGAGAAGGTCAGTGGCTCACGGCGATGACGAGGGGACGCTCGGCGAGGTCGGGGGCGGTCCGGAGCCGACGAATTTGACGAAGATGGCCGGCGTCCCGAGGTTGAAGAAGACATCGAGGGCGGTGTTGCGGCACGTCCGGGGCCTCGTGGCTCGTTGAGGAGGTAGAGGGAGGACCGGCGGAGCTTCCTGGGGCGTCGGTGAGCCGTGGGGTGGCCGGTAGCCACGGTGGCTCTCGTCGGTGGCGGCGGCTCCGTTCGGGTGAGGAGAACAGAGGAGGGGGAGAGTGTTCGGGGAAGAGAGAGGGAGCAGCGAGGGAGGAAGAGGAGCGAGGGGACACGAGGCGTCGTCGTGGCGTCGCTAGGGAGACCGGGGGAAGCAGGAGGTGGCCGAGCAGGGTGGAGGTGGCGCGCGCGGCGGCGTCGCGGTGTCCGTCCTCCTGGCAGGGAGGAAGACGACAGGGGAGGGGGCAGCGGTGGGCTGGGCCAGCGGGAGGAGCTGGGCCGGCTGGGCTGGACAGGTAAGCGCCAGGTAGGCTTCTGCTCTTTCTGCTTTTATTTACTGTTTTCTATTTTTGTTCTGTTTTATTTAATTGGCACTGAATTTTAATTCAAACAGAATTTGAAAACAGTGCCAAAACTCCCCTGGATATTTTTAAGTCACTTAATGGACTTCTCCACACATAACAAAAATATCTCAGGTCATTTGAAAATATATTCATTATATATTATGAATATAACTCCAAATTCAAATAAAATATTGATTTAAAATCAGAGCCCAATAATTCCTTAGAAATGTCCCAAAATTTTGGTTTGATTTATAACTCTTGCCAAAATTGTCAGAGCTATTTCTAGGGCATTTTGGATTTACTGATTGCAATTTTAGGGTTTCTTGCCCCTCTTTATTTAGGGTTTTGAGGCTTCCAATTTCCCTCAGTTCAAATTTCAGAAATTAAACATGATGCACACACCAGGCAGCACCAGAAGCTAGGGATGTGACAACTCACCCCCTGCTAAACAAAAATCTCGTCCCGAGATTCAAGCGTAGGGTAAGGTGAAGGGGGAACGCAACTAGTACAATCTTCATGATCCAGGTTGCACTTCATAGGAACGTTGATTCGATCACCATCATCGTCTTGAAGTCTTGCTCTGAGAAATCCTGTCAACATGACATGGAGGGAAGAAGGAGACTCTAGAGGGGTCGATCTTCTCGAAGATCGAACAACTCACGGAATGAGACATAGGACCATCTCTCGGGTTGAGACACGAGATACTCATCAAGAGGGGTGGAAAGAAACGGATGACGAAGGTTCACTAGGTAGACAACAATTCCAGACTTAAGAAGGTGGCGATCGGTTGTCAACGTAGCGAGGAGTTGAATTGCCATGACACCACGACGAAACATCCTGGAGAAGGGTGATTCGTAGATTATTATCTTAAGTGGCAAAAAGAATTACCTTTGATATAGAGATCATTGAGACTCTCTATATCAGCCTAAGGCAAATCACAGCAATCGATTGGCGGGGTCGGTAGAATGGCATACTTGGACTTAGATGATGTGGATTACCTTGTTGAAGACAACGTAATGGATGAATTTGCTTATCACCGGAGATGGAAGAGACCCATGGTAGAATGGCACATTGGCGGTGCAAGCTAGGAACAAAATGCAAATGCTGGGAATGATTCTGGTAACTGGGGAAAACCCAACAACAGAGAGTGAATTCACTGTTTGAAAAGATCATAGCATTGCCGAGGAAACTGAGAGCAAACCCAGTTAGTGCCGATGATAACACCTAGCGCTTGTGCGTGCTCTTAAGAACTTGAGCATTTCCATATTCATCAAGGTTTTACCACATCCGTGGCAAGGATCCTGGCAACACAACATACCACCATGATGAACAACGATGGACGATGCAGATGCATAGGAAGATAACATCAACTCAGATTTCATCCTAGCGAGGCCAAGGAAACAAAATCTGGATGATCGACCGAGAGACATTTAGCACTCCGCTTCTAATGTTCTCCTTGATGTGCTAGTGTAATCCAACCATTGAAATGGTTTGGTAACTAGACAACAAGTAAAAGGTCGGAATTCGGGAGGAATAGAATCCATAAGGAACAGTTACGGAGGTAATTCCTACGAAATCCTTAAGGGGAGGTGGCCAACTTCCTCAAACAAGATAATACAATAATAGGTCTTCCGGCTGGGTGTGTTGGCCACGACATCCACCTTACCGGTTATCGAGGGACCAATATTATAGTTCTTGGGAAATATTCCAACCATCATATCTGCCTGAGACTCAGATCTGGTTGGTGTCAGGATATTCCAGACTCATCGAGTCTAGGAAGAAAAATGAAAGTTTGCAACACAAATCGACGAGATGACGTTGCGAGATTCTCAGGAAATGAACTACGATAGCAAGCTCCAAAACATGAGCTGGTTCTGCTACAAACATGTGAACACGTTGTTCCAGACAAGCATGCCCACATGGTAGTCTTACAATAAAACACTACCGAGTTCTGGTTGGGAGCCATCATCGAGGATATCGAAGTCTTTACGCAAGTCCATGGATTAGATCCCAAGCATAGACTTCTTTTCCTTGAACGAGTCAATCAGTGGCTTGGTGTGCTAGGATATACATATGGAATGAAGATGATCAGTCTAACAGACCACAGAATTCTTCGCACGTGCATGACCGACTTGGGATGATTCCAAAGGAGCAAAAACAAACTTTCTCGAATTCACGACGGCAACTTACATCAAAATGCACATGAATCAAAGGAAGTCACTCCTTTCATCAAACAAGTACTTCATGAGCTAGCATGAAGAAAATGCTTTCAAAAGTTTCCAACACTAACTTAATGTTCAACAACATCATGGAGGAAATAAGGATGTTGTCAATGGGCTCAACAACAACTCATCGGAATTTCCATATCACTGGACTTCCACCATCGTGTGAACACGGTGATAGCATTGGTCAGACCCAAAAGATATAATGGTGTATGCTCGAGGGATCAACCACGAGTAAGACAACATTACGAACATCGTTGGTTCTGACTTGATTTGACGATAGCCCACACTCAAATCAAAGGATTGATAAGACAATAGGTCCAGCAACTGATCACAGGGACCAATCGATGAAGATATCATCTTTCTTCAACACACACTACACAAGAATATCCCTTTGGAACGAACTAAGTCAGGCAAGCTTTTATCTTCCAACCCTCCAAGTTGTCGTTTAGCTTAACCAACTAGCTCAGGGATATCTAACACCAACTCTTGGAGAGAAGGTGGTTCACAAGAAACCAACTTGATCACGAGCTCAACATAGCGGTCAGGTGACAACTTGGTAATACTTCTGAGAAGATATTCAGAAAATCACGAACCACCGGTATGTTACTAAGCTCGAGAACAATCTTGCTTTTCAGGGCAAGACGATATGATCAATAGAGCAAGGATTTGAAATAATCCTAACTCATCGATCGAGGAGTGAACCAGGAGAATGGACTAGGTAGCACGATCAGTCTTAGAAGGATGATTCAAAAACCAACACGCTAAGAATGAAGTTATTGTCCTTTAACTACCAAGCAACAAGGTTGCTAGGAGTATTGATTTCACACGCCACGATTCACTTGTCGGCATTCTGGTTACAATAACACAGGAACCGAGGAGTGAACAATGATGGCAAGAAGTATCACTGTACCAAGAGTTCATAGGATGGCGTGCAATTCCTATAACAATCCCGATATAAAGATGGTAATACTACAAGGTAGAACAGAACAAAAGCTGGATTAGCAATTTGATCTGCGGAGCACAACTTCTTTGACCCAATCCTGGATATGGAAGAGGTACTGGAGTTTGTTTCTCCTAGTCATTCTGCGATAGAATGGCTTGACGGACCACAAGAGTAATAGGCATCGATAAACGAACGCACGCATACTCTTGACTATCAATTGATAGACGAGGGCCAGAAAACAACTAAAGAGGGACAACTCAAAGGAACATATGATTTTCTGAGTTGTGAATGCATAGATTAGCATGTCGAACGAGTTCAACATATTTCTTCCGGACAATCCATGCGGAAAGGTAGAACTGGCAGAGTCACAATTATGAATGGAGAACCCATCGAGAGCACTCCTGTTGTGATCCTTTGATCCAACAAACTTTTGCTGTAAGTGGTTCATGGTATTTGGAAGAAGGATATACCACGGACCTCGAGAACTACTGCAAAGGTTACTAATAACCTAAGGGAGCTAGCAATTACTATCAACATGAAGTAAGTAGGGTGAATCTCGGGTTCAAAACCCAAGGAGTAGAATACCTACTACTAAGTGGCATCACGGGATGCTTGCGGGGATAACGCCAGAGTCATCACACTGGGACACAAATCATATCTAGATTACTAGATGATCCCCTAAGACACCTAGGGTCATAATAATATCTCCAACATAAGTGTCAAGGCAATAGAATACCTCAACTCAACAATTAGTGTGATTGAGCTGGCATAAAGGAACATCGAAAACCAGAGGGAAAGGATTTTGCAAATGCATTAGATTATTTAGAAACCTGGGATGACTCGGACAGCATAACGGCTGTAAATGCTCAGAAAGATTTGAGACATTCACAAAAATGGTGGCATAACCACTCAGAAGCACAATATCAAGGTTTTGAGATCAACAGTTAACGTACGGAAGTAGTAGCAACTGAACTCAAGCTTAAATCCAACAATCTATAAGTCTACGGATTAGTAACACGTGATCCTGATAAAAAGAAGAGATAGCCTAGTTCTTAATCCCCGTAGGAAAGATAAGATGACTCAGATCAGAAGGGCATAAGGTATAAGGAGTAAAAGGAGCCTTACGTTCCATCCCACAATCAATTCCCTTACATATAACTAAAGCATTTCTAGACTCAACTTCGACCAGTTTGGCTTGGTAATCCTACAGGCAGTCAAGCTCTGATACCAACGCTGTCAGGACCCCGACTCAATGCCACATCGATCTAGCATGTAACACCTCATATCACTTTGCGGCCTCACGCACGGTATTCCCACGGGTGTCGCCTTACCTTAGCCCGGGGCCGTTTGCGCCTTTTGGCACACGTATATGACGGTGTCGCTAGCATCCATATGATAAGGAGCCCGAGCTGACATGGCTAGTCAAAAACCCAAAGTGGCACAGACTTACAGGGACAGGCATTCATGACCCAGCATCGAACGTGTCGGTCATCAGCGAGTGAATCCAGGCTGTAGCACTGGGCTAGCAGGACTCCGGTGAACCGGGCTGCAGCGGGCTAACAGGACTCCGATATTCATCGCGTGACATTTCCCCGAAGGGACAGACACAGGAACGAAGAAGGACACATGCCGGCCAGCCTAAGTGTTCCGGAGCAGTAGCAAGCTACCATGGCTCGGTGGAAACACTAGGAGACATTTCCCGGTAAGAGAGGCTACTAAAGATAAACAACTAGATGGTCGGATCCCACACATACCAAGCATTTCAATAACATACACACAATATGCTCGATATGTGCAAATACAACATGGCATCACAACATGACTCTACGACTCAAGTATTTAATCAATAGGCTCCGAGGAGCGAGATATTACAAACATGGGTCTCATGACCCAACACTCAGAGCATACAAGTCAAAGCACAAGCGGAAGCTATCATGTCTGGGTACAGACATCTATAAATGAAAAAGGCTGAGAAGCCTGACTATCTACCAGATCCTGCCGAGGGCACAAGATCGTAGCTGAGGTAACAAGCTAAACGTCGAAGTCCACGCGGAACTACTAGTGAGACCGAAGTCTCTCTGCAAAAACATAAAATAGGCAAACGTGAGTACAAATGTACCCAGCAAGACTTACATCAGAACTAACTACATATGCATCATTATCAACAAAGGGGATGGTGGGGTTTAACTGCGGCAAGCCAGCTTTGACTCGGTGGCTAACCTGAACTACGACTGCAAGTAACTCTTTTGAAGTGGCGCACACAAGTCCACATATTCACCATATCAATACACCACTATGGATCCGCTCCCGTCTCCCTACGAGAACGCCATCCATAGCACTCACGCTTATCTTGCGTATTTTAGAGTATCCACTTTCAATTGTCTATGAACTATGCAAGGGGTCCAAGTTTCCATATCCGAGGAATCCGGCTATTCGAATAGATGATGTTAACCCTGCAGGGGTGTACTTCTTCACACACGCTCTCGCCACTTACCGCCCTGTACACGTCATGTACCTCGGCAACCTTCAAGCGGAAGCCGGGCGAGGGAGTCGGCCACGACCTGACTAACCGAACAAGTCTCTAGTCCAGGTTTATCGCCTATTCGGGTTCCATCCGCAAGGAGATCCGGCCGGGGTGTCGCTCACGGCCCCAAACGATGTGTGCAGGGTTCCCAAGCCCACCAACCGGGTGCCACTTGGTACACCGTGCCACTGTGCCTAGTCTGTCCCAAGCCCACCTGTACCGGGTGCCACTTGGTAGACTACTAACACTACCTACAAACACCAGAAACTAGTTGCAACTCCTGGACAGAGATCAAGTTGATTAATAAGTCGAGAGGGCTTGGAGCGCCCGGAGCCCAATGTGTGGTAGTAACTGATCATGGATCACAAACACAGAACTCAGTTCCTGAGGACGGCTGCAATGAGACAACCCACCATGTACTCCTACATGGCCTCTCACCGCTACCTTTACCAAATCGTGTTCACACACTTAGTTCACCCATAGTAGGACATGTTCACACGCCTCTGATTCATCCCCGATGAATCAGACCTGACTCAACTCTAAGCAGTAGCAGGCATGACAAACAAGCATGAATGAGTAGGCACATCAGGGCTCAAACAACTCCTACTCATGCTAGTGGGTTTCATCTATTTACTGTGGCAATGACAGGTCATGCAAAGGATAAAGGGTTCAGCTACCGCAGCAAGTATCAAATATGTCGTTGTTGTCCTAATGCAGTAAAAGAGAGCAGGAGCGAGAGAGTGGGATTATATCGAAATGAACAAGGGGGTTTTGCTTGCCTGGCACTTCTGAAGATAATATAGCTCTTCATCGGTGTCATCGATCACATCGTCGGTACACGTCTATCGAGAGGAGACAAATACCGGCAAATACAGAAAAACACGATCAATGCAATGCACACTATGATGCCTGCTATGACATGGCAATATGAATGTGTTTTGGGCTAATGCACCTAACACCAGATTAAATGAAGTTGGTTTGAATCCAAGATTCAAATTCAAACTCCATATGTGGTTATTTAAATGGCATTCACTTCATTTGCCCTAAACAGTAGTGATAAGTTGTTCTAACATGCATGAAAATGGTACAGATGGATTCCTTGAATTTTTCTGATAATTTTTCATATATAAATTATTTAATTTGGAGTTACGGTTGAATTTCTATGAATTTTAGAAGTTTATACCATTTTCTGGATTTTCTGATTTATTTTAAATCCAGAAAATCATTTAATGCGTCAGCATGACATCACCTTGACGTCATCAGGTCAACAGGGCAGGTTCAGGTCAAACCTGACCAGTGGGGTCCACTGGTCAGTGACTGGGGCTGATTAGTGTCGCTGACATGTGGGCCCAGTCAACAGCCACGTCAGCTTAGTCAAAGCTGACGCGTGGGGCCACTAGGATTAGTTAAAAACTAAACAGAAACTAATCTATGATTAATTTGCAGGTGGGGCCCTGCTGTCAGTGTCACAGGGTTAATTAGCAGGGTCATTAGCCCCTAACGACGACGCCACGTCAGCACGCCGGAGACCAGCCGACGGCGGCCACAGAACACGGCGGGGGCACGCCGGACTTGCGCTAGAGGCGTCAGTTTGGCGCGCTGAGGGCACCAGGGGATGGCCCTTGCTCTTGCGCATCCAGAGGACCAAGTGGGAGGTCGTGGGGTCGCCGGAACTCATGCCGGCGACGAGCTTTGGCGGCGATGGTGTTCGGTGGTGCTCGGGCGCGTCGCTATGGTGCATCAGTGAGCAAATGGAGAGGCTGGGCAGCACCTGCTAGACATGGGGAGCACTAAGAGCAGCTCAGTGAGGCCAGGGGAGCACGGAGGCTATGCGTGCAGCAGCAATGGCGGACGGTGGCTTCGGAGCTCGTGGGGAACGGTGCTACGGCACGAAGGAGAGCATGCTGAGTTAGGGGAGAAGGTCAGTGGCTCACGGCGATGACGAGGGGACGCTCGGCGAGGTCGGGGGCGGTCCGGAGCCGACGAATTTGACGAAGATGGCCGGCGGTCCCGAGGTTGAAGAAGACATCGAGGGCGGTGTTGCGGCATGTTCGGGGCCTCGTGGCTCGTTGAGGAGGTAGAGGGAGGACCGGCGGAGCTTCCTGGGGCGTCGGTGAGCCGTGGGGTGGCCGGTAGCCACGGTGGCTCTCGTCGGTGGCGGCGGCTCCGTTCGGGTGAGGAGAACAGAGGAGGGGGAGAGTGTTCGGGGAAGAGAGAGGGAGCAGCGAGGGAGGAAGAGGAGCGAGGGGACACGAGGCGTCGTCGTGGCGTCGCTAGGGAGACCGGGGGAAGCAGGAGGTGGCCGAGCAGGGTGGAGGTGGCGCGCGTGGCGGCGTCGCGGTGTCCGTCCTCCTGGCAGGGAGGAAGACGACAGGGGAGGGGGGGCGGCGGTGGGCTGGGCCAGCGGGAGGAGCTGGGCCGGCTGGGCTGGACAGGTAAGCGCCAGGTAGGCTTCTGCTCTTTCTGCTTTTATTTACTGTTTTCTATTTTTGTTCTGTTTTATTTAATTGGCACTGAATTTTAATTCAAACAGAATTTGAAAACAGTGCCAAAACTCCCCTGGATATTTTTAAGTCACTTAATGGACTTCTCCACACATAACAAAAATATCTCAGGTCATTTGAAAATATATTCATTATATATTATGAATATAACTCCAAATTCAAATAAAATATTGATTTAAAATCAGAGCCCAATAATTCCTTAGAAATGTCCCAAAATTTTGGTTTGATTTATAACTCTTGCCAAAATTGTCAGAGCTATTTCTAGGGCATTTTGGATTTACTGATTGCAATTTTAGGGTTTCTTGCCCCTCTTTATTTAGGGTTTTGAGGCTTCCAATTTCCCTCAGTTCAAATTTCAGAATTTAAACATGATGCACACACCAGGCAGCACCAGAAGCTAGGGATGTGACAGCGGCGGCGGATGGGATGGATGGAATGGATGGGATGGCTCCTCGGACTAGGGTTTGACTGCTTATATAACATGTGAGGAGAGGGTTAGACTATCTTGTCCCTCCGATCGTAATTGGACGGTCGAGAATGAAATGCTTTGGCAGTCCAAACAAATAACCGAAGATATTTCAGGGATGTTTGGGGATGATCTGGATGCACTGGTCATGACCGAGCGGTTCGGGTTCGAGGAAGAATTGGACGCGCATGCGGAGGGGGGGGGGGTCGCAGAACTGACCTGAGAGACTCCGGCTTAGGCAAGAGAGAAAACAAAGATCCAGGTTGCAAGGGGTCCGAGAAAGGTCAATAGAGACAAACGGGAAGCGGCACTACGAGCGAATGCAAGTTTTGAAAACATGACGACAACGAAGTGCCGGTGCAAATGCAGATGATGAGATGATGAATTCAATAAACAAATAAATAACAGAGCTGACATGCAAAACATGGAAGGCATCTGGAACATCGGTCTCGGGTCATTTCAGAGTGGACATGCTCATGATGGGCTATGTTAAAATGCACATGCTGAATGGTATTAAATCATGGCATCATAATGTCAACCTGGTGTGGATAAATAACCAAATAACAGTAGTGATGACCAAGAAATTAAAGTGGAACATCGGGTGTTACACCGCCCGAGAAATTCCAAGAAACACACCAAACGGGTGTCTGAAAGCGACGCCTTATAAGGTCTTGAAAAGAAATGCCAAACGAGTGTCTGAAAGCTCCGCCTCGCAAGGTCTTGAAAAGAAATGTCAAACATGTGTCTAAAAGAGAATCGTGCGAGACAGGACCGCCCGAGAACTGAAGCGACACCACGAGAGGTCTAGAAAATAAAACTGAGTATCCGGATAGTCTAGCCATCCCAAGTGATACTCAGAAAAGAAAAATAAAGCTGAGTGCACAGGTAGTCTAGCCATCCCAAGTGACACTCAGTACAGTTGAATAAGAGAAACAGGCTAGTCCACCACAACAATACTATTCATGATAGCCTCGGTGGTGAACATAATTATCCTGCAAGATGAATCAAGCTCAATTTAATTGTTTTCCTCCAAAGACTCACACCGGGACAGATACTTGACCCTTCCCAACTGTGCCCTTGACCATGAACACGACTATTCGAATAGATGTAACTCTGCAGAGATTGCGCTCTTTACCCACGTGTATGGAATTTTTGTAGCCAATATCTAGACATTGACTAATTTCCATTATGGTCTTTGGGTTGGAAACACATCTGACGAACACACACCAGAATAACTTTCCGGATGCCAGTAATCACCAAAAGCACCTTTCAAGAAAAACTCTAAGTCGGGGAGACCATCGTCTCGAATAGCATGGGATCACTATTAATACACGCGGATTACAAGGGGTACCCTCCTCTCGGCCCAGCTAGATACACCCATGCCCCCTGGCCCGATGACTGGCATTAGTCCATGGCCATGGAATCCTCATCGTGGCCTCTCTAAGTGGTGTGTACACGGAAAGGGGTTAACAACTTACAAAACTGGACTCCCCTTGCGGGAAGACAAGTGGCAGCATGGTGTTTATTTAGGCTTAATGGAACAAGACTCGATCTAGGTCGACTCAGGAGGTGTTGTTATTAAGACTGGCATGTCTCACATGCCACAATGACACCGTCGTGTCTTAACACAGCCCGTGCCCATCGGCATATCCAGGGCAGGAGATACACTCCTGGATTCTTACCACATTCGCACGTTAGCAAAATACCCGATGAATGCAATAGTGCTCACATGACATGCAACAACGTTCATGCAATACTGCTCAAATTGACGTGACGAATGCATGCTTTTACTATTACTATTATACGGTGCAAAGCCTTCTGATGCAACCATGCATGTAACTCATTATAACCCAAGTCCAATAATGCTTGCCTTGATCAAAGTAATCAGCAAGAGGTTCTTTGAAACTCCCGGTATAGTCACCCTCTTTGTTTTCTGAAAATAAAAGTACAAATTCAACTTTTTTGCAATAGTACAAAAAGTTGTCTCAAAATATTTTTAAATAAACACTAAAATAAACTAGAGTGAAAAACAAGAATTTTGGAAAAAGAATCAACTGAAAATGATCTGTGGTTTAAAAGTTATTAAGGATTCAACACTAGGGACCTCTTTGTAAATAAAGTAAATGCAAGTGGGTCCATGTGGTAATAACTGAAAGCACCTCAGACAGAAATACGCTTCCCAGCGAGGAAAGCGTAAAGATGGAAAAGACGCTTTCGAAAATAACAAAAAAGAACAGAATACTGATGGGTGGGCCCCACCCGTCAGGTTTGAAATTCAAACGCGCGTGTACATAGGGGATGCGGTAGTCACCGGCGGCGATCGCCGGCGTTTCAGGTGGTGGCGATGGCCGGGACGTGTTCGGGGTGGCACCACGCGTTGGTGGGTGGTGGTGGTGGTCGTCGGCGAGCACCAGAATGACGGCGAGGTCGTCTCCGGCGGACGGCGACGTTAGGTGGTTGTGAGACTCACTGGAGAGGGTCCTTGCGTCAAATTGAAGCATGGGATCGACTAGTGGATGTGTTTAGAGGCTACTGGTGGAGTTTTGGAGGTGGAGATGGATTAACCATGTCGCACTAATCGGGGAGGGTGGCGGCGGATCTGTGGTCGGAGCCGAGGAAGAAGACCTCCCCGAGGTCGAGGTTGTGTGCGCGTGATCGATTGGGATGGTCGTGGAGTGGTGTGAGTGAAGATTGGAGCTCGTGGTAGCCTTTTATAGGCGGTCCGAGGTGGTCAGAGGCGGAGTGGATCACGTCGGAGTTATTCCGGCCGATGAGGTAGGTTTGGACGGCGGGCGAGGTCGGCGTGGAGTGGATGAGGTCGAGTGATCCTCTCGAAGCGCCAGCACAACGAGTCCCGAGCTTTGTGGCGTTATCCACATCGAGGTGTCCGCACGGGTGTGGCAGCAGTGTCCATGTCCGGCGACTACCAGCGGGCGCGGGGTGGCTCAGGCGGTGCGTCAACGCCGTAGAGGACGCGTTTCGTGGAGAGGAGGTAGGCAGGGGAGCAGTACGGGAGTGAAGGCGGCCGGTGGTCGTGCTGATCCTGTTCGGCCGCCGCGGCCGAGGGAAGTGGCAGGTGCACCGGCCAGCCACTATGCCGTAGCGAGCGGCCGACCAGAGGGGCCCGAGGAATCTCATTTAAGCCTCAGGTAGACGACACGGCGCGGGAAAGTGGAAGAGGAGAAGTGCACGACATCGATCTCCCTCTCTCTATGAACTTTTGTTACTTCTGAATTTTACTGAAACTTTTGACAGTGATGAACAGTGCGCACCAGGTGTTTGATAAAATTCCAGAGAACTCTAGGCATTTTAGAAATTTTTGAGAATTTTTGTGGTGATGTGTAGATTCATAAGATAGTGTCTGGAAAAATTTCAGAATTGTTCGAGTAAGGAAAATTGGGTTTTGACCATGAAATGTGAATTTGGTCCAAATTTGAATTGCTAGAAGTTTGAGAATTTTGAACTATGGAACCCCATGTTTTTGGTGAAATGGGTTGTGGGTACTGTCTAGTTGCTGGGTAATTTTTGTGGGTGGACAAGAGTTGAAAAGAATATGGTTCCTTTGTAAACCAAAGGAACTAGGAGCAATGTAAATTCCAACTTTGGAATTTATCAAATATGAGAAGAATATTTTGTGGCGAAGTGAGGTGTTGGACACTGTCCTAGAAAGTGACGAATACTAGGAGAGGAATTTAGAGCGACCTAATAAATTTTTTGTGAAGAGTTAAAAGTATTTTCACAAGAGTGAAGTGACCAAATCCTTGGATTATTTTTAAAATGCCATAGAAATCCCCCTAAATAACCAAACCAAAAACTCATGAAAATAAAAACCATTTTAAAATTTTGAAAATCCAAAGGGATAATTTTGGGGTGTTACAACAAAATGATGTAAATGCTACCTTAGGTGCCGTGCAGAGGTGCATCCCCGGCCAGCTTATACCACCGCTCAGCCAACTTTGCTTACCATCTTGACACGCCCTTAGACAGGTGTCAAATGGGCATGATCGGTAAGTGATTGGCGTCGCGATGCGGTGGAGCGGTGGCAGGTGGCCTATGCCTGTCGGGGGCAGGGCTTGCTGGGCCGTCTTGGAGGGGTGCGCCTTGCGGCCTCCGGTCACCCCAGAGGCGCGGCTGACGCGGTTTGGCCTTGCTATTGGCTTGTGGTATTGACCTTGCCGGCCTCACCTGGCTGGCAAGGGACACTCCTCTTGGAACCTTGACTTGTATGCTAGCTTAGTCTTCTTGATACCACGGCACCATGGCTCTCCGGCAAACGTCGACGTACTTGCTTTTCTAATTCTAGTAAATCCAAAATTCGTCCAAATTCATGAAACTTGGCATGCTATCATGGAGAAGCATCAACATGACGTGGTAAAATTTTTGTCCCATTTGGGGCAGTTTTGGGTATAAGCTTCTCATAAATCAGAGCTTCTCACAACAAGTGTGATGGTTTCGGTAGGGAATGTTTCACCTTTCTGGACGAAACGATATACGTTGCCTCTTCTCGATTTCAATTTTTTCCTAGTGTCAACATAGAACAACAGGAGTGTTGTGTCAATTTTTGGGATTTTTCGGGGTTTGCTTGGATATTTTTATACATTAATTGAGTTTTCTATGCATTCATGTGCATAATTCAAATTTGAACTACATGCACATGCTCTAATGCGTATAAATTAGTTGAAAATTCAAATCTACGTCCTTGGTTGCCTTCTTAGGTCCCATGCAAGAAATCAGAATGAATGTCAAACACCCTGCCCCGTCACTCGGCCAGAAACATTGAGATACCTAGGTTTAAATTCTAGTAAATCCAAAACTCGTCTGAAATTCATGAAACTTGGCATGCTATCATGGAGCGGCATCAACATGCGATGGTAAATTTTTTGTCCCATTTGGGGTAGGTTTGGGTATATGCTTCTCACAAACCAGAGCTTCTCACAACAAGCATGATGGTTTCGGTAGGGAACGCCCCACCATTGGGGACGAAACAATATCCATTGCCTCTTATTGCTTTCAAAAAATTTCTCGTGTCAAATAGAACAACATGAGTGTTGTGTCAATTTTTGTGATTTTTCGGGGTTCGTTTGGTCATTTTTATGCATTAACCGAGTTTTCAATGCATTTATGTGCATAATTGAAATTTGAACTACATGCACATGCTCCAGTGCAAATCAATTGGTCGAAAAATCAAATATGTTTCCTTGGGCGCATGCTTAAGTCCCATGCAAGAAATGGTAATGAATTTCAATCACCAGGGCACCATTGATTGTTGGCACAACATTGAGATACCCTGTTTTTAAATTCTTGTAAATCCAAAACTCGTCTGCAATTCATGAAACTTGGCATGCTATCATGGAGCGGCATCAACATGTCGTGGTAAAATTATTGTCCCATTTGGGGCAGGTTTGGGTATATGCTTCTCATAAACAGAGCTTCTCACAACAAGCATGATGGTTTCGGTAGGGAACGTCCCATCTTTGGGGACGAAACGAGATCCATTGCCTCTTATTGCTTTCAAAACTTTTCTCTTGTCAACATAGAACAACAGGAGTGTTGTGTTAATTTTTGTGATGTTCTGGGGTTCATTTGGACATTTTTATGCATTAACTGAATTTTCAATGCATGTATGTGCATAATTCAAATTTGAACTACATGCACATGCTCTAGTGCATATAAATTGGTTGTAAATCAAATCTGTGTCCTTGGGTGCATTCTTAGGTCCCATGCAAGAAATGAGAATGAATTTCAAACACCAGGGCACCGTTGATTGTTGGCAAAATGTTGAGATACATTATTTTTAAATGCTAGTAAATCCAAAACTCGTCTGAAATTCATGAAACTTGGAATTCTATCATGGAATGGCACTCGACATGCTGTGGTATTTTTCATGTCCATTTTGAGAGAAGGCGCACTCGAATAATGACAACCAACAAAGGCATTTTGAAAAAATAGCTGCCACTTTAATAGCTCAAATGTTTGTATAATTCAAACCGTGTGCGTTCTGTTAACCATTCACGTGACACCATGTGTCTTGGTTTTAATGGCTGTAGGAGGTGTCGTGCGGACACCTACTTGACCTTGACTGAACGGGAGGTGTGCGAGCATAGTCCGATGCGCAGGCTGACCGAGAGGCGTGCAAGCTGTCCTCGAATGCACAGGCTCATCGGGGAGCGTGCAAGCTATACACTGCACAGGCTCACAGGGAAGCGAGCCATTTGACTTCCATGGCCGTCCGCCTTCCTCTCCATGTGTGCACCCCCCCTCAGCGGCATGGGACGCCGTCGTCGAACACTACCTCTCAGCGCCGCCAGCCGCCGTCCTCCCGCGCCCCGCCCGTCCACCCCGGGACGACATGATGCAAAGTGGGAGCAGGATTTGTTCATCTATTCGACGCAAACGGTTCTTTTGGATGACCCGTGTGCAACCACTTACAAACAATTGGGTGCAATTCGCATCTGTCATATTGGGTATGTTACCATTTGTCAAACTGGAAAGATTGACATTTGTTGATCTAGTAACATTGCCATTTGTCAACCTTGTAACACTGCGATTTGTCAAAATATGAAGCTAAAAATCACTAGCAGTATCTAATTTTTGCAAGTAAAATTCAGTAATTAAGCATATATTTCATTCATAGATTAACCAGTCGTTCTTAATTTATACAAATAGTTCAACTCGACAGCTGAACCGACCAAACTTTTCCCCAATTGTTGCCAACCATGTACTGAAATAGCTAGTTCAACTATATATACTCGCTAATTTTAAGTACGTTGTACAGTTCCACCACATCTATAGTCAGATGAACTAAACAAAATACCCTTAAATACTACTACTACTACTACTACTACGGAGGGGCTTTGTACTACTTCCGACCGCCTCTTCTCTGCCGAGCGCGCTCAGTAAGACGTGAGGAGGAGGAGCCTACCGACGAGCTGGGTAACCGCAATACGATGCCTGCCGCTATTGCAGCTTCAGCGACGCTCACCTCGAACGCCTTCTGCCGCTCTAGACGACCCCTCTCGAAGCGGTGGTTCTCCTCATAGATCTCCTGATTCCTCGCCTTCGAGGCGGCCTGTGCCGCGGCCACGGCGGTAGTAAAGTTCTTTGCATGCTCGATGAGGCGCTCCTCCTCCTCCCGCAGGAACTTGGTGTGGCACGCAAGGTTGCTGACGCATGTGCACACATCCACCTCCGCCTCCCACCTTCGGGCGGTGCTGGCAGAGCGGGTGATGACCCAGATGGTCGACGGTGGGCTGGCAGCCATGGCGGATGACGATGGGATGGCGGCCACGCCCACCACCTCCTCCTTCGGGCCGCGGTGGCGGAGCGGGTGAAGGCCATGGTGGCCGGCAATTGGGTGGCGGCCACGAAGACCACCTCCCGCCTTCGGGCCACAGCGGCGGAGCGGGTGATGGCCCTAGCTTTTAACGGTGGTGTGGCGGCAACGGCGGCGGGCAACAGCTGCCGACGGGCACCGGCGGCGGAGCGTGTGGTGGGTGTTCCACGAACACCCAACAGGGACGCCACACGCACTACACTACACCGAGGACTACACCGCCGCCGTGGTGTAGCCTCCCAGCTGGAGCTGTCCTCTGATGATGGCGGAGTGGCTGAGCGACGACGACGGACCGGTGCCATTGGCGATTGTGGGAGAAGATGAAATAAGCTATACAAAGGGAGGGGAAAATGCGACATAGGACTCGCCGGCCGTGAGGGTTTTTATAGCAGGCCGGTAAGCATTGGGATTTTGGGGGATTTCACCGAGTTGGGCGGGAAGCTTGGGCGGAAACCTGCGAGGCCACCACCAACGATTCATTGCCTCCACCGTTTGGCCAAAAGAATGCCCCCGCGCACTCCGCAAGCTTGTGCTGTAAGCCGTCTATGGCAGCATGGTGACAAGACGTGCGAGAGGAGGACGAAAGGCCACATACACATACGGTTAATAAAAAACGTTTGCAATTTAATTACCTACTATACCCTCGTCCTGGTTTATAAGTATGATTTAACTAATAAAATACGAATGCATGTCACCAAAGATTATATAGTTGGATTCATATTTGAACATAGTTTCCAATTATATAATTTTTATAACATGCATTGACATTTTGTTGGTTAAATTTGAGGGCAAAGTATGGCACATAATATAAAGGCGACTATAGACTAGACGGAGGTGGTAGCACACGGTTGCTCTCTATGCAGCGACACAACTGTCGGCCGGCTTGTAGGCGACCATTTCATGCGTGTTCAACTGCTCTATGCATGTCGTTGCTTGCGGTTCAGGCGGCCGTGGCGCGCTCTACTCGCGTCCCGCCGCGCGCGCTCTGCTCTCGCGTCCCTCCAGGTGCTCTGCCCTTGTCCCTCCACATGCGCTGCCACTGTTTGGGGCCGGCGCATGATCACGCATATTCATGTGTATGCGGTTGCACTGGGCACAACGTGATGATGTAGTTACCTGCTTCAAAAACTGCCATGTGGACGCGCCGAGAATACACGCCGCCCAGCCCCCTTTTATTCCTGCGACCATTTACCTTCATCTCTCGTCTCACACGACACAATAAGCACACCCACGAGGACACATACAGAGAGGACATCTAGCGGTTCCAATGGCGCTCCCCGTGGCTCCAATGGCACTCCCAGCGGCCGACGACGACAACGGCGGGCAGTTCACCATGCAACACATCGTGGACACCCACATGAGGGGGAAGGCTCTCTCGGTGTGTACACGAACGATCCTGTCTCGGTGGAGAGCTCCATCCAAACTAGGGAGCAGTTCCTTGCCGAGGACAAGTACCAAGTGGTCGGCTTCGACCTCGAGTACACCATGGGTCATGCAGGGCACGATCAGAAAGTTGTCGTCGCCTAGTTGTGTGTGTGACATGACGTCCTCGTCTGCCACTACCACCTGACCACAATGCCTTGCGAGCGTTTCTCCAGGTTTATCAACAGCTCCGACTACAGTTTCGCTGCGGTGGACACCACCAACAATCTAAAAGCGCTCAAGGTTTCGGGCTTGAAATGCCCGAATCTTGTCAACATCCAGCACCACTACAAGGTATGGGGCAACGACAAAAACAAAGTGAACTCCCTAGTTGACCTCGCCTTGGCCATCACCGACCCCTACTACATGAAGATTAAGAATGGGAGTAATAAGGACAAGAACGCCTGGCACAGTGTGTGGCATGAGAGACTGGATGAACAACATGTCAAGTACGCGGCCATGGACGCGTACACAAGCTATGAGATGTACATGCGGATCGTTGACATGAGGAACTGTCTTCTTCCTGACAGACGAGGGATCAAGCCACATAGCAGTGGCAGGAGCGTCAAAAGAAGTAGATGACTAGACTATCGTTTCTCCTACTTTAGAATGCATGCAATTGTTTATTGAGGTGTGTGCGAATGATCTGTATAGTCACTTATGTAATTGGATGTTTATTTCAGTTATATATATACATGTTATTCTACTGTAGACAGAGCAAATCACATGGCTTATTAGCAGCAATCGTCTGTGTTATTATTGGTCTTCGCACACATTTCTTATTACAGACCTGTTTGCCGTGTATTACACACATCTTGTTCAGTTGAACTGTTTCCATTGTGTTGCCTAATCACACACAGTTCATCCTAGTGAACCGTATGCTGTATATCGCACACGCCTTCATCTGGCTGCCTATTTCTTTTGTTCTTCCTCATCCCAAACAGTTAATTGAACTGAACCGTATGCCCTGCATCGCACACACAACTAAAATCTGAACAGTGTTTGATGCATCCATCATCGCAAATGTTTTGCACCTTTTTTGACGGATTTTTACACCACCGTTTGCGATTATGGCATCGCACACAGTTTCGTCGAAGGGTCTCTAATTGTAGTGTCGCGTTTGCAACATCCTCCAGTAGTGTATAGAGAGGTATAGATTGATTGATGTGTACGTGGGAAAGTGGGTGAGACCTGTCTAGA
The DNA here is from genome assembly GCF_002162155.2 of Triticum dicoccoides. Taxonomy (NCBI): domain Eukaryota; kingdom Viridiplantae; phylum Streptophyta; class Magnoliopsida; order Poales; family Poaceae; genus Triticum; species Triticum dicoccoides. Next base: position 251,360,749 of record NC_041390.1, on the reverse strand, counting down.
TATATAGATCGATCCGTTTGTGTGGAAAACTAGGAAAGACCTATCTATATATACACACACATAGAAGAACATCGATCGTTGCACATGCATGTGAGAGATAAAGAATGCCCAAAGTGATGAAGAGGGGGAGGGGTGTGTGTGTGTGCATGCATGGGAGACTGACCTGAAGAAAAAGATTGCATGTGTGCGATGGATAATGCCGAGTGGTAGTGTGTGTGCATGCATGCACGAGAGAAAGTTAGTGGTATAGTTAGAATAAGAAGATGACTATGGGGGTGTAAAAGACTAGGAGAGGTCATAATCAATGTAAAGTTGAATTCAAATATTTGACTAAGAGATCATGATGTTTGAAACCCATGCATGCATGAATATAACTGAGATATGCATGTTGTGGTTTGGAAACGAGTATGTTATACTATATACACATTGAACAAGGTCAGACTGATTTGAATTTGAGATACCAATGGAAGGCATCGTTTGGTCACATTGCATCCGTGTATGGACACACTATTTAAATTGGAGATGATGGGTGGCTTTCACATCACATGTATATACCCCTATATAGTGTGCGAATAACTTTGAAAGATGTTCACTAGATGAAGCCAATCCGACGGTGTAGAGATGGAAAATCCGAGCACTACTGCCCATTGGATATCATCTACATTCCACCAGATTTTGCCACATGTACAATCTAGAAGACTCCATGGTTGAACTTAAGCATAATGCACAAACCTCAAAACACAAGCACTTCTCCTTTGTTCTAGAATCTTTCATATTATAATTGCCGATTTATTTCTAGATGAATTACCATTATTTGTTTTTACTTTATGCTTTACAATGCACAATTCCATGAATCTTAAAATAGATTAGCTTTTCTATAAAAACTAATTGATTTTGAATGAGATGAACTATAAGAATTAAACGAACATCTGCATCTTGCATATATGACTCAAAGCTTACATGCTATAATGTGGTATTTATTCATAATTTGATTGCCAAATCTCATGCGTGCAATGCACGTGTACCTTACTAGTCTAAATGGTGTGTGTGTGTGTGTGTGTGTGTTGTGCGTGTTAAACACATTGTACGTAGTACCATACATGGTTTAAATTCTGAACATCTAGCTAGAGTATACATGTACTATGATTTGAATTCAACATAAAATGGACACATATATTTGAACTCGATATGGTATGTACATATAGTTCATATTTATATGGGAATTTACACTCCTATATTCATCTCATGTGTTGTGAAGATAATATTTAGATAGTCTTATAACTAATCCGAGTACAATCCCATTCAAACAGGGAAAATGTACTCAAATTTAGTCCATATGCTAGACAACACGAATTGTTTTTTTATTGTTGAGGGAAGTGCAAATTGATTTGGTACTGTACACGTTAAGTTTGTTGTCCTAGCTTTTTTTACTTATTTTTGTTGTATTCGAATGCATTTCCGGTAATATAGTAAAATGGGACATGGCTCTCTCTAGTGAGGTGCAAATTGTCTTCTTTTTGTACACGTTAAGCTTGTTCTCCTGTAATTTTAAGCCGCGCCTTGTTATGCCGAAATTTCAAGCTAGCATCTCTGTCTATTGTGCTGCGAAACTCCCGCTTCTTCAACCCGCGCCATGTTACCCTGAAATTTTAAGATATCTCTTTTGTCTCGTCGTGCTCCGAAAACTCCCTCCATCTCAACCTGCGCCTTGCTATCCCAAAATTACAACGTGTGCGAAAACTCCCACCTCCTGCAAAATCTCGACAAGCAAAATGCCCGTTATACCCCTGAACCGAAAGAACCGCCTAGCGCGTCCCTAACGCATGGTTCCCCCGCCCATCCCATCCGCCCCATTCATACACCGAGGCCGCGAAAACCCACGAAGCCCCACACCCTCCTCCGTCCGCCACCCAATAGGAGCCTCTTCCCCGACGACGTCGTCCACAGTAACACCTAACGTCCCTCATCCACCGCACCGGATGAGGATTCGTTATCGATCTCACTGTCCCGCCGGTTCAGCCACCCCGTCCTCCACCTCCAAGGAGCTACCCCGAAGTTCCCGTCATCTTTCGGATCACCTCCATTCCCACACCACCTTCTCCGCCTGCACCACCGAAAGATCAACATAATCGCCTACTCCTCGGATGAAGTGGAGGCCTAATCGGCGCCACCAAAGAGGTTCTACACTAATCACTGCATTTTCTTCTTGATTCAATCTCATGGTGCTGCCGGTGCTCGGTCCCAAGCCGACATGGCGTGGCTCCTACGGCGACATTGCCGGCCACTTCCTTGATGGCGTCGCTCCCTCGGTGACGACGTCCACATTAGTAGGAGCTACTGCTTCTTTGGCTCTCATTCGTGCTGTTGCTCTGCTCTTGCTCTTGGTCCCCTGTCTGGTCTACTCTTGCTCTTGCTCGTGCTGCTGCTCTAGCTCTTGCTCTTGCTTGCGCTGCTGCTCTAGCTCTTGCTCTTGCATGCGCTGCTGCTCTACTCTTGCTCACGTTGCTGCTGCTGCACGAGCAGCAGATCCTGCTTTCACTCGAGCCCCTGCAACTGCTACCTGAGATGCTGCTACACGACTAGCTGCCCCAGCTCTCGCATGCGCTGCTGCTGCTGCTTTTCTGCTACTAGTGTGTTTAGTTTCGACAGTAAAATTCAATTTTGATAGCAAAATTCAGTTTTGACAGTAAAATTCAGTTTCGATAGTTCAATTCTGTTTCTGCAGTTAAGTTCAGAGATGAGTGGCTGATGTATTTTACATCTAGCACTTTGTGGGTATGTATTTTACATCATCTATTTGAGATGCTATTAGAATCCACTCAGGTTAATGTTGTCTCTCTTGTCCCGCTTTAGCCTCGCCATCGTACAACTCACTGGAGCTACTCCAACGACCAAACCCTCCATCACAGCGGAGCAGTACCCCCGGCTCCATCTCTAGAGACCTAAGATCTTCTTCCCCACCTCCGACAGCCAAGTTAGCCAGAGCATCCTCACGAACCAACCCAATCATGCTGAGATCGACATGGCTTCGCCAAAGAGGTTGTACACTCGTTGCATCGCTTATTTACTCTACATGTTATATATATTGTCCATTGAGCACTCGTAGTAACGTGAAATATGATTAGTTTCTCCTACTATATGACAAGCAGTGAGGTACCAGGCAACTTAGCTATCCGTGATGGACTCTCTTGAACGCCATCATTATTTACTTCTATGCGTTTGAGCTGTGCATTCGTAGCTGGGCCTGGGAGTTGAGCTAGTAGGGCGGTGGCATGTGTCCAAAGTAGTAGAAGTAGCACAAAAACATTTTTTGAGTGTAGGCTTTTCCCTGTTCAAGCCTACCTACTAGAATTTCCAGTGCTTGACAGGAAAAGTGAAGGAAAAACATAGGAATTGGAAAGTTTCCTATGGTACTACTATTCATGCATTTGGTACAAAGGAATGGAGCAAAGGAAAATTGTAGGATTTGTTCCTTTAGTGTCTCATTGAAAGAAAAACCGTAGGAATTTTAATATCCACTTTTCCTCCTTATCAAGTTCCTATTCATGAAGCACAAGACAAAGAGATAGTAGCATAATAGCATTATAAATGTATATTTTCTTGTGTGTTGACTTAATCTCACCATGCTTCTTGGCATCATGTGATCTTCCAATTCTTGTGAACCAAACACCCAGATTGGTAGAAATCCTATGTTTTTAAATTCTCTGTTTTGCACGTGCATTCCTATCCTATTCATGTGTATTTCCTATCCCTGCATTGTTAGAATTGTCCAATTCAAACAAGCCCTTACAGAATTACTTCTGTTATAGATATGTGTCAAAGAAAACCTTGTGTAGTTGGTCCCGCTCCTGCTGCAGTGTGGTCCAACCCAGCTCAGGTCCTCCAACGATGGACGGGTTCACCACAGCAGGGATCCACCCTCCAGACTATCTTTCGTTGCCTCAGATCTTCTTCCCCACCACAAACAGCCATGACAACTGCATTACCATGATCAACTGAGCGGATGATCTTGAGGACTACACGGGCCCGCAAGAGAGGTCACACTCTTTTGTGTTTGCTTAAAGTATGCATTGCTTAATATGATGACATGCTACTTTATTGTCCGACTCACCGTTTAAACTCTGAGTCAGGTCCAAACTAATGCTCAAACTTGAGTTTTTAAATGGTTGTGGGGTACATATTGGGGCAGCAATCAATACTATATGTCTACTATCCGGTTAATCTTGGGTGTCTACTATGAGTTTCATGTTGGGTGGAAAACAACATTAAAGGAGTCATTATCAGTATTTTTAACTAAAGCTATTATCTCCTTGCTATCATTGGTTTTGGGTCTATCCATAGTTTGCTACCATCACTTTGGATTTGTGCATGCACTCCTTACATAATCTCACTATGTTTTTTTCCTATGCATGTCAGTTATTGTACACAATGGTACTGAACATGTAGAGCAAAAGAGATGAGCCTTGCGTGGCAATAAAATTTCATGCAGACGTCGTGTCGGTGCAACACACCCTGGGTCTGTTACCCAGACCGTGCATAGGCCTAAGAGCAAGGTTGCGACATCTAAGACCAGACCAAGCAAAACTGATCAGCCCTTTGAGGAATCAGAGTGTGGATCAAGGAGATCAAGTCAAGCCAAAGCAGCAAAATACCACCGAGGGAAAACCTCCCTTGCCGGGTAGGCGAGACTGGTGAGGCCAAGGTTAGCCAAAGACAAGCCTCAACACCATCCCGGCAGGCCTGCTGGGCCCTACGAAGGCAACCTACCCCACCAAGGCTCCACCTCTCCACCTCACAATGACAAAAGCTGATTTATGGCCTCAAGGATACTGCGCCACTACTTCCAAGCCCACGAGATCATGGTTGTCACCCGCTTTCCTTTGTAACAGATACTCTGAAACCCTGAGGCCACCGACAGGATAGTGGAGTGGGGGTTGGAGTTATCCAGCTTTGGTTTGAAGTTTGGAATCACATCAACTATTCAGAGCAGAGCATTGGTAGAGTTTATTGCAGAATGGACACCAACTCCTGATGAAGAAGTGGTGGAGACAGTTATTCCCGGCAAGGAAGCGCCCCAAGAATGGATTATGTATTTCGATGCTGCCTTCTCCCTACAAGGTGCAGGGGTTGGCGTACTTCTCGTTGCTCCCATTGGGGAACACCTTAAGTACGTCGTCCAGATGCATTTTCCTCGGGAGAACACTACCAACAATACTGTAGAGTACGAAGGGCTCCTTGCTGGGCTATGGATTGCAATAGAACTGGGAATCAAGAAGTTGATCATCCGCGGAGACTCGCAACTTGTGGTGAGACAAGTGAACAAGGATTACCAAAGTCCATAGATGGAGGCATACATTGAGGAAGTGAGAAAGTTGGAGGAGCGCTTTGACGGATTGCAAACAGAGCACGTACCCCTTGTGGAAAACAACATTGCTGATCATCTGTCAAAGTGTGCTACACAAAAACTCCCTGTGGAACCAGGGACGTTTGTTCTCCGTCTGACTCAACCCTCCATTCCCTGACAACAATGGCTAGAAAGAGGAGGAAACTGGATCCCGGCAAACCTCTCACGGTAGAACTTTCCGAAGCTCCCGGTAGAGAGCTTGGCGGGAACAACTCCCCTTCGATCGCTGAGCTGCACCCTCCCACCAGACCACTGGTTTGCGCGGTCGAGGAATGCACTCCCATGAATGAGGAAGTGCCGCTAGTCCTCGTTATCGAGCCCCAGGCTCCAACTTGGGCGTGACACATAGTCCATTTCCTCCAAACTGGGGAACTTCCCGAAGAGTGAGAAGAAGATGAAAGAGTAGCCCAGAGGGCCAGTATGTATCACTTTGTTGATGACACGCTGCACAGAAGAAGGAAAGGAACTATTGGCAGAGATACACAAGGGTATGTGCAGCTCACAGATTGGATCAGGGGCTCTGGGTGGAAAAGCCTTCCGGAAAGGATTTTGCTGGCCCACAACCCTCCAAGATGCAGTTGAGTTGGTCACCAAATGTGAAGCCTGCTAGTATCATTCCAAGAATATCCATCTGCCTGCCTAAGCTCTTCAGACAGTCCCTTTATCATGGCCGTTTTCAGTTTGGGGGATCGACATCTTGGGCCCCTTCCCCCATGCTACTGAGGGATTTGAATTCTTATTCGTTGAAATCGAGAAGTTTACAAAGTGGCCGGAAGTAGAGCCCATGAGAAAGGAAACTGCTCAGTCAGCTATCGAGTTCTTGAAAGGATTGGTGTGCCACTTCGGGGTCCCTGCCCGAATCATCATTGACAACAACACCAAATTCACGAGCCACGCCTTCATGCAATACGTTCATACCTTTGGAAGCAAGGTCTCATTTGCCTCTGTTTCTCATCCAAGGAGCAACGGGCAAGCTGAGAGGGTGAACGTTGAAATGTTGCAAGGACTCAAGACAAGGACATTTGATAAGCTGCAGAAGTGTGGCGGACGATGGATCAACGAGCTGCCGGTGGTTCTCTGGTCCTTCAGAACGACACCAAATCGGGCTACCGGGTAGACTCCCTTCTCCCTTGTCTAATGGGCAGAAGTAGTTATCCCCACGAAACTCATTTACGGGTCATCTCGAGTGCTTGCCTACGATGAAGTAGTGCAGGAACAACACCGGCACGACGATGCTGTGCTACCCGAGGAGAACCGTCCCTGGGCTGCTACGCATGCCGCACACTACTAGCAAGCCCTGCGTCGCTATCACAGCCGCAGGGTTCATGCCCGGAGTTTTGAGAAAGGTGACCTTTTCCTTAGGCGCATTCAGTCCGCCAAGGGTACAAACAGGTTGACGCCAAAGTGGGAAGGCCCTTACCGGGTAGTGAGAGTCACCAGACCTGGCACAGTTCATTTGGAGATCGGAGATGGCATTCGGTTGCAAAACTCATGGAACATTGAGCATCTCTGTAAGTTCTACCCGTAGAGCGTGGCTGTCGGGCCCTGCCTGGCAGCCACCATTTTGTACATGCCTTGTCGATGTTGCATGTAACCCCTTGTACAAAGCCAGGTGCAGACTTTGAGCAACAAAGAAATAAATGAAGATCTGGGCCCCCCACAAATTGCATGCATGCATAAGCATATCATGAGCATATCATGTTTATGTAGATAAGATCTCCTGTGGCATCATTTTCATCCGCACCAAACTACAGGCTCCTACCGTGGACTCGGTCCCGAAGATGAGGATAGAAGACAAGCCTTTGTTGCGACCCCCGGCAAGCCAAACAGATAAGTTTTCTCTCTTATCCATATGTGTTCTGTAAGTAGAGGCTTGTGGATATGAAAGCCTCGCTACCTTCGAAACTTAGGTGCTTCCATCCCTTTACTCGAACATTGCTTTGGTCGGGGTGATTGCAGTGGCCTTTGGCGAAGAGGTTTGGCGGGGGGCTGGTCCCTCTTTACGATTTGTGCCCGGCAGGCCTAGCTCTGTGGCAGCAAAATGAGGGTACCGGCAGGATGTCCTGCTAGGGGAAACTTGTTTACTTAAATGTATAAAGGCACTTCACCTCTGCATGGACATGTTACATGCACAAGTACCCGACAAGGTTGGTATTTTTCATTAATATGCTGATCAACAAGTACATATCTTACATAACACAAACATGGATAGAGAAGATAACATAATTTAAACTAAAGTTTGGTAAATGCCTACATATTTTAGATTGAAGAAAGATAAAACACCCGTGATGCCTTTGCTCTGTCTTCCCCCTCTTTGAACTTGCAGGGGGAGACGAAGAATACGGAGGGAAGGCCTGGCCGGGGTTCAATGCCTCCCCAGGATCAGAATGGCACCGTTCCAGGGCTAGAAGGAAGAAATCGGAGGGCAGGCATAGATGGTGACACTGCCGGAGGCCCAACCAGTGATGATGGTGTTGCCGGCAAGCACGCCTCGTCGGAGTGGTTGTCCTCGCTCTTAACGCGTCATGGGTTGCCTCCACATTTCTCACCGCTGTCGCTTAAGCTCCCACCATGGCGGCTAGGGCGGGCACCAGGTGCTCCGGATGGCTCCACAGAGAGCATGGTCGTCTCCAACGACCCGAAGTTAGAAGGATGTCGTCCTTTGAAGAAGCATGCACGAGCACAAGGAGCCTGCCCGTACGCCAGACAGGCCCGAATGGAGGGATCTGCTATTACCAATGGCGAACCATTTCCGCGGTCTCCCTCCGGCGTCACAGGAAAAGGGGGGATAGGCAACGATGGACTACCACGCTTTGCGTCCATTATGGGCTCCGGCGTGGTGTCTCTTGCATCGCCCCTCACTAAGATTGAAGCCCCGGGTGGCCCGGCGGCGAGCTCACCGGAGTCGATACCTCCGGTGCTACCACCGTGCCGCCCGTGCACACCCCTGAGGCCTGCGCAAAGACTGGAGGGGGATCCTACCACAACAAAGGCATGATTGAGGGAGTCTTGGACTAAGGGGTCCTCGGGCGTCCGGCCTGTTATTTATTGGGCCGGACTGATGGGCTGTGAAGACATGAAGGCCGAAGATTGTACCTGAGTCCGAATTGGACTCTCCTTGGCGTGGAAGGCAAGATGGGCGACCGACTATGAAGATTCCTTCCTATATAACCGACTCTATGTAAACCCTAGATCCCCCCAGTGTCTATATAAACCGGAGGGATTAGTCCGAAAAGGATATTCATTACCATAGTCATACAGGTTAGACTCCTAGGGTTTAGCCATTATGATCTCGTGGTAGATCAACTCTTGTAACACCCATATTCATCAATATCAATCAAGCAGGACGTAGGGTATTACCTCCATAGAGAGGGCCTGAACCTGGGTAAACGTTGTGTCCCCTGTCTCCTATTACCATCGATCCTAGATGCAAAGTTCGGGACCCCCTACTCGAGATCCGTCGGTTTTGACACCAACATTGGTGCTTTCATTGAGAGTTCCACTGTGCCGTCGACAAAAGGTTCGATGGCTCGCCTTGTCCTTAAAGACAACATCACCTCTGGAGGAGCTCTGGCCCCGGGCCAAACCCTCCGGTTGGGCGCCTTTACTATGATCGCCCGTTTGGCCGTCAAGCCGACGATGACCTCTCGGGCCATCGAAAACCCCATTCGCATCAATTCCGAGCACTCCAAGCACATGGATCCGACAGAGCTTTCATCTTTGAACAAACTCCTAGATCGCACCGCCGCTTTGGGAATAGCCACAGACTACGATCGGATCGGGCTTAAAACAGATCAAGGAGAAATCGAGACCCTACCGGTCACCCACCAGATTGCGGTAGTCGTGGAGCAGGACGGCGATTCTTCTTCTATACTAAAGACGGACTATGTCCGGATCGCCGATCAGGAAAAGCCGGATACCCACCCGCGAAAGGATGCGACCAGCCCTCCAAACATAGCATCGGACGGCGGTCCTAAACAATCAGAAGATATTCCGAAACCCGGACTGTTAAGCCCAGAAGATCATCAGACTCTGGATAATCGGTCGGGTCGGGGTTCGGATTTAATTCCACCCACCCACCTGGATCTAGACACTCTCGTAAGCATAAAACAACAGTCTCAGGAAACAGTCCACCACTTCTGGGCCAGATTCCTCCTTGTCAAGGACAAGGTAAAAGATTGCCATGACGAGGATGCAATATCAGCGTTCTGCAAAAATTGCACGGACAAAGGAATCCTCAACGCCATCAATCGTCGCTGCATACAGAAATTCGCTGACTTAGCAACCATCGTACAAAAATACAGCGCGATGGAGAGCACCTGGAAAACTGAGGCAGCACGCTGGGAACTGTCAGTCCCAACTCAACTTCCCCTACAGGCGAAAAGGGAGCACCCTCGCGGCACGCCCAATCCAACAGTCAAGAAGCACAACACCGCTATGCGGCACAACACCATTCTGACCGGGTGGCACAATGGCCCATCCAAAATACATACAACACCAGATACCGTGGCAACCCACAGCCTTAGAGCATGTTGGATACTACGACAGGTAGCCAAGAGCGGCGAGGATATCCTTATCAAGGATGACTCAGAACGGCATCCCCCAGGGGACGATAACTCAAGAGTATTGACGGTCTTTGAGACATTCGCTTCAAATAACAAGCGCAAAAGGGCACTCCGCGAGCTCGCCGAAGTCTGCCAAATTGTTGCGATAAACCCCTGGAACGACACGGCTATAACATTCAACCCAGGTGACGAACCAAAGTACAGAACAGTACGAGCGCCAGCCGCGTTAGTCCTCAGTCCCATCGTGGACGGGTTTCGATTTACCAAGGTCCTCATGGACGACAGCAGCGGACTAAACCTCATTTATGAGGACACACTCCATAAAATGGAAATAGACAGGAGCCGCATCATGCAAAGTAACACAACCTTTCGAGGAATTATTCCTAGTCGGGAGGCGCGGTGCGCGGGCAAAATCACACTTGACGTAGTATTCGGCATGCCGGAGAACTATCGGTCCAAAGAAATAACTTTCCAAGTGTGCCCTCTCAGGAGCGGATATCACGCCCTGTTGGGGCGGGATGCTTTTACAAGCTTTCAGGCCATACCCCATTATGGGTATATGAAGCTCAAGATGCCCGGACCAAATGGTATAATCACTCTCATCAGTGATCCGGGCATAGCACTCTGTGCCAAAAACAAAACCGCATCCCTGGCCCTGGAGGAGCTATCCAAAGCTCTCACAACCGACGAATTAACTACACTATGCTCCACGGTGGACAGGGACGATGTAATCCTCGATAAATGCCCTAAATCCACTTCCTTTAAACCAGCAGAAGAAATAGTCAAATTCCAGGTCCACCCAATAGACCCCAATAAGACAACATCTATCGGAGCTCAACTGAACCCAACAGTTGACATCGCACTACGAGGATTCCTGCGCGAAAACTGGGACATATTCGCCTGGCACCCTTCAGATATGCCAGGGATCCCACGCGAGCTGGCCGAACATAGCCTCAATGTCGGGACCCCGATCCTAAGTCACACCGATCTAGCATGTAACACTTCATATCACTTTGTGGCCTCACACACGGTATTCCCATGGGTGCCACCTTACCTGGCCCGGGACCGTTTGCGCCTTTTGGCTCACGTATATGATAGTGTCGCTATCATCCATATGACAGAGAACCCGGGCCGACATGACTAGTCATGAACCCAAAGTAGCACTAACTTACAGGGACATGCATACATGAGTCAACCTCGAGCATGTCGGTCAACAACGTATGAATCCGGGCTGTAGCACTGGGCTAACAGGACTCCGGGAACCCGGGCTGTAGCAGGCTAGGCAGGACTCCGGATGTCACCACGTGACATTTCCCCGAAGGGACAGACACAAGAACGAAGTGAATCACATGCCGGCCAGTCAAGTGTTCCGGAGCAGTAGTGCTGGGCTAGTAGGACTCCGGTGAAACAGGCTGTAGCGGACTACTATGGCACATGGAAGCACAAGACTACATTTCCCCATAAGAGAGGCTATCACAGGTAAACAACTAGGTTGTCGGATCCCACACATAGCAATACACGTTACACGTACGCATAACATGCAAGTATGTGTTGTACATCATGGCATCACAACATAACTCAAACTCATATAGATAAAGGCCCAGAAGAGCCACATAGCATTCAATACAAACAGGGGTCTCATGACCCATCATTCAGAGCATACAAGCAATGGAAGCATTACATGTCTGAGTACAGACAACTACAAAAGGAAAAGACTAGGAGGCCTGACTAAACACGACCCTCCCAAGGGTACAAGATCGTAGCTGGGATACAAGCTACTCGTCGAAGTCACTAGTGTAACCAACTGAAAACATAAATAAGCAAACGTGAGTACAAAGGTACTCAGCAAGTCTTACATCAGAACTATCTACATATGCAACATTATCAACAAAAGGGGTGGTGGAGTTAACAGCAGCAAGCCAGCTTTTACTCAGTGGCTAACCTATACTATGAGTATCAGAAACTTCTTGAGGTGAGAAGACGCACACGAGTCCACATATTCACCATATCAATACTCCACTATGGATCCATTCCCGTCTCCCTACGAGAAGGCCATCCATAGCACTCACGCTTATCTTGCGGATTTTAGAGTATCCACTTCAAGTTGTCTATGTACTACATAAGTCGTCCAAGTTTCCATATCCGAGGAAAACGGCTATTCGAATAGATAATGTTGACCCTGCAGGGGTGTACTTCTTCACACACGCTCTCGCCACTTATAGCCCTGTACACGTCATGAACCTCGACAACCTTCAAGCGGAAGCCGGGCGAGGGTGTCGGCCATGACCTGACTAACCACACAAGTCTCTCGTCCAGGTTTATCGCCTATTCGGGTTCCATCCGCAAGGGGATCCGGACGGGGTGTCGCTCACGGCCCCAAACGATGTGTGCAGGGTTCCCAAGCCCACCATCCGGGTGCCACTTGGTACACCGTGCCATGGTGCCTAGTCTGTCCTAAGCCCGTCCCGTCGGACACCACTTGGTAGACAAGTAGCACTACCTACAAACGCCAGAAACTAGTTGCAACTCCTGGACAGAGATCAAGTGGATTAATAAGCCGAGAGGGGCCGGGTAACCGGAACCCAATGTGTGGTAGTAACTGGACTTGGATAACATACACAGAACTTAGTGCTTAAGGACGGTTCCAATGAGACAACCCACCATGTACTCCTACATGGCCTCTCATCGCTACCTTTACCAAAACGTGTTCACACACTTAGCCTTTACCGGTAGGACATGTTCACCACTCCGATTCATTCCCGATGAATCAGACCTGACACAACTCTAAGCATAGCTGGCATAAAGAAAAACAAGCATGGATGAGCAGGCACATCAAGGCTCAAGCAACTCCGGCTCATACTAGTGGGTTTCAACTATTTACTGTGGCAATGACAGGTCATGCAGAGGAATGGGTTCAGCTACCGCAGCAGAAAGTAGCAGTTTTGAATCGTTGTTGTCCTAATGCAGTAAAAGGAGCAGGAGTGAGAGAGTGGGATTTATCGAGATGCTCAAGGGGGTTTTCTTGCCTGATAGATCCACGAAGAAGCACTGCTCCTCAGACAGGTACTCGGGACACCTTCCGGAGTAGAACCTATCAAGAGGGGATGGTGCCGGCAATCAATAAACAATCATATGCAACAATATGATGCATGAAGATGAAATTTCAAAGATGCTATGATTTGCCCTAATGCATCTAGCATCAATTTGGTTGGAGTCCATATGAACCAAGGGTTCATATGCAAACACCAAATTAAGTAGATAACATGCCATTATTACGTTCTCAGTTATACAGCAAGTATAAGTTGGTTTTTCATGCATGAAACTGGCATAAATGGATTCCTTGCATTTTTCTCATAATTTTTCATATATAAATTATTTCATTCTGAGCTACGGTTGAATTATTATGATTTTTTGAAGTTTAGGCAATATTCTGGAATTTCCTGAGTTAAAATAATTCCAGAAATCAATTATTGTGTCAGCTCTATGTCAGCATGATGTAAGCGGGTCAACGGGGCTGACCAGGTCAAACCTGACCAGTGGGTCCCAGTGGTCAGTGACCCAATCAACTAACTAAGTTAGTTAGTCCTAACTAACTGGGCAGGGCCCACTAGTCAGTGACTGTAGTACCTAACCTAGTTAGTTAATTAGCGCTAACTATAGTAATTAGTCGGGCGGGGCCCGCAAGTCAGTGAGAGAGAGGGGGAGGTCAACTGGGCTGTGGGGGTCAACCCACGCCGGTCAAAGGTCAGCGGTCGCTGGCGTTTAGCCACCGGCGAGTCCAGACGCGGCGCAGCGCGTCGGGATCGCGCTACAGACCATGGTTTGGAGCGTTGTTGGGTCCTATGGAGAGCTGGGGCTGAGCCGCGTGTGTGGGTGGTGGAGCTGGACCAGATGGTTGCCGGAATCGACGCCGGCGACGAGGTTTGCGGCGGCCGTGGTTCGGCCATCGATGAAAACGGAGCTACAAAGCACTAGGGGAGGAGATGGTGAGTGCATCGTGCTCCTATGGGTGCGCTGAGCGCGCTGATGAGCTCGGACGCGAGCGATGGCAGCTATGGCCGCGGCGGCACCATGGCCGGCGGTGATGAGTTCTCGGGCTTGGTGGCAGGGCTAGTTAGAGCTTGAAATCGATGCGGGAGGGAGAGGGATTTGGAGCAGGTGCTCACTGGGAGTCGCAGCAGCTGGTCGTCGGGCTCGGGGGTGACTTGACGGCGACGGATCGACGACAAAGAATGGCGGCAACCGAGGTTGAAGACGATGATGATGACGTTGCTATGGCGTGCCCTGGCTCGCTTGGCTCGGTGGAGATGACGAAGACGATGTCGTGGAGCTCCTGGGCATGTCCAGGGGGCGAGGGGGAGGCAGTGGCCGCGGCAACGGTGAGCGGTGGCATCGTCTGCGCTCGGTGGTGTTGCGCAGAGAGATCAGAGGATGGGGATGGACACGGGGAGAGTGAGGGAGGGGCCAGGGGGTCTATGTGGCAGCGTTGGAGGCGTCCAGGGCGTCGGAGAGCTAGCAGAGAGGTAGGAGGTGGCCGAGCGCGTGCTCGCACGCTGCGGGCACACGCCTCTCGTCCTTCTGGCGAGAGGAGGGAGATGACTGGCAAGAGCCAGTGGGCTGGGCCTCTGCTGGGCCGTGGTGGGGCGCCAAGTAAGTCAGGTAAATTTCTTTTCCTGTTTTCTTTTTTCTATTTCTGACATTTGTTTTGTATCCAAAAGAAATGTTAAAACACTTCCATAAATGCTGAAAATATTTGTGGCATCTAGATATAATATTCCAGAGGCCCTCACCAATTCCCAACATTTTTGGAGCCATTAAAATATTTATATAATTTAAATAGCTCCAAATAAAATATTTATGCATTGATTCAAAAATCCAAATTGTGTAGCAAAAATGTGCATCACCTCTGGTTGTTAGTCCCAACATTATCCAAAGAGCATGAACATTTTTGAAGAGCATTTTGGGTTCAATGAAAATCCATTTTAAAGTTGAACCTATTGGAAAAACTTTGGTGCTAGGGTTTGCAACTTTCCCCATTTCAAATTTATTTGAAATTTAAACATGATGCACAAGCAAGCCTAGGATCATACCAGAACTAGGGATGTGACAGCTCGCCCCCACTCGAAAAAATCTCGTCCCAAGATTCAGGAGTTGGCGGAAGGAAAGCGGGGTACTCAAGTCGAAGACGATCTTCTCGCTCCCAAGTAGCTTCTCTCTCGGAATGATGAGACCATTGAACCTTGAGAAACTTGATGTTATGACGTCGAGTGACACGCTCTGCTTGATCCAGAATGCGAACGGGGTACTCTCGATAAGTAAGGTTATCTTGGAGATCAAGTGTTTCGTGATCCACTTCGCGGATGGGATCCGAGAAGCAATGCCTAAGTTGAGAGACGTGGAAGACATCATGAACTCGAGAAAGATGTGGGGGTAGTTCCAACTGGTAGGCAACCTCTCCTTGTTTAGCGAGAATGCGAAAAGGACCGATGTAACGAGGAGCCATCTTGCCCTTGATACCGAAACGATGGGTACCCTTCAAAGGAGTAACCCGAAGGTAAGCCTTGTCGTCAACTTCATAAGCCACTTCCTTATGACGACGGTCATACTGGCTCTTTTGACGAGATTGGGCTGTTTTCAAATTCTCACGAATGATGCGAACTTGCTCTTCTGCCTGCTAGATCATATCCGGTCCAAAGAATTGTCTTTCACCAGTTTCTGACCAGTTCAAAGGTGTTCGACATCTTCGTCCATACAGAATTTCGAAGGGTGCTTTCTTAAGACTGGATTGATAGCTATTGTTATAAGCAAACTCGGCGAAAGGAAGACATTTCTCCCAATCCATACCGAATGAGATAATGCAAGCTCTAAGCATGTCTTCAAGAATTTGGTTGACCCTTTCCACCTGACCACTTGACTGAGGGTGGAAAGCGGTAATGAAAGAAAGATGGGTGCCCATGGCATTCTGGAAGCTTTCCCAGAAATGAGAGGTGAAAAGACTACCACGGTCTAAATTGATCTCTAGTGGAACACCATGGAGTGACACTATTCGGGAGATATATAAGTCAGCGAGCTGACTAGCAGTGATACTCTCTCGAACAGGTAGGAAGTGAGCCACTTTGGAGAGACGATCAATGACTACGAAAATAGCATTATTTCCTTTCTTGGTCCTGGGAAAGCCGGTGATGAAGTCCATACCAACTTTGTCCCATTTCCACTCGGGAATAGCTAAAGGTTGAAGGGTGCCAGCAGGTCTCTGATGCTCCGCCTTAACGCGACGACAAACGTCACAGTTGGCAATAAACTGAGCGATTTCTCTCTTCATCCTAGTCCACCAGAACCTCTGGCGTAGGTCCTGATACATCTTTGTACTACCGGGATGAATCGTGAGAGGGGATTCATGGGCCTCCTTAAGGATCAGTTGCTGCAATCTGTTGACATTTGGGAACCACCAAACGGTTTCCAAAGTAAACAACACCTCGTTCATCCATAGAGAAACAGCCAGCAACTCCCTTGGAAATATTCTTCTGGATTCGGGAAATTCCCGTATCATACTTCTGAGCCTCTATGATCTGATTCATAAGGGTAGGTTTCGCCACCAAGGTAGAAAGAGAACCACGAGGAGCTATGTGAAGGTTAAGCTTACAAAATTCCTCATGGAGGGGTGGTTGACATTGTTGCAACATGAGGTTGTTGCAATAGGATTTACGACTTAAAGCACCAGCCATGACATTGGCTTTGCCTGGGGTGTAGGTGATTCCTAAGCCGTAATCTGAGATCAACTCCAACCAACGTCTCTGTCTGAGATTCAGATCCGGTTGGGTGAAGATATACTTGAGACTCTGATGGTCAGTGTAGATTTCGCAACGGTTACCAAGAAGGTAATGTCGCCAAGTCTTAAGTGCATAGACTACGGCTGCAAGCTCTAGATCATGTGTAGGATAATTTTCCTCATGTGGATGCAACTGTCGAGATGCATAGGCAATCACATGACGATCCTGCATAAGAATGCAACCTAGTCCTTGACGCGAAGCGTCGCAATAGATAACAAAGTCTTTAGTGAAATCCGGTGGCACGAGTATGGGCGCAGAAGTCAGGCGTCTTTTCAGGTCCTGAAAACTGTGCTCACACTGTGGGGTCCACTCAAACCTTTTATCTTTCTTGAGAAGCTCCGTGAGGGGTTTGGCCACTTTGGAGAAGTTTTCAACGAAGCAGCGACAATAACTGGCTAGACCAAGGAAACTCCTAACTTGTTTGACCGTTTCGGGTGGAGTCCAATCGAGAACAGCTTTGACTCTCTCGAGATTGACAGCAATGCCCTTACCAGAGATCACGTGGCCCAGATAGGTCACTTCTGGCAACCAAAATTCACACTTGGAGAACTTGGCATAAAGGCGATGCACTCTGAGTTTTTCTAACACAAGCCTAAGATGTTCGGCATGCTCTTCCTCGTTCTTCGAGTAAATAAGAATATCATCGAGATAAACCACGACGAACTTATCTAAGTACTCCATAAAGATCGAGTTCATCAAGCGGGAGAAAGTAGCTGGAGCATTGGTTAGGCCGAAAGACATCACGGTGTACTCGTATTGACCATAACGAGTGACAAAGGCCATTTTGGGGATGTCCCCGTTTCTGATCTTGATTTGGTGGTATCCTAACCTCAAATCCATCTTGGAAAAGACTGAGGATCCAGCGAGCTGATCATACAGGTCGTTGATCCTGGGGAGCGGATACTTGTTCTTTATCGTGACCAAATTAACGGGACGATAATCTACAACCATCAGATCCGTACCATCCTTCTTCTTGATGAAGAGGACAGGACAAGCCCAAGGAGAAGAACTGGGACGGATGAAACCCTTTTCCAAGGACTCATCAAGTTGTTTCTTAAGCTCGGCTAAATCCAAAGGTGCCATCTTGTATGGTCTCCTAGAGATTGGAACAGTTCCTGGGATAAGTTCTATGACAAACTCTACATCTCTGTCAGGTGGGACACCTGGCAGTTCTTCTGGAAAGACATCCGGGAAGTCACGGACTACCGGAATATCTTCAAGGTTAGGAAGAGGGCTGGCATTAAGATAATAGAGTTGGCGCCTTGCAACTCTAGTAAAGATAGTGACTATTTTGCCAAATGGATGTGTAAGTTGAACAGATCTGGTGTAACAATCGATCTTGGCATGATGAGCTGTCATCCAGTCCATACCCAAGATGATGTTAATATCTGCGGAGTTGAGAGATATCAAAGAAGCAAGGAATACCAGTCTGTCAACAAGGATTTCATTACCATGGCTTACCTTGGAGGTTTGCCATTTGGAACCAGGAGTCTGGATTATTAGTGGAGTCGGCATATCACAAAATGACATGTCGTGCAACCGAGCATATCCTTCGGATATGAAGGAGTGTGATGCTCCAGTATCGAATAGAACTGAAGCTGGGTGACAATTGACAAGAAGCGTACCCAGTACGACGTCGGGATCATCTTGAGCTTCTGTAGCTGAGACATGGTGCACACATGCTCGTTCAATGGAGGCTGGCTTGGTACTGATCATCTTGACTGATGGCTTTTCACGGCCAACAAACCTCTCAGACTGGGGTGGGGTATAACTGGACTGAGGGCAGTCACGTGCATAGTGCCCTGGTTCTCTGCAGGTGAAGCAAGTTCCTGAGGTAGGACGTGGACCTACATTGGCAAGTGGTCCACTAATAGGCCTGGGTGGAGCACGTTGCTGGGTTGGGTGAGGCGCCACATAGGATGGCCTCGATGCATATCGAGGTGGAAGAGCTGAGTTCGGAATCCAAATCCGTCGCTTCTGAGAGCCAGAGCGGGAGGAAGAACCCAGATCACGGTTGTGCTTACGAGACTCCTCGTAAGTGAGTTGAGCTGTCTCTGCATTAATGGCCTTGTTCACAAGAGCCTGGAAAGTATCACAATGATGCAGGTGGAGATCACGATGCAACTTAGGGTTGAGACCCTTCCGGAACCTAGCCTGCTTCTTAGTGTCCGGGGACACTTCTTCTGTAGCATAGCGGGCGAGGTTTCCAAAATCTCTACTGTAAGCATCAACAGGCAGCTTACCCTGGGTAAAACTACAGAACTCTTCCCTCTTGCGGTCAATGAGAGCCTGAGGAATGTGGTGATCATGAAAAGCCTCGGTGAAATCCCTCCAGGTAGAAATCTGACCAGCTGGAAGCATAGCCTCATAGCTCTACCACCAAATACTAGCAGGACCTTCCAGGTGATAGGTAGCATAGGTGACCTTGTCACCTTCAGCTACGCTCGCAGAATGCAACTTGTGAGTGATGCTCCGAAGCCAGTAATCTGCATCGAGTGGCTCAATGGAATGATGGAAGGTGGGTGGTTTCAGACCAATGAAGTCGGTGATGGAAACCAACTTCTTACGCTGATGTGTGGTGTTCTGCTCAATCTATGCCAGCAAGCAGTTAGTCTCACGCTTGTTCCTCTCGAATGCTAACAAGAACTCTGTCATCAAAGGCTGGTCAGGAGGATCCTCGTCCCTACCATCTCCGTGATTCTTGCTATGAGCAACTGAACCTCGGTTAGCAGACGGCATCCTGGCACAGAAACCAAGGAAACAAGGATGGAATTAGCATCGACATAGGGATGCGGAATGTAATGCAAAAGCATTGGAAACTCTTGAAATCCTAGGACAATTTCGGCAACATAACGGCTGTAAATGCTCAAAAGGATTTTGAGACATTCATCAAAGGAATAGCATAATCAATCAGCATCATAATATCAAGGTTCTGGGTCAAACTGAGGGCACACGGAAGTAGTAGAACTGTACGGAGACACAACCCAACAATCCTAAGACTTTACGGTTTAGTAACATGTCATCCTGAGAGATAGAGGAGAAGCCTAGGCCTTAACCCTCGTAGAAAAGAAGAGGCTGACTCAGAAAGAATGACATGAGGTAAAGGAGTAAAAAGAGCCTTACGTTCCCTTCCACAATCAATTCCCTTATATAACTAAAGCATTTCTAGACTCAACTTTGACCAGTTTGGCTTGGCAATCCTACAGTCAGTCAGGCTCTGATACCAACACTGTCGGGACCCTGATCCTAAGTCACACCGATCTAGCATGTAACACTTCATATCACTTTGTGGCCTCACGCACGGTATTCCCATGGGTGCCACCTTACCTGGCCCGAGACCGTTTGCGCCTTTTGGCTCACGTATATGATAGTGTCACTAGCATCCATATGACAGAGAACCCGGGCCGACATGACTAGTCGTGAACCCAAAGTAGCACTAACTTACAGGGACAGGCATACATGAGTCAACCTCGAGCATGTCGGTCAACAGCGTATGAATCCGAGTTGTAGCACTGGGCTAACAGGACTCCGGGAACCCGGGCTGTAGCAGGCTAGGCAGGACTCCGGATGTCACCGCGTGACATTTCCCCGAAGGGACAGACACAACAACGAAGTGAATCACATGTCGGCCAGTCAAGTGTTCCGGAGCAGTAGTGCTGGGCTAGCAGGACTCCGGTGAACCGGGCTGTAGCGGACTACTATGGCACATGGAAGCACAAGACTACATTTCCCCATAAGAGAGGCTATCAGAGGTAAACAACTAGGTTGTCGGATCCCACACATAGCAATACACGTTACACGTACGCATAACATGCAAGTATGTGTTGTACATCATGGCATCACAACATAACTCAGACTCATATAGATAAAGGCCCAGAAGAGCCACATAGCATTAAATACAAACAGGGGTCTCATGACCCATCATTTAGAGCATACAAGCAATGGAAGCATTACATGTCTAAGTACAGACAACTACAAAAGGAAAAGACTAGGAGGCCTGACTAAACACGACCCTCCCAAGGGTACAAGATCGTAGCTGGGATACAAGCTACTCGTCGAAGTCACTAGTGTAACCAACTGCAAAACATAAATAAGCAAACGTGAGTACAAAGGTACTCAGCAAGTCTTACATCAGAACTATCTACATATGCAACATTATCAACAAAAGGGGTGGTGGAGTTAACAGCAGCAAGCCAGCTTTGACTCAGTGGCTAACCTATACTACGAGTATCAGAAACTTCTTGAGGTGAGAAGACGCACACGAGTCCACATATTCACCATATCAATACTCCACTATGGATCCGTTCTCGTCTCCCTACGAGCTTATCTTGCGGATTTTAGAGTATCCACTTCAAGTTGTCTATGTACTACATAAGTCCTCTAAGTTTCCATATCCAAGGAAAACGGCTATTTGAATAGATAATGTTGACCCAGCAGGGGTGTACTTCTTCACACACGCTCTCGCCACTTATAGCCCTGTACACATCATGAACCTCGACAACCTTCAAGCGGAAGCCGGGCGAGGGTGTCGGCCACGACCTGACTAACCACACAAGTCTCTCGTCCAGGTTTATCGCCTATTCGGGTTCCATCCGCAAGGAGATCCGGCCGGGGTGTTGCTCACGGCCCCAAACGATGTGTGCAGGGTTCCCAAGCCCACCATCCGGGTGCCACTTGGTACACCGTGCCACGGTGCCTAGTCTGTCCCAAGCCCGTCCCGTCGGACACCACTTGGTAGACAAGTAGCACTACCTACAAACGCCAGAAACTAGTTGCAACTCCTGGACAGAGATCAAGTGGATTAATAAGCCGAGAGGGGACGGATAATCGGAACCCAATGTGTGGTAGTAACTGGACTTGGATAACATACACAGAACTCAGTGCTTAAGGACGGTTCCAATGAGACAACCCACCATGTACTCCTACATGGCCTCTCATCGCTACCTTTACCAAAACGTGTTCACACACTTAGCCTTTACCGGTAGGACATGTTCACCACTCCGATTCATTCCTGATGAATCAGACCTGACACAACTCTAAGCATAGCTGGCATAAAGAAAAACAAGCATGGATGAGCAGGCACATCAAGGCTCAAGCAACTCCTACTCATGCTAGTGGGTTTCAACTATTTACTGTGGCAATGGCAGGTCATGCAGAGGAATGGGTTCAGCTACCGCAGCAGAAAGTAGCAGTTTTGAATCATTGTTGTCCTAATGCAGTAAAAGGAGCAGGAGCGAGAGAGTGGGATTTATCGAGATTCTCAAGGGTGTTTGCTTGCTTGATAGATCCACAAAGAAGCACTGCTCCTCAGACAGGTACTCGGGACACCTTCCGGAGTAGAACCTATCGAGAGGGGACGGTGCCGGCAATCAATAAACAATCATATGCAACAATATGATGCATGAAGATGACATTTCAAAGATGCTATGATTTGCCCTAATGCATCTAGCATCAATTTGGTTGGAGTCCATATGAACCAAGGGTTCATATGCAAACACCAAATTAAGTAGATAACATGCCATTATTACGTTTTCACTTATACAGCAAGTATAAGTTGGTTTTTCATGCATGAAACTGGCATAAATGGATTCCTTGCATTTTTCTGATAATTTTTCATATATAAATTATTTCATTCTGAGCTACGGTTGAATTATTATGATTTTTTGAAGTTTAGGCAATATTCTGGAATTTCCTGAGTTAAAATAATTCCAGAAATCAATTATTGCGTCAGCTCTACGTCAGCATGACGTAAGAGGGTCAACGGGGCTGACCAGGTCAAACCTAACCAGTGGGTCCCACTGGTCAGTGACCCAGTCAACTAACTAAGTTAGTTAGTCCTAACTAACTGGGCAGGGCCCACTAGTCAGTGACTGTAGTACCTAACCTAGTTAGTTAATTAGCACTAACTATAGTAATTAGTCGGGCGGGGCCCGCAAGTCAGTGAGAGAGAGGGGGAGGTCAACTGGGCTGTGGGGGTCAACCCACGCCGGTCAAAGGTCAGCGGTCGCCGGCGTTTAGCCGCCGGCGAGTCCAGACGCGGCGCAGCGCATCAGGATCGCGCTACAGACCACGGTTTGGAGCGTTGTTGGGTCCTATGGAGAGCTGGGGCTGAGCCGCGTGTGTGGGTGGTGGAGCTGGACCAGATGGTCGCCAGAATCGACGCCGGTGACGAGGTTTGCGGTGGCCGTGGTTCGGCCATCGATGAAAACGGAGCTACGGAGCACTAGGGGAGGAGATGGTGAGTGCATCATGCTCCTATGGGTGCGCTGAGCACGCTGATGAGCTCGGACGCGAGCGACGGGAGCTGTGGCCGCGGCGGCGCCATGGCCGGCGGTGATGAGTTCTCGGGCTTGGTGGCAGGGCTAGTTAGAGCTTGAAATCGATGCGGGAGGGAGAGGGATTTGGAGCAGGTGCTCACTGGGAGTCGCAGCAGCTGGTCGTCGGGCTCGGGGGCGACTTGACGGTGACGGATCGACGACAAAGAACGGCAGCAACCGAGGTTGAAGACGATGATGATGACGTCTCTATGGCGTGCCCCGGCTCGCTTGGCTCGGTGGAGATGACGAAGACGACGTCGTGGAGCTCCTGGGCATGTCCAGGGGGCGAGGGGGAGGCAGTGGCCGCGGCAACGGCGAGCGGTGGCGTCGGCTGCGCTCGGTGGTGCTGTGTAGAGAGATCAGAGGAGGGGGATGGACACGGGGAGAGTGAGGGAGGGGCCAGGGGGTCTGCGTGGCAGCGTTGGAGGCATCCAGGGCGTCGGAGAGCTAGCAGAGAGGCCGGAGGTGGCCGAGCGCGTGCTCGCACGCTGCGGGCACACGCCTCTCGTACTTCTAGCGAGAGGAGGGAGATGACTGGCAAGAGCTAGTGGGCTGGGCCTCTGGTGGGCCGTGGTGGGGCGCCAGGTAAGTCAGGTAAATTCCTTTTCCTGTTTTCTTTTTCTATTTCTAACATTTGTTTTGTATCCAAAAGAAATGTTAAAACACTTCCATAAATTCTGAAAATATTTGTGGCATCTAGATATAATATTCCAGAGGCCTTCACCAATTCCCAACATTTTTGGGGCCATTAAAATATTTATATAATTTAAATAGCTCCAAATCAAATATTTATGCATTGATTCAAAAATCCAAAATGTGTAGCAAAAATGTGCATCACCTCTGGTTGTTGTTCCCAACATTATCCAAAGAGCATGAACATTTTTGAAGCGCATTTTGGGTTCAATGAAAATCCATTTTAAAGTTGAACCTATTGGAAAAACTTTGGTGCTAGGCTTTGCAACTTTCCCCATTTCAAATTTATTTGAAATTTAAACATGATACACAAGCAAGCCTAGGATCATACCAGAACTAGGGATGTGACACTCAATATATTAAAGGGGTTCAAATCGGTCAAGCAATGACTGTGATGCTTTTCCGAACCTAAGAGACAAGCAATGGGGGAAGAGCTGGCCAAACTCATCGAGACCGGATTCATCAGAGAAATCAAACACCCGGACTGGCTAGCAAACCTGGTGATGGTACCAAAGAAGGACAAATCCTGGTGCCTATGTGTCAATTTCAAAGACCTCAGTAAGGATTGCCCTAAGGATCCCTTCCCCCTCCCCCGCATTGATCAAATCATCGACGCCACTGCAGGACACGACTCACTGTGTTTCCTCGATGCATACTCCAGATACCATCAAATCAAAATGAAGGAGTCTGATCAAGCCGCAACAAGTTTTATCACCCCACATGGGCCATTCTGCTTCAACACCATGCCCTTTGGGCTCAAGATCGCCGGCGCCACGTACCAATGCATGATTCAAACATGCCTGGAGAAACAGATCGACAAAACAATAGAAGCTTACATCGATGATGTCGTCGTCAAAACTAGGCACGTCGAAACACTAATAGACGACTTACGTCTTACATTCGACAACCTCCGAGCATATGACATTAAGCTCAACCTGGAAAAGTGTGTCTTCGGTGTCCCCGCTGGAAAACTACTGGGCTTCATCATCTCAAATAGAGGAATCGAAGAAAACCCAACCAAAATCCGAGCTCTGTCACAACTGGCTAAGCCAACAGATCTTAAACAAGTTCAAAAGTTGGCGGGCTGCGTAGCCACTCTATCGCCTTCTACGGAAAACCGACCACTTTGAGTGGACAGACGCGGCAACAGCCGGATAGGAGGAAATAAAAACCCTTCTTCCGGCGAACCGATGTTATTATACATATCGGCAACACACCAGGTGGTGAGCGCCGTACTCGTCGTCGAACGAGAACAGGACGGACATAAATTCCCCCTTCAGAAGCCAGTATACTACATATCTGCTGTCCTTACACCATGCAAATCCCGGTACCCTCATTATCAAAAAATAGCATATGCGGTCTTCATGGCATCCCGAAAGCTCCATCACTACTTCCAGGAGTGTTCGAACATGGTGGCCTCCGAAGTACCACTCAATGACATCATAAACAACCGCGATGCTACATGCCAGATTGCCAAATGGGCCATTGAACTCCTCCCATTTGACATTACATATAAACCACGTCAAGCTATCAAGTCCCAAGTACTGGCCGACATCGTCGCCGAATGGATAGAGGCCGAACTCCCTAAAGAGTACGGCACATACTCCAATTGGGTCATGTACTTCGACGGCTCCAAAATGCTGGCAGGGTTAGGAGCGGGGGTCGTTTTAACGTCCCCTATGGGAGACATCATCCAATATGTTCTCCAAATACTATACACAGACTCCAATAATGCAGTCGAATACGATGCCTTATTACATGGTCTCCGGATGGCTGTCTCCATGCGCATACAACGCCTAGAAGTACATGGGGACTCGAACCTTGCAATATCTTAAATAAACGGAGATTTCGATGCTAAAGATCCGAAGATGGCAGCGTATTGAAACGCAGTCATCAAAATGTCGGACTGGTTTGAAGGACTCGAGTTCCATCATGTGGCTTGAGAAAGTAATCAAGCGGCGGACATTCTTGCTCGTATCGGCGCTAAGCGCGAACCCGTCCCACCTAATATTTTCCTAGAAATGCTCTTTAAGCCATCCGTGGTGTGGCAGGGGGAAAACAGCAATACAAGTCCGGAATCAAACATAATCCAGGATCCCGGAAACACCAACGTCGTCGGGGGCTCAGCCATCGAAATAACACCATCGGCGCATCTCATCATGGCAGTCATTGCCCCATGGACCGAACCCTTCCTGGCCTACCTCAACAGGAAAGAGCTTCCTGAGGACCAGAATGAAGCCCACTGCATTGTTTGACGTTCAAAAGCCTACAAGGTTCATGATGGAGAGCTCTACAAGAAAAGCGCCACCGGAGTCCTTCAACGATGTATATCCGAGGAAGAGGGGCGGCAGCTCTTGGCTAAAATCCATGCCGGACTCGGAGGTCACCACGCCGCAGCTCGGGCCCTTGTTCGCAAGGCCTTCCGTATAGGGTTTTATTGGCCGACGGCCCGAGCAGATGCACAGGACCTTGTCCAATGTTGCATCGATGCCAACTCTTTGCCAATCAAAGCCATAGGCCCCCCACCGCCTTACAAACAATCCCCATCACTTCGCCTTTTGCGGTCTGGGGACTCGATATGGTTGGACCCCTTAAAGGGGGAAGCCATAAGAAAAAATATCTACTGGTTATGGTGGACAAATTCACTAAGTGGATAGAGGCTAAGCCGGTCAAAATAGCCGAATCTGGCCCGGTGATAGACTTCATATCCGGTGTTGTGCACCGCTATGGTGTCCCACACAGCATCATCACTGACAATGGCTCCAATTTCACAGCCGACGAGGAAAAAACTTGGTGTACTAATCTGGGTATTAAACTCGATTACGCCTCCATTAACCACCCACAAACCAACGGTCAAGTCGATCGAGCCAACGATCTCATTATGAGCGGCATCAAGCCCAGACTAGTGCGGTCCTTGAAAGAATCAGACAAGCACTGGGTTGAGGAGCTTGACTCTGTTCTCTGGGGGCGGCGGCCCACGCCCAACCGCACTACCGAATACACACCTTTCTTCATGGTGTATGGTGCAGAGGCCATATTGCCCTGCGATATTATTCACGACTCACATCGAGTGTGTATGTACGAAGAGAGAGAAGCCGAGCTTGATCGGCAGGATGGCCTAGATGCCCTGGAGGAGGAACGCGATGTCGCAAAAGCCCGTTCAGCATTTTACCAACAGCAGGCTCAAAGATATCAAAGCAGAGAAGTACGGGGCAAGACTTACAACATTGGCCTAATGCATCTAGCATCAATTTGGTTGGAGTCCATATGAACCAAGGGTTCATATGCAAACACCAAATTAAGTAGATAACATGCCATTATTACGTTTTCACTTATACAGCAAGTATAAGTTGGTTTTTCATGCATTAAACTGGCATAAATGGATTCCTTGCATTTTTCTGATAATTTTTCATATATAAATTATTTCATTCTGAGCTACGGTTGAATTATTATGATTTTTTGAAGTTTAGGCAATATTCTGGAATTTCCTGAGTTAAAATAATTCCAGAAATCAATTATTGCGTCAGCTCTACGTCAGCATGACGTAAGCGGGTCAACGGGGCTGACCAGGTCAAACCTGACCAGTGGGTCCCACTGGTCAGTGACCCAGTCAACTAACTAAGTTAGTTAGTCCTAACTAACTAGGCAGGGCCCACTAGTCAGTGATTGTAGTACCTAACCTAGTTAGTTAATTAGCGCTAACTATAGTAATTAGTCGGGCGGGGCCCGCAAGTCAGTGAGAGAGAGAGAGGGGGAGGTCAACTGGGCTGTGGGGGTCAACCCACGCCGGTCAAAGGTCAGCGGTCGCCGGCGTTTAGCCGCCGGCGAGTCCAGACGCGGCACAGCGCGTCAGGATCGCGCTATAGACCACTGTTTGGAGCGTTGTTGGGTCCTATGGAGAGCTGGGGCTGAGCCGCGTGTGTGGGTGGTGGAGCTGGACCAGATGGTCGCCAGAATCGACGCCGGTGACGAGGTTTGCGGTGGCCGTGGTTCGGCCATCGATGAAAACGGAGCTACGGAGCACTAGGGGAGGAGATGGTGAGTGCATCATGCTCATATGGGTGCGCTGAGCGTGCTGATGAGCTCGGACGTGAGCGACGGCAGCTGTGGCCGCGGCGGCGCCATGGCCGGCGGTGATGAGTTCTCGGGCTTGGTGGCAGGGCTAGTTAGAGCTTGAAATCGATGCGGGAGAGAGAGGGATTTGGAGCAGGTGCTCACTAGGAGTCACAGCAGCTGGTCTTCGGGCTCGGGGGCGACTTGACGGCGACGGATCGACGACAAAGAACGGCGGCAACCGAGGTTGAAGACGATGATGATGACGTCGCTATGGTGTGCCCCGGCTCGCTTGGCTCAGTGGAGATGACGAAGACGACGTCGTGGAGCTCCTGGGCATGTCCAGGGGGCGAGGGGGAGGCAGTGGCCGCGGCAACGGCGAGCGGTGGCGTCGGCTGCGCTCGGTGGTGCTACGCAGAGAGATCAGAGGATGGGGATGGACACGGGGAGAGTGAGGGAGGGGCCAGGGGGTCTATGTGCCAGCGTTGGAGGCGTCCAGGGCGTTGGAGAGCTAGCAGAGAGGCAGGAGGTGGCCGAGTGCGTGCTCGCACGCTGCGGGCACACGCCTCTCGTCCTTCTGTCGAGAGGAGGGAGATGACTGGCAAGAGCCAGTGGGTTGGGCCTCTGCTAGGCCGTGGTGGGGCGCCAGGTAAGTCAGGTAAATTCCTTTTCCTGTTTCCTTTTTCTATTTCTAACATTTGTTTTGTATCCAAAAGAAATGTTAAAACACTTCCATAAATGCTGAAAATATTTGTGGCATCTAGATATAATATTCCAGAGGCCCTCACAAATTCCCAACATTTATGGAGCCATTAAAATATTTATATAATTTAAATAGCTCCAAATCAAATATTTATGCATTGATTCAAAAATCCAAATGTGTAGCAAAAATGTGCATCACCTCTGGTTGTTGTTCCCAACATTATCCAAAGAGCATGAACATTTTTGAAGAGCATTTTGGGTTCAATGAAAATCCATTTTAAAGTTGAACCTATTGGAAAAACTTTGGTGCTAGGGTTTGCAACTTTCCCCATTTGAAATTTATTTGAAATTTAAACATGATGCACAAGCAAGCCTAGGATCATACCAGAACTAGGGATGTGACAGCTCGCCCCCACTCGAAAAAATCTCGTCCCAAGATTCAGGAGTTGGCGGAAGGAAAGTGGGGTACTCAAGTCGAAGACGATCTTCTCGCTCCCAGGTAGCTTCTCTCTCGGAATGATGAGACCATTGAACCTTGAGAAACTTGATGTTATGACGTCGAGTGACACGCTCTGCTTGATCCAGAGTGCGAACGGGGTACTCTCGATAAGTAAGGTTATCTTGGAGATCAAGTGTTTCGTGGTCCACTTCGCGGATGGGATCCGAGAAGCAACGCCTAAGTTGAGAGACGTGGAAGACATCATGAACTTGAGAAATATGTGGGGGTAGTTCCAACTGGTAGGCAACCTCTCCTCGTTTAGCGAGAATGCAGAAAGGACCGATGTAACGAGGAGCCAACTTGCCCTTGATACCGAAACGATGGGTACCCTTCAAAGGAGTAACCCGAAGGTAAGCCTTGTCGTCATCTTCATAAGCCACTTCCTTATGACGACGGTCATACTGGATCTTTTGACGAGATTGGGCTGTTTTCAAATTCTCGCGAATGATGCGAACTTGCTCTTCTGCCTGCTGGATCATATCCGGTCCAAAGAATTGTCTTTCACTAGTTTCTGACCAGTTCAAAGGTGTTCGACATCTTCGTCCATACAGAATTTCGAAGGGTGCTTTCTTAAGACTGGATTGATAGCTATTGTTATAAGCAAACTCGGCGAAAGGAAGACATTTCTCCCAATCCATACCGAATGAGATAACGCAAGCTCTAAGCATGTCTTCAAGAATTTGGTTGACCCTTTCCACCTGACCACTTGACTGAGGGTGGAAAGCGGTACTGAAAGAAAGATGGGTGCCCATGGCATTCTGGAAGCTTTCCCAGAAATGAGAGGTGAAAAGACTGCCACGGTCTAAATTGATCTCTAGTGGAACACCATGGAGTGACACTATTCGGGAGATATATAAGTCAGCGAGCTGACTAGCAGTGATACTCTCTCGAACAGGTAGGAAGTGAGCCACTTTGGAGAGACGATCAATGACTACGAAAATAGCATTATTTCCTTTCTTGGTCCTGGGAAAGCCGGTGATGAAGTCCATACCAACTTTGTCCCATTTCCACTCGGGAATAGCTAAAGGTTGAAGGGTGCCAACAGGTCTCTGATTCTCCGCCTTAACGCGACGA
Source organism: Triticum dicoccoides (assembly GCF_002162155.2). Classification (NCBI taxonomy): domain Eukaryota; kingdom Viridiplantae; phylum Streptophyta; class Magnoliopsida; order Poales; family Poaceae; genus Triticum; species Triticum dicoccoides. The sequence continues at coordinate 251,330,612 of NC_041390.1, read as the reverse complement.
CAAACGTCACAGTTGGCAATAAACTGAGCGATTTCTCTCTTCATCCTAGTCCACCAGAACCTCTGGCGTAGGTCCTGATACATCTTTGTACTACCGGGATGAATCGTGAGAGGGGATTCATGGGCCTCCTTAAGGATCAGTTGCTGCAATCTGTTGACATTTGGGAACCACCAAACGGTTTCCAAAGTAAACAACACCTCGTTCATCCATAGAGAAACAGCCAGCAACTCCCTTGGAAATATTCTTCTGGATTCGGGAAATTCCCGTATCATACTTCTGAGCCTCTATGATCTGATCCGTAAGGGTAGGTTTCGCCACCAAGGTAGAAAGAGAACCACGAGGAGCTATGTGAAGGTTAAGCTTACAAAATTCCTCATGGAGGGGTGGTTGACATTGTTGAACATGAGGTTGTTGCAATAGGATTTACGACTTAAAGCACCAGCCATGACATTGGCTTTGCCTGGGGTGTAGGTGATTCCTAAGCCGTAATCTGAGATCAACTCCAACCAACGTCTCTGTCTGAGATTCAGATCCGGTTGGGTGAAGATATACTTGAGACTCTGATGGTCAGTGTAGATTTCGCAACGGTTACCAAGAAGGTAATGTCGCCAAGTCTTAAGTGCATAGACTACGGCTGCAAGCTCTAGATCATGTGTAGGATAATTTTCCTCATGTGGATGCAACTGTCGAGATGCATAGGCAATCACATGACGATCCTGCATAAGAATGCAACCTAGTCCTTGACGCGAAGCGTCGCAATAGATAACAAAGTCTTTAGTGAAATCCGGTGGCACGAGTATGGGCGCAGAAGTCAGGCGTCTTTTCAGGTCCTGAAAACTGTGCTCACACTGTGGGGTCCACTCAAACCTTTTATCTTTCTTGAGAAGCTCCGTGAGGGGTTTGGCCACTTTGGAGAAGTTTTCAACGAAGCAGCGACAATAACTGGCTAGACCAAGGAAACTCCTAACTTGTTTGACCGTTTCGGGTGGAGTCCAATCGAGAACGGCTTTGACTCTCTCGAGATTGACAGCAATGCCCTTACCAGAGATCACGTGGCCCAGATAGGTCACTTCTGGCAACCAAAATTCACACTTGGAGAACTTGGCATAAAGGCGATGCACTCTGAGTTTTTCTAACACAAGCCTAAGATGTTCGGCATGCTCTTCCTCGTTCTTCGAGTAAATAAGAATATCATCGAGATAAACCACGACGAACTTATCTAAGTACTCCATAAAGATCGAGTTCATCAAGCGGGAGAAAGTAGCTGGAGCATTGGTTAGGCCGAAAGACATCACGGTGTACTCGTATTGACCATAACGAGTGACAAAGGCCATTTTGGGGATGTCCCCGTTTCTGATCTTGATTTGGTGGTATCCTAACCTCAAATCCATCTTGGAAAAGACTGAGGATCCAGCGAGCTGATCATATAGGTCGTTGATCCTGGGAAGCGGATACTTGTTCTTTATCGTGACCAAATTAACGGGACGATAATCTACAACCATCAGATCCGTACCATCCTTCTTCTTGACGAAGAGGACAGGACAAGCCCAAGGAGAAGAACTGGGACGGATGAAACCCTTTTGCAAGGACTCATCAAGTTGTTTCTTAAGCTCGGCTAACTCCAAAGGTGCCATCTTGTATGGTCTCCTAGAGATTGGAACAGTTCCTGGGATAAGTTCTATGACAAACTCTACATCTCTGTCAGGTGGGACACCTGGCAGTTCTTCTGGAAAGACATCCGGGAAGTCACGGACTACCGGAATATCTTCAAGGTCAGGAAGAGGGCTGGCATTAAGATAATAGAGTTGGCGCCTTGCAACTCTAGTAAAGATAGTGACTATTTTTTCAAATGGATGTGTAAGTTGAACAGATCTGGTGTAACAATCGATCTTGGCATGATGAGCTGTCATCCAGTCCATACCCAAGATGATGTTAATATCTGCGGAGTTGAGAGATATCAAAGAAGCAAGGAATACCAGTCTGTCAACAAGGATTTCATTACCATGGCTTACCTTGGAGGTTTGCCATTTGGAACCAGGAGTCTGGATTATTAGTGGAGTCGGCATATCACAAAATGACATGTCGTGCAACCGAGCATATCCTTCGGATATGAAGGAGTGTGATGCTCCAGTATCGAACAGAACTGAAGATGGGTGACAATTGACAAGAAGCGTACCCAGTACGACGTCGGGATCATCTTGAGCTTCTGTAGCTGAGACATGGTGCACACATGCTCGTTCAATGGAGGCTGGCTTGGTACTGATCATCTTGACTGATGGCTTTTCACGGCCAACAAACCTCTCAGACTGGGGTGGGGTATAACTGGACTGAGGGCAGTCACGTGCATAGTGCCCTGGTTCTCTGCAGGTGAAGCAAGTTCCTGAGGTAGGACGTGGACCTACATTGGCAAGTGGTCCACTAATAGGCCTGGGTGGAGCACGTTGCTGGGTTGGGTGAGGCGCCACATAGGATGGCCTCGATGCATATCGAGGTGGAAGAGCTGAGTTCGGAATCCAAATCTGTCGCTTCTGAGAGCCAGAGCGGGAGGAAGAACCCAGATCACGGTTGTGCTTACGAGACTCCTCGTAAGTGAGTTGAGCTGTCTCTGCATTAATGGCCTTGTTCACAAGAGCCTGGAAAGTATCACAATGATGCAGGTGGAGATCACGATGCAACTTAGGGTTGAGACCCTTCCGGAACCTAGCCTGCTTCTTAGTGTCCGGGGACACTTCTTCTGTAGCATAGCGGGCGAGGTTTCCAAAATCTCTACTGTAAGCATCAACAGGCAGCTTACCCTGGGTAAAACTATAGAACTCTTCGCTCTTGCGGTCAATGAGAGCCTGAGGAATGTGGTGATCATGAAAAGCCTCGGTGAAATCCCTCCAGGTAGAAATCTGACCAGCTGGAAGCATAGCCTCATAGCTCTGCCACCAAATACTAGCAGGACCTTCCAGGTGATAGGTAGCATAGGTGACCTTGTCACCTTCAGCTACGCTCGCAGAATGCAACTTGTGAGTGATGCTCCGAAGCCAGTAATCTGCATCGAGTGGCTCAATGGAATGATGGAAGGTGGGTGGTTTCAGACCAATGAAGTCGGTGATGGAAACCAACTTCTTACGCTGATGTGTGGTGTTCTGCTCAATCTATGCCAGCAAGCAGTTAGTCTCACGCTTGTTCCTCTCGGATGCTAACAAGAACTCTGTCATCAAAGGCTGGTCAGGAGGATCCTCGTCCCTACCATCTCCGTGATTCTTGCTATGAGCAACTGAACCTCGGTTAGCAGACGGCATCCTGGCACAGAAACCAAGGAAACAAGGATGGAATTAGCATCGACATAGGGATGCGGAATGTAATGCAAAAGCATTGGAAACTCTTGAAATCCTAGGACAATTTCGGCAACATAACGGCTGTAAATGCTCAAAAGGATTTTGAGACATTCATCAAAGGAATAGCATAATCAATCAGCATCATAATATCAAGGTTCTGGGTCAAACTGAGGGCACACGGAAGTAGTAGAACTGTACGGAGACACAACCCAACAATCCTAAGACTTTACGGTTTAGTAACACGTCATCCTGAGAGATAGAGGAGAAGCCTAGGCCTTAACCCTCGTAGAAAAGAAGAGGCTGACTCAGAAAGAATGACATGAGGTAAAGGAGTAAAAAGAGCCTTACGTTCCCTTCCACAATCAATTCCCGTATATAACTAAAGCATTTCTAGACTCAACTTTGACCAGTTTGGCTTGGTAATCCTACAGTCAGTCAGGCTCTGATACCAACATTGTCGGGACCCTGGTCCTAAGTCACGCCGATCTAGCATGTAACACTTCATATCACTTTGTGGCCTCACGCACGGTATTCCCATGGGTGCCACCTTACCTGGCCCGAGACCGTTTGCGCCTTTTGGCTCACGTATATGATAGTGTCACTAGCATCCATATGACAGAGAACCCGGGCCGACATGACTAGTCGTGAACCCAAAGTAGCACTAACTTACAGGGACAGGCATACATGAGTCAACCTCGAGCATGTCGGTCAACAGCGTATGAATCCGAGTTGTAGCACTGGGCTAACAGGACTCCGGGAACCCGGGCTGTAGCAGGCTAGGCAGGACTCCGGATGTCACCGCGTGACATTTCCCCGAAGGGACAGACACAAGAACAAAGTGAATCACATGCCGACCAGTCAAGTGTTCCGGAGCAGTAGTGCTGGGCTAGCAGGACTCCGGTGAACCGGGCTGTAGCGGACTACTATGGCACATGGAAGCACAAGACTACATTTCCCCATAAGAGAGGCTATCAGAGGTAAACAACTAGGTTGTCGGATCCCACACATAGCAATACACGTTACACGTACGCATAACATGCAAGTATGTGCTGTACATCATGGCATCACAACATAACTCAAACTCATATAGATAAAGGCCCAGAAGAGCCACATAGCATTAAATACAAACAGGGGTCTCATGACCCATCATTTAGAGCATACAAGCAATGGAAGCATTACATGTCTGAGTACAGACAACTACAAAAGGAAAAGACTAGGAGGCCTGACTAAACACGACCCTCCCAAGGGTACAAGATCGTAGCTGGGATACAAGCTACTCGTCGAAGTCACTAGTGTAACCAACTGCAAAACATAAATAAGCAAACGTGAGTACAAAGGTACTCAGCAAGTCTTACATCAGAACTATCTACATATGCAACATTATCAACAAAAGGGGTGGTGGAGTTAACAGCAGCAAGCCAGCTTTGACTCAGTGGCTAACCTATACTACGAGTATCAGAAACTTCTTGAGGTGAGAAGACGCACACGAGTCGACATATTCACCATATCAATACTCCACTATGGATCCGTTCTCGTCTCCCTAGGAGAAGGCCATCCATAGCACTCACGCTTATCTTGCGGATTTTAGAGTATCCACTTCAAGTTGTCTATGTACTACATAAGTCCTCTAAGTTTCCATATCCAAGGAAAACGGCTATTCGAATAGATAATGTTGACCCTGCAGGGGTGTACTTCTTCACACACGCTCTCGCCACTTATAGCCCTGTACACGTCATGAACCTCGACAACCTTCAAGCGGAAGCCGGGCGAGGGTGTCGGCCACGACCTGACTAACCACACAAGTCTCTCGTCCAGGTTTATCGCCTATTCGGGTTCCATCCGCAAGGAGATCCGGCCGGGGTGTCGCTCACGGCCCCAAACGATGTGTGCAGGGTTCCCAAGCCCACCATCCGGGTGCCACTTGGTACACCGTGCCACGGTGCCTAGTCTGTCCCAAGCCCGTCCCGTCGGACACCACTTGGTAGACAAGTAGCACTACCTACAAACGCCAGAAACTAGTTGCAACTCCTGGACAGAGATCAAGTGGATTAATAAGCCGAGAGGGGCCGGATAATCGGAACCCAATGTGTGGTAGTAACTGGACTTGGATAACATACACAGAACTCAGTGCTTAAGGACGGTTCCAATGAGACAACCCATCATGTACTCCTACATGGCCTCTCATCGCTACCTTTACCAAAACGTGTTCACACACTTAGCCTTTACCGGTAGGACATGTTCACCACTCCGATTCATTCCCGATGAATCAGACCTGACACAACTCTAAGCATAGCTGGCATAAAGAAAAACAAGCATGGATGAGCAGGCACATCAAGGCTCAAGCAACTCCTACTCATGCTAGTGGGTTTCAACTATTTACTGTGGCAATGGCAGGTCATGCAGAGGAATGGGTTCAGCTACCGCAGCAGAAAGTAGCAGTTTTGAATCATTGTTGTCCTAATGCAGTAAAAGGAGCAGGAGCGAGAGAGTGGGATTTATCGAGATGCTCAAGGGGGTTTGCTTGCTTGATAGATCCACAAAGAAGCACTGCTCCTCAGACAGGTACTCGGGACACCTTCCGGAGTAGAACCTATCGAGAGGGGACGGTGCCGGCAATCAATAAACAATCATATGCAACAATATGATGCTGAATATGACATTTCAAAGATGCTATGATTTGCCCTAATGCATCTAGCATCAATTTGGTTGGAGTCCATATGAACCAAGGGTTCATATGCAAACACCAAATTAAGTACATAACATGCCATTATTACGTTTTCACTTATACAGCAAGTATAAGTTGGTTTTTCATGCATGAAACTGGCATAAATGGATTCCTTGCATTTTTATGATAATTTTTCATATATAAATTATTTCATTCTGAGCTACGGTTGAATTATTATGATTTGTTTGAAGTTTAGGCAATATTCTGGAATTTCCTGAGTTAAAATAATTCCAGAAATCAATTATTGCGTCAGCTCTACGTCAGCATGACGTAAGCGGGTCAACGGGGCTGACCAGGTCAAACCTGACCAGTGGGTCCCACTGGTCAGTGACCCAGTCAACTAACTAAGTTAGTTAGTCCTAACTAACTGGGCAGGGCCCACTAGTCAGTGACTGTAGTACCTAACCTAGTTAGTTAATTAGCGCTAACTATAGTAATTAGTCGGGCGGGGCCCGCAAGTCAGTGAGAGAGAGGGGGAGGTGAACTGGGCTGTGGGGGTCAACCCACGCCGGTCAAAGGTCAGCGGTCGCCGGCGTTTAGCCGCCGGCGAGTCCACACGCGGCGCAGCGCGTCAGGATCGCGCTACAGACCACGGTTTGGAGCGTTGTTGGGTCCTATGGAGAGATGGGGCTGAGCCGCGTGTGTGGGTGGTGGAGCTGGACCAGATGGTCGCCAGAATCGACGCCGGTGACGAGGTTTGCGGTGGCCGTGGTTCGGCCATCGATGAAAACGGAGCTACGGAGCACTAGGGGAGGAGATGGTGAGTGCATCATGCTCCTATGGGTGCGCTGAGCATGCTGATGAGCTCGGACGCGAGCGACGGGAGCTGTGGCCGCGGCGGCGCCATGGCCGGCGGTGATGAGTTCTCGGGCTTGGTGGCAGGGCTAGTTAGAGCTTGAAATCGATGCGGGAGGGAGAGGGATTTGGAGCAGGTGCTCACTGGGAGTCGCAGCAGCTGGTCGTCGGGCTCGGGGGCGACTTGACGGCGACGGATCGACGACAAAGAACGACGGCAACCGAGGTTGAAGACGATGATGATGACGTCTCTATGGCGTGCCCCGGCTCGCTTGGCTCGGTGGAGATGACGAAGACGACGTCGTGGAGCTCCTGGGCATGTCCAGGGGGCGAGGGGGAGGCAGTGGCCACGGCAACGGCGAGCGGTGGCGTCGGCTGCGCTCGGTGGTGCTGCGTAGAGAGATCAGAGGAGGGGGATGGACACGGGGAGAGTGAGGGAGGGGCCAGGGGGTCTGCGTGGCAGCGTTGGAGGCGTCCAGGGCGTCGGAGAGCTAGCAGAGAGGCCGGAGGTGGCCGAGCGCGTGCTCGCACGCTGCGGGCACACGCCTCTCGTCCTTCTAGCGAGAGGAGGGAGATGACTGGCAAGAGCCAGTGGGCTGGGCCTCTGGTGGGCCATGGTGGGGCGCCAGGTAAGTCAGGTAAATTCCTTTTCCTGTTTTCTTTTTCTATTTCTAACATTTGTTTTGTATCCAAAAGAAATGTTAAAACACTTCCATAAATTCTGAAAATATTTGTGGCATCTAGATATAATATTCCAGAGGCCCTCACCAATTCCCAACATTTTTGGGGCCATTAAAATATTTATATAATTTAAATAGCTCCAAATCAAATATTTATGCATTGATTCAAAAATCCAAAATGTGTAGCAATAATGTGCATCACCTCTGGTTGTTGTTCCCAACATTATCCAAAGAGCATGAACATTTTTGAAGAGCATTTTGGGTTCAATGAAAATCCATTTTAAAGTTGAACCTATTGGAAAAACTTTGGTGCTAGGGTTTGCAACTTTCCCCATTTCAAATTTATTTGAAATTTAAACATGATGCACAAGCAAGCCTAGGATCATACCAGAACTAGGGACGTGACACTCAATATATTAAAGGGGTTCAAACCGGTCAAGCAATGACTGTGATGCTTTTCCGAACCTAAGAGACAAGCAATGGGGGAAGAGCTGGCCAAACTCATCAAGACCGGATTCATCAGAGAAATCAAACACCCGGACTGGCTAGCAAACCTGGTGATGGTACCAAAGAAGGACAAATCCTGGTGCCTATGTGTCAATTTCAAAGACCTCGGTAAGGATTGCCCTAAGGATCCCTTCCCCCTCCCCCGCATTGATCAAATCATCGACGCCACTGCAGGACACGACTCACTGTGTTTCCTCGATGCATACTCCAGATACCATCAAATCAAAATGAAGGAGTCTGATCAAGCCGCAACAAGTTTTATCACCCCACATGGGCCATTTTGCTTCAACACCATGCCCTTTGGGCTCAAGATCGCCGGCGCCACGTACCAATGCATGATTCAAACATGCCTGGAGAAACAGATCAACAAAACAATAGAAGCTTACATCGATGATGTCGTCGTCAAAACTAGGCACGTCGAAACACTAATAGACGACTTACGTCTTACATTCGACAACCTCCGAGCATATGACATTAAGCTCAACCTGGAAAAGTGTGTCTTCGGTGTCCCCGCTGGAAAACTACTGGGCTTCATCATCTCAAATAGAGGAATCGAAGAAAACCCAACCAAAATCCGAGCTCTGTCACAACTGGCTAAGCCAACAGATCTTAAACAAGTTCAAAAGTTGGCGGGCTGCGTAGCCACTCTATCGCCTTCTACGGCAAACCGACCACTTTGAGTGGATAGACGCAGCAACAGCCGGATAGGAGGAAATAAAAACCCTTCTTCCGGCGAACCGATGTTATTATACATATTGGCAACACACCAGGTGGTGAGCGCCGTACTCGTCATCGAACGAGAACAGGACGGACATAAATTCCCCCTTCAGAAGCCAGTATACTACATATCTGCTGTCCTTACACCATGCAAATCCCGGTACCCTCATTATCAAAAAATAGCATATGCGGTCTTCATGGCATCCCGAAAGCTCCATCACTACTTCCAGGAGTGTTCGAACACGGTGGCCTCCGAAGTACCACTCAATGACATCATAAACAACCGCGATGCTACATGCCAGATTGCCAAATGGGCCATTGAACTCCTCCCATTTGACATTACATATAAACCACGTCAAGCTATCAAGTCCCAAGTACTGGCCGACATCGTCGCCGAATGGACAGAGGCCGAACTCCCTAAAGAGTACGGCACATACTCCAATTGGGTCATGTACTTCGACGGCTCCAAAATGCTGGCAGGGTTAGGAGCGGGGGTCGTTTTAACGTCCCCTACGGGAGACATCATCCAATATGTTCTCCAAATACTATACACAGACTCCAATAATGCAGTCGAATACGATGCCTTATTACATGGTCTCCGGATGGCTGTCTCCATGCGCATACAACGCCTAGAAGTACATGGGGACTCGAACCTTGCAATATCTTAAATAAACGGAGATTTCGATGCTAAAGATCCGAAGATGGCAGCGTATTGAAACGCAGTCATCAAAATGTCGGACTGGTTTGAAGGACTCGAGTTCCATCATGTGGCTTGAGAAAGTAATCAAGCGGCGGACATTCTTGCTCGTATCGGCGCTAAGCGCGAACCCGTCCCACCTAATATTTTCCTAGAAATGCTCTTTAAGCCATCCGTGGTGTGGCAGGGGGAAAACAACAATACAAGTCCGGAATCAAACATAATCCAGGATCCCGGAAACACCGACGTCGTCGGGGGCTCAGCCATCGAAATAACACCATCGGCGCATCTCATCATGGCAGTCATTGCCCCATGGACTGAACCCTTCCTGGCCTACCTCAACAGGAAAGAGCTTCCTGAGGACCAGAATGAAGCCCACTGCATTGTTTGACGTTCAAAAGCCTACAAGGTTCATGATGGAGAGCTCTACAAGAAAAGCGCCACCGGAGTCCTTCAACGATGTATATCCGAGGAAGAGGGGCGGCAGCTCTTGGCTAAAATCCATGCCGGACTCGGAGGTCACCACGCCGCAGCTCGAGCCCTTCTTCGCAAGGCCTTCCGTATAGGGTTTTATTGGCCGACGGCCCGAGCAGATGCACAGGACCTTGTCCAATGTTGCATCGATGCCAACTCTTTGCCAATCAAAGCCATAGGCCCCCCACCGCCTTACAAACAATCCCCATCACTTCGCCTTTTGCGGTCTGGGGACTCGATATGGTTGGACCCCTTAAAGGGGGAAGCCATAAGAAAAAATATCTACTGGTTATGGTGGACAAATTCACTAAGTGGATAGAGGCTAAGCCGGTCAAAATAGCCGAATCTGGCCCGGTGATAGACTTCATATCCGGTGTTGTGCACCGCTATGGTGTCCCACACAGCATCATCACTGACAATGGCTCCAATTTCACAGCCGACGAGGAAAAAACTTGGCGTACTAATCTGGGTATTAAACTCGATTACGCCTCCGTTTACCACCCACAAACCAACGGTCAAGTCGATCGAGCCAACGATCTCATTATGAGCAGCATCAAGCCCAGACTAGTGCGGTCCTTGAAAGAATCAGACAAGCACTGGGTTGAGGAGCTTGACTCTGTTCTCTGGGGGCGGCGGCCCACGCCCAACCGCACTACCGGATACACACCTTTCTTCATGGTGTATGGTGTAGATGCCATATTGCCCTGTGATATTATTCACGACTCACATCGAGTGTGTATGTACGAAGAGAGAGAAGCCGAGCTTGATCGGCAGGATGGCCTAGATGCCCTGGAGGAGGAACGCGATGTCGCAAAAGCCCGTTCAGCATTTTACCAACAGCAGGCTCGAAGATATCAAAGCAGAGAAGTACGGGGCAAGACTTACAACATTGGCAAACTCATTTTACGCCTGCCGGAGAAGAAAAAGGACCAACTCAAGCCCAAATGGGAGGGTCCCTTCATAATTGACGAAGTCCTCACCGGAGGGGCGTACCGTCTTCGCGATGCATCAGACAATCGCCTCGAGCCTAACCCCTGGAACGCGGCCAGACTCCGGAGATTCCATGCCTAGCGCCAAACCTCGTGTTCGTCTCCTCCCCTGTAGCTTCCATTATTTTTCTCTCTTTTCGATTATTTTCTTCTTTCTTTCTTTAAATCTTTGGTACGGCCAGACCGCACAACATCGACACATACATCTTTAACCATGTATGTTACTTGTACCTGGGGGCTTCTCGGACAGAACTTCTTGTCATTCCTTGAGCATTAAGCTCCTCACATATGAGTTTTTTCATATGTACCTTTTCTTCGCCACTATATGCACCGATATGACTTAAGTTTTGGCCAAGATGGGTTGCCTGGCTCCTATGCTTATGCCTATGTTCCGTTAGTTCGGCTAGGGCATAAAGGGAGCACCTCTGCGATTGTTACTGCCAGGTCATCCGGATGTGTACCTCAGACTGGGTGAAGCTGAAAGCTAGCGTTCTTAAGGGAATATTCGTTCGGTGAATTAAAGATGTTTTCTAAATTCACTCCATTGTGCACCCCTAGAAGTTATACAAACTGTGGTGCTCGCATCACAATTCGGACATGTACATTAAATGCATGCACACCCAGGGAAAGGAACCCTTAACAGAACTATTCTCTCTGGAAGATGTTTCTTACGATATCAATGTAATATAACATAGCTAGCCGGATACAACTTGTCTGTTCAAGCAACTATGACGCCTACGCCTAGTTTTCCAAGCATACCCCGGCCTATTCGGTCGCGACGGTATTCGGAAACACTCCGCACCTTAGAGTCCGGAGGTTGAAGCGAAAAGGTCTGCCATGACAAATGATATACAATTCAGCTAGATGAGGAAAGTACACAGTCATTTGGACTCGAACACCTCTTCCTCTACACCTTCCAACATATAGTCTAACTTACAATTTTGTTGGGAATATTTGGCGGCCACCTCTACTTGGTCATATACTATACTAACGGGAATTTCTTCCCCATTCGGCCCTACCGGCCCGACACGAACCATGTGATTAGGATCCAGCTTGGTATAGCGCGTCTTCACCATGGACCAGGCCTCTCGCGCACCCTCTCGGCAGGCAGATATCTTCCACAACCGGATACGCCGCCGCGCTCCCTTGAACAGCTCTACCGGCTTCTCCATGCTTCCTAGAGGGGAGTCGGATGGCCATAAGGCCTTGGCTACACTCCGCATAGCCTGCCGAGCTTGCTCGTGCAACTGCGACAGCTACTACAGAAGATCATTTGATGATCCGGACACTTCCTCTTCGGGGCGGTTCGTCAACACACCTGCAATTACAGCTATATAATCTACCACTACCTCCAAACTGTTATAAGATAAAAGCGACCACATACTAAATATGCCGCCTCGGAGCTTCTTGTTCTCCTTCACAGAGTCGGCTAGCTGCGCTCGCACATCTCTCAGTTCTTCGCCTAGGTTGATGTTCGAATCCTGGAGTTTCTTTTTCTCTTCAACGACCTTTGTCAATACACGCTCGCCCGCTGCTAGTAGCTTTTTGGCTCCGTGTTTTTTGTTTCGAGCGGCGTCCAGGTGCTCTCGTACTTGGTCTAAATGACCCAACACAAAGACTAAAACCCAGATTCACACTATCGATGTAGCCTTATGAATTTTCGATGGAGGAAAATATTACCTGAAGATGCCTTGTATTTCTCCAGTTCGGTGTTAGCAGCAAGCACCTAGCGCTGACACTTTTCTAGTTCCTGAGCCAGCTGTGTATTCTTCTCCGTAAGCACCTGGTTGTACATTGATCCTTAAATTAGATGTTTCAACTCCTTTAAGTATCGGGGGCTACTGGCATATGGTTATCATAGTCAGACAAAGCGAATTTACCTGCACATCTTTCAAATGTTACTTTGTGGCCCTACTAATCCCATCTCGAGCAGCCCGGATGTATGCATCGACTGCATTGAAGGCGCTAAACGACTCTTCCGAAAAGCCAGGATCTTGTAAAATGGCCCGGCGGTGCCGATGATTCATAGCACTCTCCACTCCCGAGTTGGTGCCGGATACATCGTCCGAGTCCTCGGCTAGAGGACAGTCCGGCGTCGCCCTGCATCAGCCCCCGTCTTCATGGTAGGATTTGAACATTGGCTGTGGGATGTACGGCCGCTCGGACCCCCGGATATAGTCCGGCGCGCCTTCCTCCTGGCAAATGGAAAACGGGAAGGTCACGGTTGGACGTGACTGCTCAGGGGCAGGTTGGCGAATTCATACCTCTTCAATGAAGGCACGACCGTGTCTTCATTTGCTTTCCTCTTGGAAGGATTGTCCGGCACGGGAGCCGATCTCTTCGAAATCGCCGAACGTCTCCCCTGTGAAGCACGATACAGTGTGATGGGTGAGACGGAATAAGAGCACTCTTTTAGAGAAGGTGTTTCTTAATTATTTACATGAGAAGCAGGAAGAAGGCCAGGATAGTCTGCAATGATGGCCACTTCTATGCCGTCATAGCTTGTCTGGTAGAACACTCCCCCCGCGAGTACCATGAATATATCCGGATCCTCTTCAAACCCAAGATCTAGTTCCTGGTTGTGGGTCTCCGGCTGTGGGGCAGGACTATGAAGTCCTTCGGTGACCTTCCGCCAGCGCTGCCATAACAAACAGACTTGAAATTTATCAAAAATAATCCAGAAGGGGAATGAGTAGAATCGAAGGGTCGAAGCTTACCCAGCTGGGAGGATTATACATAGAATATCCATCTCTGTGCTTAATGTGAAGAAACTCCTCTTCTTCCCCTTTAAAAAGCTCGGCCAATATTTTGGCCAGAGCGGCGGGGGTATCCCGACCCTTCCGGCCATAACGGGAGGCGCCATCCTATCCACTATAATGCCACATGGGCAGCCCTCTGTATTGTAGCGGCTGAACCCCACGTACTATGTAGATCGCCATTACCTAGATTATTGTAAGTCCGGACTGAGCAAGCGTCTTTATCTTGCTCATAAGTTGGCGAACTTCTGCGCTGTCCTCCTCTTCAAGACTCTGAGGACGCCAACTATGGCGTTTCTTCAGCGGAACGCTGGCAAGTTCAGGAAGACCCTTTCGAACTGGGTTGGGAAGCGTGACGTCTTCAATATAGAACCATTCGGAAGGCCATTCTTCGGATTCCTTCCTTGGTGTACCAGACAGATATCTGGTATTAGCGATGCACCATACTTCGGCTCCGCCCACTTCAAATATTGACCCCTCATGATTACGCGGGACAAGACAGAACAACTTCCTCCATAGCTTGAAATGAGCCTCGATACCCAAGAATAATTCAAACAAAGCGACGTAACCCGCGATGTGCAGAACGGAGGCAGGGGTGAAGTTGTGCAACTGGAGGCCATAGTATTCTAGAAGCCCTCGGAGGAACGGATGACTGGGAAATCCAACACCCCTTAGTAGGTAGGGGACGAAACATACTCGCTCTCCCTCGGATGGATTGGGGAAGTCCTCTGCCTGAATCTCATCGCTGAAGGAATCTAGCCCCACGCGAACAGGAACTAGATCTGCGGGGGGAAGAAATCCCTGCGTCTGCAGCTCCATCAATTGACTGTGGGACACTAAACACCTCTCCCACTAGCCTTTCTCTGGGCCGGAATGGGTGGAGGTGCTGGGGATGCTAGCCATGTTGGAACGGTTTCTCCCAAGAAGTTTCCAGGGATTTCCTCTGTATGGTGCCGAATGGATCTAGGATCCGATCTCTTTAATAGGCGCTCTCCCTTGCATGGGTGAGGTGTTATCTGCAAAATTACCCTGACCTTCCGCCTTCGCTTGACACGTGGGAGGCGAAGTTATTTAACGCGCAGAAGCCGAGGGGAGTAACATGGAATCAATGGCCGAATACATCACTTGGAGATCATTAAAGGAGGAACCCGGCTTGCAATGCCGAAGACAATTTGTGTGCCGAACACCTCGCTATTGAAGGCTGGTTCCGGAGCTACTGAGGGAGTCCTGGACTAAGGGGTCCTCGGGCGTCTGGCCTGTTATCTATTGGGCCGGACTGATGGGCTGTGAAGACATGAAGGCCGAAGACTGTACCTGAGTCCGGATTGGACTCTCCTTGGCGTGGAAGGCAAGCTGGGCGGCCGACTATGAAGATTCCTTCCTATGTAATTGACTCTATGTAAACCCTAGATCCCCCCGGTGTCTATATAAACCAGAGGGGTTAGTCCAGAAAGGATATTCATTAGCATAGTCATACAGGTTAGACTCCTAGGGTTTAGCCATTACGATCTCATGGTAGATCAACTCTTGTAACACCCATATTCATCAATATCAATCAAGCAGGACGTAGGGTATTACCTCCATAGAGAGGGCCCGAACCTGGGTAAACATTGTGTCCCCTGTCTCCTGTTACCATCGATCCTAGACGCACAGTTCGGGACCCCCTACCGAGATCCGCCGGTTTTGACACCGACAGTGACTGCACCCTTCTTCTACTCCCCAAGCATCAACACAAACATTCAACGTCATCAACCCGAAGCTTGAGCCCGGGGCCTGGCCCCGGCCTCCTCCTTTCAGCATAACTAGAAGAAGGCGAGGAATGGAGGAAGAGAGGTGTGTGGATGAACACTCTCGCTCCTTCCCCACCCCCTCTTTTATATGCCCATCGAGTCTGGGAGCTGATCCCTTGGTGGATAACCGCCGCCCTCCTCCGCCAATCCCAGAAGACTGGGCCCCTGCCTTTACGCTCTCCCACACCACGCGCCTCCGTTACCTACTCCACTTAATGCATGCAGCATACATGGCCAAGGATAAGAACGTGATGGGAAGAGTAAATTGGCAGTTACTCACCCGTGCGTTAAAGTCATTCATGGGCCATTACAAAGGTGGTCCCACTGCAATTGGCGTTATGCGACGCACGGGAGAACCGGAAACTGACCTGGACTCAGGTTAATGAAGAAGCAAAGAAGATCTCAAAGGGCAAGCAACTGCAATCCTCTTGCCTGTGCACGGGATAGGGCCTACCCCGACGACGCCCAGTAGCACGTTCGGGCTAGGCCCGGGGGCTCCTGTTGGTGCAACAAACCCTGGGTCTGTTGTCCAGACCATGCACAGGCCTAAGAGCAAGGTTGCGACATCCAAGACCAGACCAAGCGAAAGTGATCAGCCCTTTGAGGAATCAGAGTGAAAATCAAGGAGATCAAGTCAAGCCAAAGGAGGAAAATACCACCGAGGGAAAACCTCCCTTGCCGGGCAGGCGAGCCTGGCAAGGTCAAGGTTACCCTGGAGACAAGCTTTAAGACCATCCTGGCAGGCCTGCCGGGCCCTACGAAGGCAAACTACCCCACCACGGCAACACCGCTCCACCTCACAGCGACGCAAGTCATCGATCGATGCGGTGTCAAGCCCCCAAGTGACTAAGTGGCTGTTTTCTGCCACATGGCAGCCACTTCCTATGGAAATCACCTCCAAATGACACCCGTCCAGAGACGTGTCATGCAGGCAGGAGAGAAGGTGTAGAACAACCCGACAAGGCTTGCCGGGCATGCCATGATGTGACACTAAGCGACGCATTTAATGTGCTCTGCCCTATATACAGAATTAGGTATGATATCACTGGTTGCTATCTAATCAGTACACAATGACTGATTTGCCACTGTGGTGACCCTTGATCTATAAAACGAGGCCCATGGCAGCCATAGAAGGGATTCAGACCCTGGTACACTCGTACACGCGTAGCTGCTCTTGCCCCAAGGTGACCCTTTCGGGATAGAGCGTTGCGTTTCCACACAATCCACCATCAACCCACCAAAGTATGAGTAGGGTTTTACGCCTCGCGACGTCCCGAACCTGGATAAAATTGCCCGGGTGATCTCTGCCGTGCTGCACGACATTGTCCGCTCTTTGTGCAATTGGCTCATCCCCCCTGCCAAACCACAAGGGGCTCATGGACCCATCGGTGGTTGTGGTTTCCCACGACACGTCGCTCCATGGTCGGCGCAAAACCAACCCCTCCCCCATTCCAGACTACAATCAACAGGAAGATAACTGTTTAGAGGGGGATTCAGAGGGATCAGGCCACTCCTATTTACCCCCTGTGGTATTTTGCTCTAACTTGGCATGTAGATGTTGGTCATATCATGCATATGGTGCCTTGCCTTGCTTACTTTATACATAAAATATGTCATCTGCTTAGTTTAGACATGCATTGTGTGAATGCCATCTATTTAGTTTATATATCATATATGTTAATCATGCAATGCCATCTTGTTTAGCCAGGCATAATATATGTGAATTTTGCAATGCCATCCTGGTTAGCCAGTCATCTTATATGTGAATTATATCATGCCATCCATTTTTATTACGTATTAAATTTGTCACAATTTTAGTACATTCAATTACTCTTCCTGTGCATCAGCCATTCAACACGTTCATGGAAAAATCTGGAGTGAAAACAAGGTCTTCAGATTAGACAATGCTATCTGGCGAAGTGCATGTCTTGTTGGTTACGGATAGCTCCTCAGAGGAGGATTCAGGGACAGATGACTAGTCCTATCCCCCCCGAGGTGCATGCTGAAACTTGGCAAGGTTATATTGCTCATATAGTGCATATGGTGTCTTGAATTGGCATGTCATTTGCTTAGTTTAGACATGCTTTGTGTGAATGCCACCTATTTAGTGTCTAATCACCATACATGTGAATTTTGCAATGCCATCTTGTTGCAAGACATTATATATGTGAATTATGCAATGCTATCTTGTTGCAAGGCATATTGTATGTGAATTATGCAATGCCATGCTGTTTAGCCAAGCGTCATATATGTGAATTATATCATGACATCCTTTTTTGTATTACTCATTCCATTTGTCGACAATGTTTGTATATTCAGCTGCTCTTCCTGTGCATTAGCCATTTGAATTGGTGATGAAAAAATCTAGAGTGAAAACAAGGTCTTTAGAGCAGACAATGCTACCTGCTGAAGCAGATATCTTGCTGGTTATAGATAGCTTCTCAGAGGGGGATTTAGAGGTAGATGACAAGTCCTATTTCCCCCCTGAGGTGTATGCTCAAACTTGGCAGGGTTATATTACTCATATCATGCATATGTTGTCTTGCAATGCTTAGTTTTTACATCATATAAACAATATTGAATGCCATCTCCTTAGTTGACACATCATATATGCGATTGCCCTCTGCTCACTTGCTTAGTATATAAATCATATATTTAAATTATATCATGCCATGATGTTTACATAGAGAACATGTATCTGAATTATGGCATGCCAACCCATTTTCTAAAGACATAATATAGTTATATCGTCTTATCCTGTTTACATAGTCATCGTATTCTAAATTATGTCATTATATCCGTGAATCATATCATGCCATCATGTTTCCATTGATGACATGTTTGTGAATTATGGTATACCAAACACTTTAATAGACACATCGTATAGTTATATCATGTCATCCTATTTACATAGTCATCATATTTTGAAGTATGTCATTCTATCCTATTTAGTTAGCCATCATATATGTGAAATTGTGTCATGCTATCCTGTTTAATTAGCCATCATACATGTGAAATTATTTCATGCTATCATGTTTGGTTAGACAACATAAATGTGAATTATTTCATGCCCTATTTTCTTCCCTACTATCCATTGCACCTGTCTATCTTACAATGTCTGTACATTCAATTACTTTTCTTGTTTATCAGCCATTTGAATTGGAGGGGGTGATGGCAATATCTATGGGAGTAAAAACACGATCTTATGAAAAGATCGTGCTACCCGTCGATGCAGATAGAACAACGGTTGTACTTGCCCAAGAACCAGTCCCACCACACATAACCTAGAATCACACAGATTGTACCCCTACCAAGTTGGAGAGAGAACCAACTACACCCCTTCTAACCCCAACCCTAGTAGATAGTAACCCAGTTCTAGTTGACACAACACCGTCTCCACCATAGAGAACCCAAACATGAGCAGTTAGTAAGGCAACTACAGTGCCCAAAGCACGAGGACCACCACTCTTAACCCCAAGTCAATGCTTAAAGCAGAAGAAGAATTATTCTTAGGTCAGGTTCCATAGCTATGGTTCATACTCCTTTGCCCTTGCATCACTGTATTTACTCATACCAACTAATTTCATATTTGAAGGATGCAATTGAAACTCCAATCACGCAACAGGTATGTTTTAGACCTGTTTCTTTAACATGTTTGCTGTTGTAACTTGCTCTATGTTTGTGACGCCCCCGATTCGACCGTACACTAATCATACACGCAAACGTGTATGATCAACATCAAGGACTCATGGGAAGATATCACAACACAACTCTACAAATAAAATAAGTCATACAAGCATCATATTACAAGCCAGGGGCCTCGAGGGCTCGAATACAAGAGCTCGATCATAGATGAGTCAGCGGAAGCAACAATATCTGAGTACAGACATAAGTTAAACAAGTTTCCCTTAAGAAGGCTAGCACAAACTGGGATACAGATTGAAAGAGGCGCATGCCTCCTGCCTGGGATCCTCCTAAACTACTCCAGGTCGTCGTCAGCGGGCTGCACGTAGAAGTAGGCACCTCCAGTGTAGTAGGAGTCATCATCGATGGTGGCGTCTGGTCGCAGCAATAGGGTATAGAAAAGGGGAAAGGGGGGAACAAAGCAACCGTGAGTACTCATCCAAAGTACTCGCAAGCACAGAGCTACACTACATATGTATGCATTGGTATCAAATGGAAAAGGGGGTATCATATGTGGACTGAACTGCAGAATACCGGAATAAGAGGGGGATAGCTAGTCCTGTCGAAGACTACACTTCTGGTAACATCCATCTTGTAGCAGAAGAAGAGAGTAGATGGTAAGTTCACCAAGTAGCATCGTGTAGCATAATCCTAACCGATGATCCTCCCTTCGTCGCCCTGTGAGAGAGCGATCACCGGTTGTATGTGGCACTTGGAAGGGTGTGTTTTATAAAGTATGCGGTTCTAGTTGTCATAAGGTCAAGGTACAACTCCAAGTCGTCCTGTTACCGAAGATCACGGCTATTCGAATAGATAAACTTCTGTAACGCCCCAGATGTAACTTTCCATATTTGTATCCAACTCTTGCCGTCTCTGGCGCTAAGTTATATTTATTTCTCGGGTTCGGGTCTTTGTCTCCGTGTGTTGTTTTTCTTTTCGTGCATCCCTTATCATGTTTTCACGTGCATTGCTTTTGCATACATGTTCATCTCATGCATTCGAGCATTTTCCCCGTTGTCCGTTTTGCAATCCGGCGTTCCGTTCTCCTCCGGTGGTCATTTCTAGCTTTCTTTCTTGTGTGGGGTTTAAACATTTCCGGATTGGACCGAGTCTTGCCAAGCGGCCTTGGTTTACTACCGGTAGACCGCCTGTCAAGTTTCGGGTCATTTGGACTTCGTTTGATACTCCAACGGTTAACCGAGGGACCGAAAAGGCCTCGTGTGTGTTGCAGCCCAACACCCCCCAAATTTTGGCCCAAAACCCACCAAACTCTGCTCCATGTCCTAGAGCGTTCGATCATGATCGTGTGGGCGAAAACCGCACCTCATTTGGACTCTCCTAGCTCCACCTATGCCTATTTATACCCCCTCCATTCGGATCTTTTCTTCCCCCGTCCGAAACCCTAGTTCTTAAAAAAAAAAAAACCGCACCGACGGACACGTCCGCCCCCAGCCGGACGCGTCCGCCGCCGCGTCCCTCGTCC
>NC_041390.1:251301451-251304753 GCF_002162155.2 Triticum dicoccoides | reverse complement strand
CTAAACTTAATTAAAATGAATCGACCGTGTGTGTTACCGTGATGGCCCCTTCTCGGCGGAGTCCGGGAAGTGGACACGGTGTTGGAGTTATGCTTGCGCAGGATGTTCCTTTAGATTCTCGCTCGTGCTTCGCCTTCTCTTCTCGCTCTCTCTTGCGTATAAGTTAGCCACCACATATGCTAGTCGCTTGCTGCAGCTCCACATATATTTGCCTTATCCATTCCTATGAGCTTAAATAGTTTTGATCGCGTGGGTGTGAGATTGCTGAGTCCCTGTGGCTCACAGATACTACAACTCCAGATGCAGGTCCAGGTGATACTGCTCCAGTTGACGAGTACGAGCTCAAGTGGGAGTTCGACGAGGACTCTCAGCGATACTACGTGTCTTTTCCGGATGATCAGTAGTGGTGCCTAGTTGGGGGTTATCGATTCAGGACCTTGTCGCATGTTGGGTTCTTTTCTATTTTGGCGCCGTAGTCGGGCCATGAGTGTTTGTTTGATGGATGTTATTTATGTACTCTGATGTGACGTGGCGAGTGTAAGCCAACTATGTTATATCCCCCTTTTATCATATATTACATGGGATGTTGTAATGATTGCCTGACTTGCGACATTGCTTTCAATGCGGTTATGTCTCTAAGTCGTGCCTCGACACGTGGGAGCTATAGCCGCATCGAGGGCGTTACAAGTTGGTAATCAGAGCCTTCCCCGACCTTAGGTGCCCCATTGCTTGATCGTTTTTAGCAGCCGAGTTGTGTCTAGAAAAATGTTTTGAGTCCTTAGGAATTATATATCGGAGAGCTTAGGAATTCTTTTACTTCCCAGTCTCCTCATCGCTCTGGTAAGGCATCCTGACGTAGAGTTTTGACTCTTCTCTTCTCAAATTTCACTAAAAATTTTTTAGGATCACGCGAGTATCTTGGTTTTGTTCCGGTGGTTTTGTGACGAGAACATTGTTCTTGGTGCCTCCTGTCTTTAGGGGTTGTGGCAGTGTCCCGGGGAGTTGAGCTCCGAGGTGTTGTCGTCACAATTTTATCGTTGCAATTCTGGTATACTTGAGATATGTTCGCCGACATCGAAAATCTCTTTTATGCAGTTCGTTGGTGAGATAACCTCGACGCCACCCAGTACTGGGGCGGGAGTTCGGGAGTATCGCCATAACTTGTATAACGGATGCTTTTCGAAGGTTGAGGTAGATGGTTTCCGAAGTTTTCTTGGTTATGTGTTGAAGGATGGATACAGCTGGATGTAGGATTTGCTAGTTTGGGTGAGATATTGTGCTTCCCCTGTATCCCCAACACCTGATTGCATAACCGGAAAGGTTCGGGAATTTCAT
The DNA here is from genome assembly GCF_002162155.2 of Triticum dicoccoides. Lineage (NCBI taxonomy): Eukaryota > Viridiplantae > Streptophyta > Magnoliopsida > Poales > Poaceae > Triticum > Triticum dicoccoides. The sequence goes on along the minus strand of NC_041390.1, from coordinate 251,303,418 downwards.
AGGTGGGAATTCTAGTAGCTCTAGTTCTTCTTCCACGAATATTGGTTTGAGATTGGGATTTCTTATCGATTATTCGTTCTTGATCCGTACCTTGTTGATTTTTTTTCTCTACCGTAATTCTACGTGGCTTCTCAATTTATGGATATGTGATCATTTGAAGAGGAATGCATTCGTTCATTTTGTTCGGATGTGAAGACTATATGTTGCAATTTTCATTCCGTTGGATTCAGCTTCTATATTGTTGTCTATCTATGTGCTAATGGTGGTCAACCTCTTCAGGATGGCTCCTCCAACGCGCACGACTCCGAATCCTAATCCGCCTCCACCTCCGCCTCCTCCGGAAGCATGGCAAGCTGTGATGGCCGCTACTAATGCAAATACACAGTTGATCATGCAAATCCTTCAAGAGCGCAATCAAGGCAGTCAAGGGAATCAAGGCCATAATCAGCACCACTTTGCTACTCTGAACCAGTTCCTTGCTAATGGCCCAAAGACGTTCAGCAGTTGTGTTGAGGCTACCGATGCTGACGATTGGCTAGTGGATCTGGGCAAGCATTTTGAATGTAGCAACGTCAGGCCTGAAGATTTCGTCAAGTTCGCTTCTTTCCAGCTCAAAGATCAGGCCGCAGAGTGGTTCCAGCAGTACAAGGATTCCAGAGGTGGACGTGTTATCACTTGGGACGATTTCCGTCAAGATTTCCGCGCTCATCACATTCCTCAAAGTGTGGTTGAGAGTAAGCGTCAGGAATTCCGCAATCTGAAGCAAGGCTCTTTGTCTGTCTATGACTACAACAAGTTGTTCCAGAAGCTCGCCCGTTTTGCCAAGCAGGATGTTCCTGATGAGAAGAGCATGATCTATCAGTTCAGGGGTGGTCTTCGTGAGGAAATTCAGCTCGCTCTTGTCCTCTTTGAGCCGTTGAGATACGATGAGTTCTACAACATGGCACTGAAGCAAGAGGCTGCTCAGATGAGATGTGATGCTTCCAGGAAGCGTGCCAGAGATGTTACTCCGTCTTCCTCTACTCAAGTGGTCAAGCAGCAGAAGTTCTGGCTTCCTCCTCCTCCGTTCCGTCAACCGTATCAGCAGTAGAGTAAAGGTGGCAGTGGTTTCTCCCACCCACCCAACCCAGGCTTTCAGAACAAGTCTTCGTCTCAAGCGCCAAGATCGAGTGCTCCGTATCACCGTCTGCTTTCAGAGGTCACGTGCAACAAGTGCCAACAGAAGGGTCACTATGCAAACAAGTGTACCAACCAGAGGCGTCTTCCTCCTCCTCCTCCTATAAGATCGGCAAGTACAGCTGTGGTCAAGCACAATCCCAAGCACGCCAAGGTCAATATGGTGAATGCAGCTCAGGCAGAGGATTCTTCAGATGTGATCATGGGTAACCTTCCTGTTAATGATATTCCTGCAAAAGTTCTTTTTGACACTGGTGCATCGCATTGTTTCATCTCGAGACCTTTTGCTTCCAAGCATGATTTTGTTACTCAAATGTTGCCGAGACCGTTGTCTATTGACTCTCCGGCCAGCCTCTTGACATCTCGAGTGTGTGTTCCGGATGTTACAATCACTTTGGGCGACTGCAAGTTTCTCTCTTCTCCGGTGGTTCTTGGCAATTCCGACATTGATCTTATTCTTGGGATGGACTGGCTCTCTAAGCATAAAGCTCAGCTTGATTGTGCAGCCAGGCAGATTCAACTGACGCATTCGTCTGAGGAGCTCATTGTCTTTGCCGCTCGGGATAATACCATCCGGTTGTTTTCTCTCAATGATAAGGGTGAATTGGATGCTATTTCGCAGATTCCTGTCGTTTGCGAATATCAAGACGTTTTTCCAGAAGAACTTCCAGGGATGCCTCCAAACCGGCCGGTTGAATTCGTTATTGAACTTGAGCCCGGTACGGAACCTGTGTGCAAACGTCCCTACAAGCTCGGCCCCGAAGAGTTGAAGGAGTTGAAGAAACAACTCG
>NC_041390.1:251291057-251296698 GCF_002162155.2 Triticum dicoccoides | reverse complement strand
GGCGCCGCCCCCGGCATCTCCCCGCCGCCTCGCCGGTCTCCCCTCCTCCACCGGCTCCGGCGACGAGCTCCTCCGGCTGCTACAGTGTCTCCGGCGCCGCCTCGGGAAGCGTGCCGATCCAGATCTGGATCTGGGCTAGGTTGACCTCTCCCCCGAAACCCTAACTCCCAGATTTTTTATGCTATCTTTGACTGCTCGTATCGCCGCAACCGTAGATCCGTTTTAGGCGTATGATATATCACAATCTTCGCCTCGACATGTACATCATTTATTTCCATTGCATCATTTGCATTTGAGATCATCTTGATACCCAAAATGCTGTTAGAAGGAGGCTTCGTGAGTTAAATTGCAGATCCGTTAGTTCATCTTGCACTTTTGTCATTTTTGCTATATTTAATCCGTGCATGATATGCCTGTGCCCCTTTGGGATGTATTGTGAAGCATTTTGTCTTCTTTCCAGAGGTGCCACCCATGCATTTTTAGGATGTGTGTGTTGTCTTGTGCAAGCTTGCGAAGAGAGGTACCTGAGATTGCAGATTTCAGGGACTTAGTGATTTATCACTAAGTCTGGGATATTTTAGTTCATGATGCTATATGTCCAGCTTGTTTCCTAGTGATCCGTGCCTCTTTTGAGGATGATCAGTAAGGGAGTTTTGATATTTAAGTTATGCTCTATCCATCCATGTCTTTGTTGACATTTGTGGAGTGCTCTAGGTTGACTCATTCGAGCTCAACTTTTGCTTCGTTGTTAATCTGGGCAGATCGTCAACTTGTTTGCGATTTCGCCGATGCTACCGTTAGTGTTCCATGCATGCTATGCCTTCGTTCTTGCCATGTGTAGCTAGCAATTTGTTCCTTCTTGCTGGTTATATGCTTTCCTTGCCAGGACTTGCACCGTAGTGAGTGCATCGAGCTCGTTTACATGCCTTCGTGAGTTAAATTTCAGCATGTCTCAGTTTTCACTAAGTCTGAAAACTGATTGTGTTCGAGCGATGTTCGTGAGCTCGGTAGAGTATTTTTTGAACCCTTTTGGCCCCAGGTCACTTTGGGTGTTTTGTTAAGCTTGTTGAGTAGCTCCATGCCATGTTCTTACTTGTCATGTTCAGGTTTTCTATCATGTTGTTTTGCTGCTCCGAAGAGAGCATCGTGATCTGAAATTTCAGACTAGTGTTAATTTCACTAAGTCTGAAATCTGTTTTGCATTTGCGTTTTAGCCATGCTTGTTTGAACCTCTTAATGGATGAATTTGCCTATGGCTCAGTGCTAGTGTTTTGTCAACCATCTTGTGTACATCACTGCCATGTATTTTGTTTTCATGTTTGGTGGCTGTAGCATGTTCATTTCGTTGCATTTAGATGCCTACTTGCTGTAAATCGCAGACCGGTGTCATATCTTAAAACGCTTGCCATTTCTAAACCGTAGCCCCGATTCCTATGATCTTTATATCGTTTTCAAGCGATTTCATCCCCTCTATCCAGCGGCACACTTGGTTTTCCAAGTTGATGACAGGTTCATGCATTTCCTGTCATATCTTGCATTTTGCATCCCGCATCGCATCCCGCATAGCATATCGTCATTTCATCATATTGCTTGGTCTTGCCCGTGGTTGATTGTATCCTTGTTGCTTGTTTGTCTTGTTGGGTAGAGCCGGGAGACGAGTTCGCTACCGAGGAGCCCGTTGAGTTTGCTTGTGAGGATCCAGTCAACTCTGACAACTGTGCAGGCAAGATGATCATACCCTCGAAATCACTACTATCTTTGCTATGCTAGTCTGCTCGCTCTTTTGCTTTGCCACTGCTACGATGCCTACCTTTTGCTTGTCAGCCTCCCAATTGCCATGTTGAACCTCTAACCCACCATTGTCCTAGCAAACCGTTGATTGGCTATGTTACCGCTTTGCTCAGCCCTTCTTATAGCGTTGTTAGTTGCAGGTGAAGATTGGAGCCGTTCCTTGTTGGAACATCTACTTACTTGTTGGGATATCATTATATTGCTATGTTATCTTAATGCATCTATATACTTGGTAAAGGGTGGAAGGCTCGGCCTCTCGCCTAGTGTTTTGTTCCACTCTTGCCGCCCTAGTTTCCGTCATATCGGTGTTATGTTCCCGGATTGTGCGTCCCTTACGCGGTTGGGCTATAATGGGAACCCCTTGATAGTTCGCCTTGATTAAAGCTTTTCCAGCAATGCCCAACATTGGTTTTACCATTTGCCACCTAGCCCCTTTTTCCCTTGGGTTTCCGGAGCCCAAAGGTCATCTTTATTTTAGCCCCCCCCACGGGCCAGTGCTCCTCTGAGTGTTGGTCCGAACTAGAGCCCTGTGCAGCGCCACCTCGGGGAAACTCGAGGTTTGGTTTTAGTTGTACGGATTGCTCATCTGAGTGTGCCCTGAGAAGAGATATGTGCAGCTCCTATCGGGATTTGTCGGCACATTCGGGCGGTGTTGCTGGACTTGTTTTAACCTGTCGAATCATCTTGTTGTACCGAGATACCGAGTCTGATCGGTGTGTCTTGGGTGGAGGTCTATTCCTTCGTTGACCGTGAGAGCTTGTTATGGGCTAAGTTGGGACCCCCCTGCAGGGATTGATCTTTCGAAAGCCGTGCCCGCGGTTATGGGCAGATGGGAATTTGTTAACGTCCGGTTGTAGATGACTTGAACTAAACTTAATTAAAATGAATCGACCGTGTGTGTTACCGTGATGGCCCCTTCTCGGCGGAGTCCGGGAAGTGGACACGGTGTTGGAGTTATGCTTGCGCAGGATGTTCCTTTAGATTCTCGCTCGTGCTTCGCCTTCTCTTCTCGCTCTCTTTTGCGTATAAGTTAGCCACCACATATGCTAGTCGCTTGCTGCAGCTCCACATATATTTGCCTTTTCCATTCCTATGAGCTTAAATAGTTTTGATCGCGTGGGTGTGAGATTGCTGAGTCCCTGTGGCTCACAGATACTACAACTCCAGATGCAGGTCCAGGTGATACTGCTCCAGTTGACGAGTACGAGCTCAAGTGGGAGTTCGACGAGGACTCTCAGCGATACTACGTGTCTTTTCCGGATGATCAGTAGTGGTGCCTAGTTGGGGGTTATCGATTCAGGACCTTGTCGCATGTTGGGTTCTTTTCTATTTTGGCGCCGTAGTCGGGCCATGAGTGTTTGTTTGATGGATGTTATTTATGTACTCTGATGTGACGTGGCGAGTGTAAGCCAACTATGTTATCTCCCCCTTTTATCATATATTACATGGGATGTTGTAATGATTGCCTGACTTGCGACATTGCTTTCAATGCGGTTATGTCTCTAAGTCGTGCCTCGACACGTGGGAGCTATAGCCGCATCGAGGGCGTTACAACTTCCCAACAGTAGTGCACCACATAACCCAACACCCTCGATCCCATTTGGCCGGACACACTTTTCTGGGTCATGCACGGCCTCGGAAGATCAACACGTCGCAGCCGTACCTAGGCACAAGAGAGAGGTCAACACGCCGATCTAAATCCCATGGCGCAGGGTTCTGGGCCCATCGCCCTTTGCACACCTACATGTGGCGAACGCGGCCGGAAGCAGACCTAGCCTAGCAGGCGTTCCAGTCCAATCCGGCGCGCGCCGCTCAGTCGCTGACGTCACGAAGGCTTCGGCTAATACCATGACGTCGAGTGCCCATAACTGTCCCCGCGTAGATGGTTAGTGCGTATAGGCCAGTGGCCAGACTCAGATCAAATACCAAGATCTCGTTAAGCGTGTTAAGTATCCGCAAACACCGACCAGGGCCAGGCCCACCTCTGTCCTAGGTGGTCTCAACCTGCCCAGTCGCTCTACCATAAAGTAACAGTCGGGGGCCGTCAGGAACCCAGGCCCACCTCTACCGGGATGGAGCCACTTGTCCTTTAAGCCCCCTCATCAGAATCACTTGCGGGTACTCAACGAGCTGACACGACTTTAGTCTCCACCTGTGTCATGTATATAAAGTATATAGTATATACCCGTGATCACCTCCCGAAGTGATCACAGCCCGATAGAATAGCATGGCAGACGGACAAGAATGTAGGGCCAGTGATGATAAACTAGCATCCTATACTAAGCATGTAGGATTACAGGTAAGGTATCAATTGTTGTAGCAACAATGACAGGCTATGCATCAGAATAGGATTAACGGAAAGCAGTAACATGCTACACTACTCTAATGCAAGCAGTAGAGAGAAGAGTAGGCGATATCTGGTGATCAAGGGGGGGGGCTTGCCTGGTTGCTCTAGCAAGATGGAGGGGTCGTCAACACCGTAGTCAATCATAGTGGTACCGGCAGCGGTCTCGAGGTCTACCGGAAAAAGTAACGGAGGGGGAACACAATAAATAAAAGAGCAATGAAAGCATCACAAAGCATAACATGACAAACGCAGTGCTAGATGTGCCCTAACGCGGTACGAGGTGATATCGGCGAAGTGTGGAAACATCCGGGAAAGTATCCCCGGTGTTTCGAGTTTTCGAATAGATGAAACGGAGGGGGAAAGTTACGTGTTTGCTATCCTAGGGATGTGTGGCGGATGAACGGGCTACGTATCCGGAATCGTCTCGTCGTTCTGAGCAACTCTCGTGTATAAAGTATTTTCATCCGAGTTACAGATTATTTTGTATAATTTTTCAAAGTTTTAATAATATTTTAGATTTTCTAAATTACTTTTAATTCAAGTTGACCAAGTCAATTTGACTAGTCAAAAAGAGAGCTTTGACCCACATGTCATGGACTATTTACCTAAAAAAAATAAACCGAACTGATTTAATTAGGACCTGCATGTCATCTACTATTAGACTAACTTAGCACTAATTAATACTACTAGCTAAACCTAGTACTAACAAGGGCCGGCCACAGCCCAACCGGCCACACGCACGACACACACACAACACGCAACACACGGTGCTAGAGGTTAAAACTGTTTTCTGTCAATAAAAAATAGCATTTTGTGATTTTCATAGTATTTAATTCATGTCTTATTTGAATTTGGTCTAATGGGGTAACTTGGAGCTTGTCAAGTGTGCTACCTACCCATATTCTTGTTAGACCTGCTAACAATTATTTAATCGCTGTTTAGGGGATGTACAAAGGGCAAATCGGTGCAATATTAATAAAGCTAGCCATAACTACTATTAGTACAAGCGGTATGACGGCTAGAGGCAGGCAAACAGCATCAGTAAATTCAGCAAAGTAGCAGCAGTCAGCGGCATGGCGCGGACGCGGCCAGGCAATGCCGCGCACGGCCGGATGCGGCCCGGGCCGCGTTGCCGGAGCTAGCGATAGGCGGAGGCGGCAGTAAGGCCGAGCGCGGACGGGAGGCTGCCGAGGCGCGCGCCTGGGCGGCAGTAGCATGAGCAGCAATAGCCGCGGCAAGCAGTAGCGGCCGCAGCAGACGTGGGCGCAGTGAGTAATCGGCGAGCCCGCGAGAGGAAGGCAGCAGGGGAGTGGCCGGGGTGGGCGGTGACGCGGGGAGCGGCGGAGGCGGCGAGCGGGTGCAGGTGAGATTGCGGCCGGTCGCGGGTAACGGGACAACGCGACCACGAGCGGCCGTGGATGCGCTGACGGAGGCGCGGTCGGGCATGTAGCCAAAGCATGGGCGGCCCGCGCGAGGGGGTGAGCGCTCGCGCACAGATGCAGA
>NC_041390.1:251278989-251290659 GCF_002162155.2 Triticum dicoccoides | reverse complement strand
GGTGGCTATGGCGACGGTGAGCTACAGTCACAATGGGGAAGCAAACTAAGTGCGTGATTGACAGGGGCGGGAGAGGGGAGGTGCTCAGGTGCTCACAGCGATTCCGATGAGCTGGTCAGCCGGCTCGGGAGAGGTGTGGTGACGACGAGTCAACGGCGGCTCCCTTCAATGATGGCGCGGCGGCGGTTGCTCTCAGGTTTGACTGACCGAGCGGGGATCGAGCGAGGGGATGGAATCTGGGTGCTAGGGTTCGATGAGGGGGCTCGGGGGTGTCAAGTAGGCGTCATGGGGAGGGAGGATGGTCGCCACGGCGACATGCCTTGGCCACAGCCGGGGGATCTCTGCCACGCCCCCCTGTGAACAGGAGGAAGGGGATGGTGGCCAGATGGGCCGGTCTAGCTGGCAGTGGCCAGCTGGGCCACAGCCCAGCAGGGGAGGAGGGTTTCCTGGTTTTGTTTTATTTTCACTTTTATGTTTACTTATTTTTTTCTGTTTCTATTTTCCTAGTTTTAGTAAGATACAAAACTTGTACCGAATTGAGTATATGTAATTATGCCACTGCCACAAATATTTTGGCACATTAAATACAGTAGTTTGTATTTGTTTATTATTTTAAGAGCATTTAAATAATAGTTTTGCCGCTGTTTTATTCATTTTTAGAGTATTTAAGCATTTTATAAAAGTGTGTTTTCTTCACCATATTACCTAGGCATTAATTTTCACCTCTCGAACATTTTGGTTTTATTGTTTGAGAATTTTGTTGTTTGACTTTGTTTTAAATTTGAAATTTGAACTGGGTTTCGAACTGACACGAGTTTATCCACAGTAACCGAGGTGACGTGGCATCCTTAGCAAGGGATCACTGTAGCTTAATTATCCGGGCGTCACAATTCTCCTCCACTACAAGAAATCTCGTCCCGAGATTTAAGAGGGGGGGGGTAATGGGGAAAGGATTGGTTACGAATTCTAACGAGTCTTCTCGGTCTAGGTTGCTCTTCTCGAAGAGATTGATCCATAGTATTGATGTCTTCATTCCTATGCACCAATGCATCATGATGAAATTGTCGTCCTTCCTTCAGGATCTTCACCGAACTTACGAAAGGACAAGCCGAAAAAAAATTATAAGGACGGGTTCTAACAAGATTGAGTATCGGAAGGTTAACTCATGGGAAGAAGCATAAGTATCTCTCGAATTGAAACTTAAGAAGATATCAAGAGCAACGTAAGAAGGTACCATGAGAAGCTTCAAACGAATAGGTAGTTGCTCGAAGTCTGAATCAGAGTGAGAAAGGGGGTCAGAGCAACGAGAGAAAGTATTGCGTCTGATACCAGAATAGAGCACTAGGAAGGTGGCCCGTGAATTAAATACGAAGCCAAGCGTGAGGAATAACCATTAGAAACAGGGTTGTACAGGAGAGTCAGGTTTCGATCCTGTGGAACTGTGGGTTATGGACCCACCATGTGGGTTAAAAGTAGGAGCGGTGACATCTTGCATGGTCATGATAGCAAGGCATGTCAGAGGGTAGCGTGTCAGTTATGTAGGCAACAACGTCGGTACCAAGGGCGAGGGACGAAGAGAATCATTTTCTTGCTCGTTGAACGAGGCGGACCAATAGGCAAAGTTCTCGTTCATCGATGGCTATCGGAATGTCATCAACAATAGTAACAGGGTCTTGTTGATAGAATTGTACACCGAGGTGCTTACATTAGCAGGAGAATATTACTAGATAGTTCATATAGATCACAAGAAAGGTTAAACCAAACAATGGAAAGAAAAATATGATTATTAGATTAAACAGAACAATGGAAAGGAAAATGTGTTTAAACACATATTTCAAGGGTATATCCTTCCCAAGGTTAAGCAGAGCATGATATCCATGACAGGATATAATGTAGAAAACTCTTTAGGTAGGGGAGACAAATTTCATGACATTACCCATACAACAGTGTTTGGATAATTGAGCAGGAAACATTTAGCATTGGGATTCAAATGTTCTTGTTGAAAATCGGAGTACCACAGACATGCCTCGAGATAGCATTGACATGGTCATTGGGTAAAGATCAGTCTTTGGATTCACAAAGGATCCATCAGGAACAACTTATAGAATAAGTCTTACAGTTTCCTCATGGAAGAATGGCTAAACTTGCAAAAAAAATACTATAACAATAGGCCCTTCAGCCAGGTGTGCTAGGCATGACATCACCTTACCGGGTCATATAAAGACCAATGTTATAACTCTTGGAAATATGTTCCAAGGTAAAGAAGAACAATTGATGGATAACAAGGAACTCAAGGTATAACACCAAACATGAACAAGTTTGTGTTGGTGGGAAGGCAATAAAGTGGTCGATGATAATACAATTCATCGAGAGCAAGGATGGTATTTCACATCATGAATTTGATTGATATCCTGAAAGAGCCCAGAATGTTGATGATGATCATGAGAAATTATGTCAATAGGCTCCACGAAGAAGAAATTGAACAACGGCTACATCAAGCAACATGACTAATACAGAGAAAGATTGTTGGAACCACGGACACTACACCAACTCAGAATCAAGCTTGTTGTTCGAGGTGAAACGATAAGACAAGGTAGATCGACGTAAGCTTAGATCGTCGCCGAAAGTTATGCTCCAGGAATAAGGACCAGGTAGCACAGTTAAAATCAGCACGATGATGATATAGCCAATTAGGCTATTAATGATGTGATCAAGTTATTAAATCATAAGCAATGAAGAGTTCTAATACTTGTTGAATCGCAATGCGAACTCGATTAAGTTATCAGTGTCTATGAGTGTTTAATAACTCAGAGCCCGTGAAAAAAATGAATCTATGAGAATGTAGTACTTGATGAAGAACTCATAAGAAGTTATGCAGTTCCGTGATAATCTCGAGATACCAAGGGGTAATACTCGACGACAGATCAAAGTAGAGGTTGGGCCGGGGTATTGATCCACAAAAGACAAGTTCTTAAACTTGCGCGTGAAAGGGGGTCAAAGAAGAACATATGGTCGGAATTACGATTGCAAAGGATCAATTCACCGATACCAAAGCATATTATATCAAGGAAATAGTTATTATTACAAGAAGCTTTCATGATAGGATCTACATCGTGTCCATGGGCATGAACACAAAGGTTCAAGGTCGACTCCCACTTCCCCAATGCATAACCTTTCAATCACTTCTCACTTTCGAAGAAGTTGTAGTGTTGAAATTTTATCTGGCAAAATACCAGAAGAGTATGACTCGTGAAAACTTCCGAGTTCACACATATTAAGGAAGGCATAGGTTCAACCCATCAGGGTATCATGGAAATATATACCACAAGCTTCGAGAGTACTTATCTCCAGCTCAAAAATAGAGCATGGTTGGCCAATCAGAGAATAGGATTTACCAATGGCATTATATAGCAGAGGAAGAACTTCCAAAGTGATTGAATATGAAGGACGTTGCCGGATAAAATCTAACAAAGGATCCGATGGTCCTCAAGGGATCTGATGTAAGCATCGGTACTCAACCAGAGGAAGAAAGAATGCAAGGAGATCGGATTATAGAAACAACTGACTAACTCAAATCTCAAATGCAAAGGAATTATGAATTCCAAGACAAGGGATCAGAAGCAATGATCTGATTAGGTATGGATAAGTTGAATAGCCTTAGGGGTACAATTGATGGCAATTTGGTTGGTCGGGATCCAGCTCATGTTTAAAATGGCGTCTGAGATGGAAGGATGAATTACAGGATCTGATTGTGGATAGCGAACATTTGCAACATATTGAATCAAGGGACTCGAAATGATAATGACAAAGCACATCAATGAATATGGCTAGTCATATGGAGCAAAACCATAATGCAAGCAGACAAGTGTTTGCGGAGCAATAGTTTGAAGAGGATCCTCAGAAGGTCGGATAGTATTTTAGAGTACCCTATGAAGCACGAACGACTAGGGATGAACGGATACTTGATGTGTGAGGAATTATCCATAGGGGTATTCATGTGGTAAGAACTGCAAGGCAGTAAGCTCAAAGAAATTTTGGAACAACGGAGAGAATTTCAGGGTATCTTGTAATAACAAGATCAACGGGGAATGATTCTATGAATGGCAAGTGTATGTAGTTATCCATAAGGATATTACGGTGGTAGGGAATTGCAAAGACGATGAGCATATGTTCTCGGGAGAACATCGGAGAGTATTTTTGGAATCTTTTGGTGCAGTAGGCGATCATCTGTGATAAGGGGATCTCCGGGTGGAAGTGATCACGTGATCCTAATGTTAGAGTTAGTAAATTCATTTAACCCAAATAGAAGAGAGATCAGAGTCCCGGAGTAAGGATCGAGGAGTAAAAGATTCTAGTACCACCCAGATGGCGACGTGGCCCGTAAGGCACACAGCCATGTTAGTAAAAGTTTTTGTAATGTCTAGACTCGACTTCGGCCAAGGAGTGTGGAAGGGGGATTCCTACAAGCAGTCGGCTCTGATACCAACTTGTGATGCCCCCGATTCGACCATATACTAATCATACACGCAAACGTGTACGATCAAGATCAGGGACTCACGGGAAGATATCACAACACAAATCTACAAATAAAATAAGTCATACAAGCATCATATTACAAGCCAGGGGCCTCGAGGGCTCGAATACAAGAGCTCGATCATAGATGAGTCAGCGGAAGCAACAATATCTGAGTACAGACATAAGTTAAACAAGTTTGCCTTAAGAAGGCTAGCACAAACTAGGATACAGATCGAAAGAGGCGCAGACCTCTTGCCTGGGATCCTCCTAAACTACTCCTGGTCGTCGTCAGCGGGCTGCACGTAGAAGTAGGCACCTCCAGTGTAGTAGGAGGCATCGTCGACGGTGGCGTCTGGCTCCTGGGCTCCATCGTCTGGTCGCAGCAATCGGGTATAGAAAGGGGAAAAAGGGGGAACAAAGCAACGATGAGTACTCATCCAAAGTACTCGCAAGCACGGAGCTACACTACATATGTATGCATTGGTATTAAATGGAAAAGGGGGTGTCATATGTGGACTGAACTACAGAATACCGGAATAAGAGGGGGATAGCTAGTCCTGTCGAAGACTACCCTTCTGGTAACCTCCATCTTGCAGCAGAAGAAGAGAGTAGATGGTAAGTTCACCAAGTAGCATCGTGTAGCATAATCCTAACCGGTGATCCCCCCTTCGTCGCCCTGTGAGAGAGCGATCACCGGTTGTATGTGGCACTTGGAAGGGTGTGTTTTATTAAGTATCCGGTTCTAGTTGTCATAAGGTCAAGGTACAACTCCAAGTCGTCCTGTTACCGAAGATCACGGCTATTCGAATAGATTAACTTCCCTGCAGGGGTGCACCACATAACCCAACACGCTCGATCCCATTTGCCCGGACACACTTTTCTGGGTCATGTCCGGCCTCGGAAGATCAACACGTCGCAGCCCTACCTAGGCACAAGAGAGAGGTCAGCACGCCGGTCTAAATCCCATTGCGCAGGGTTCTGGGCCCATCACCCTTTGCACACCTGCACGTTGCGAACGCGGCTAGAAGCAGACCTAGCCTAGCAGGCGTTCCAGTCCAATCCGGCGCGCGCCGCTTAGTCGCTGATGTCACGAAGGCTTCGGCTGATACCACGACGTTGAGTGCCCATAACTGTCCCCGCGTAGATGGTTAGTGCGTATAGGCCAGTGGCCAGACTCAGATCAAATACCAAGATCTCGTTAAGCGTGTTAAGTATCCGCGAACGCCGATGAGGGCCAAGCCCACCTCTCTCCTAGGTGGTCTCAACTTGCCCTGTCGCTCCGCCATAAAGTAACAGTCGGGGGCCGTCAGGAACCCAGGCCCACCTCTACCGGGATGGAGCCACCTGTCCTTTCAGCCCCCTCATCAGAATCACTTGCGGGTACTCAACGAGCTGACCCGACTTTAGTCTCCACCTGTGTCATGTATATAAAGTATATAGTATATACCCGTGATCACCTTCCGAAGTGATCACAGTCCGATAGTATAGCATGGCAGACAGACAAGAATGTAGGGCCAATGATGATAAACTAGCATCCTATACTAAGCATGTTGGATTGCAGGTAAGGTATCAACAGTTGTAGCAACAATGACAGGCTATGCATCAGAATAGGATTAACGGAAAGCAGTAACATGCTACACTAATCTAATGCAAGCAGTAGAGAGAAGAGTAAGCGATATGTGGTGATCAAGGGGGGGCTTGCCTGGTTGCTCTAGCAAGACAGAGGGGTCGTCAACACCATAGTCGATCACAGTGGTACCGACAGCGGTCTCGGGGTCTACCGGAAAAAGTAATAGAGGGGAACACAATAAATAAAAGAGCAATGAAAGCATCACAAAGCATAATATGACAAACGCGGTGCTAGATGTGCCTTAACGTGGTAGGAGGTGATATCGGCGAAGTGTGGAAACATCCGAAAAAGTATCCCCGGTGTTTTGAATTTTCGAATAGATGAAACGGAGGAGGAAAGTTACGTGTTTGCTATGCTAGGGATGTGTGATGGACGAACGGGCTACGTATCCAAAATCGTCTTGTTGTTCTGAGCAACTCTCGTGTATAAAGTATTTTCATCCGAGTTACAGATTATTTTGTATAATTTTTCAAAGTTTTAATAATATTCTAGATTTTCTAAATTACTTTTAATTCAAGTTGACCAAGTCAATTTGACTAGTCAAAAAGAGAGCTGTGACCCACATGTCATGGACTATTTACCTAAAAAAATAAATAAACCTAACTTATTTAATTGGGACCTACATGTCATCTATTATTTGACTAACTTAGCACTAATTAATACTATTAGCTAAACCTAGTACTAACAAGGGCCGGCCACAGCCCAACCGGCCACACGCACGGCACACACACATCACGCAACACACGGTGCTAGAGGTTAAAACTGTTTTCTGTCAATAAAAGATAGCATTTTGTGATTTTTATAGTATTTAATTCATGCCTTATTTGAATTTGGTCCAATAGGGTAACTTGGAGCTTGTCAAGTGTACTACCTAGCCATGTTTTTGTTAGACCTGTTAACAATTATTTAATCGCTGTTTAGGGGATGTACAAAGGGAAAATCAGTGCAATATTCATAAAGCTATTCATAGCTACTATTAGTACAAGCGGTATGATGGCTAGAGGCAGGCAAACAGCAACAGTAAATTCAGCAAAGTAGCAGCAGTCAGCGGCATGGCACGGACGCGGCCAGGCAACACCGCGCACGGCCGGATGCGGCCCGGGCCGCGTTGCCGGAGCTAGCGATAGGCGGAGGCGGCAGCAAGGCCGAGCGCGGATGGGAGGCTGCCGAGGTGCGCGCCTGGGCGGCAGTAGCATGAGCAGCAGCAGCCGCGGCAAGCAGTAGCGGCCGCAGCAGACGCGGGCGCAGTGAGGAATCGGCGAGCGCGCGAGAGGAAGGCAGCAGGGGAGTGGCCGGGGTGGGCGGTGACGCGGGGAGCTGCGAAGGCTGCGAGCGGGTGCAGGTGAGATTGCGGTCGGTCGCGCGTAGCGGGACAACGCGACCACGGGCGGCCGTGGATGCGCTGACCGAGGCGCGGTCGGGCGTGCAGCCAAAGCGTGAGCGGCCAAAGCGTGGGCGGCCCGTGCGAGGGGGTGAGCATGCGCACAGATGCATACGGGCAGGGGATGACCTTGGACAGCGCGGGGAGGGGGGCACGGGCACGGTGGCGGACTCAGAGGTCAGAGCCCCGGCGGCTATGGCGACGGTGAGCTACAGTCACAGTGGGGAAGCAAACTAAGTGCGTGATTGACAGGGGCGGGAGAGGGGAAGTGCTCAGGTGCTCATAGCGATTCCGATGAGCAGTTCAGCCGGCTCGGGAGAGGTGTGGTGACGACGAGTCAACGGCGGCTCCCTTCGGTGACCAACGGTGAAGACGAAGACGACGGCGACGATGCAGAGCGCTCCAGTTCGAACCGATGATAGCAGACGACGGAGACGAGCGTGGCGGAGCTGCTACGTGGCTCGGGGAGCACGGCGGCCACATGATCGATGATGGCGCGGCGGCGGTTGCTCTCAGGTTTGACTAGACCGAGGGGGGATCGAGCGAGGGGATGGAATCTGGGGTGCTAGGGTTCGACGAGGGGGCTCGGGGTGTCAAGTAGGCGCCGTGGGGAGAGAGGATGGTCGCCACGACGACATGCCTTGGCCACAGCCGGGGGATCTCTGCCACGATCCCCCCTGTGAACAGGAGGAAGGGGATGGTGGCCAGATGGGCCGGTCTGGCTGGCAGTGGCCAGATGGGCCACAGCCCAGCAGGGGAGGATGGTTTCCTCGTTTTGTTTTATTTTCACTTTTATGTTTACTTATTTTTTTCTATTTCTATTTTCCTAGTTTTAGTAAGATACAAAAGTTGTACCTAATTTAGTATATGTAATTATGCCACTACCACAAATATTTTGGCACATTAAATACAGTAATATGTATTTGTTTGTTATTTTAAGAGCATTTAAATAATAGTTTTGCCGCTGTTTTATTCATTTTTAGACTATTTAAGCATTTTATAAAAGTGTGTTTTCTTTACCATATTACCTAGGCATTAATTTTCACCTCTCGAACATTTTAGTTTTATTGTTTGAAAATTTTGTTGTTTGACTTTGTTTTAAATTTGAAATTTGAACTGGGTTTCAAACTGACACGAGTTTATCCACAGTAACCGAGGTGACGTGGCATCCTTAGCGAGGGATCACTGTAGCTTAATTATTCGGGCGTCACAATGTTGATTTTAGTTTCAATTGAATAAAAAGTTATGTTCTCATGCCATGCACATTACAAGTGTTGTTATTGCTATGTAGTTTCCCACACTTATATTCTATCTATATTGATTGTCTTAAACAGATATGATTTGAACTGTCTCTATCTTGATTCGGCAACATAAACTAGAATGATATAGACCATACAGTGACCATTTTGGGGAACGTAGTAATAATTCAAAATTTTCCTACGTTTCACCAAGATCAATCAATGAGATGCTATCAATGAGAGAGAGGGAGTGCATCTTCATACCCTTGAAGATCGCTAAGTGGAAGCGTTACAAGAACGCGGTTGATGGAGTCGTACTCACGACGATTCAAATCGCAGAAGATCCGATCCAAGCACCGAACGGATGGCGCCTCTGTGTTCAACACACTTACAGCCCGGGGATGTCTCCTCCTTCTTGATCCAGCAAGGGGAGAGGAGAAGTTGAGGGAGAGCTCCGGCAGCACGACGGCGTGGTGGTGGAGCTTGCAGTTCTCCGGCAGGGCTTTGCCAAGCACTACGGAGGAGGAAGAGGTGTTAGAGGGGGGAGGGCTGCGCCAGGGGAAGGGGTGCGGCTGCCCTTCCACACCCCCACTATTTATAGGGGGGGAAGAGGGGGCCGGCCCCCTAGATGCATCTAGAGGGGGCGGTGGCCAGGAGGGGAAACTTGCCCCCCCCCCCAAGCAGGTGGGAGGCGCCCCGTCCCCCTAGGGTTTCCAACCCTAGGTGCCTTGGGACCTGGGGGGGGGGGGGCGCACCAACCCACTAGGGGGCTGGTCCCTCCCATATTCAGCATATTAAGTCCTCTAGGGCAGGTCGCCCCAACCGGTGGACCCCCGAACACCTTTCGGTGGTCCCGATACAATACCGCTAACCCCCGAAACCATTTTGGCGACTGAAACTAGACTTCCCATATATAAATCTTCACCTTCGGACCATTCTGGAACTCCTCGTGACGTCCAAGATCTAACTTGGGATTCCGAACAACCTTCGGTAACCGCATACAATTTCCCATAACAACTCTAGCGTCACGAACCTTAAGTGTGTAGACCCTACGGGTTCGGGAACCAAGTAGACATGACCGAGACATCTCTCCAGCCAATAACCAACAGTGAGATCTGGATACCTATGTTGGCTCCCACATGTTCCACGATGATCTCATTGGATAAACCATGATGTCGAGGATTCAATCAATCTCGTATACAATTCCCTTTGTCCATCGGTATGTTACTTGCCCGAGATTCGATCGTCGGTATCCCCATACCTCGTTCAATCTCGTTACCGGAAAGTCTCTTTACTCATTTCGTAACACATGATCCCGTGGCTAACTCCTTAGTCACATTGAGCTCATTATGATGATGCATTACCGAGTGGGCCCAGAGATACCTTTCTGTCATACGAAGTGACAAATCCCAGTCTCGATTCGTGCCAACCCAACATATACTTTCAGATATACCTGTAGTGCACCTTTATAGCCACCCAGTTACGTTGTGACGTTTTATACACCCAAAGCATTCCTACGGTATCCGGGAGTTGCACAATCTGATGGCCTAAGGAAATGATACTTGACATTAGAAAATCTCTAGCAAACGAACTACACGATCTTGTGCTATGCTTAGGATTGGGTCTTGTCCATCACATCATTCTCCTAATGATGTGATCCCATTATCAATGACATCCAATGTCCATGGTCAGGAAACCTCAACCATCTATTGATCAACGAGCTGGTCAACTAGATGCTTACTAGGGATATCTCGTGGTCTATGTATTCACACATGTATTATGGTTTTCGGTTAATACAATTATAGCATGAACAATAGACAATTATGATGAACAAGGAAATATAATATTAACTATTTTATTATTGTCTCTAGGGCATATTTCCAATAGACCATACTACATAGATATGTGTTTGTTTCATGATGCTATCCTGTCCACCTTACTACTGAACTGGTTTACCAAAATGAGTTTCATATACAACATCGTGAACCTGTGATCTCTCTGCTTGTTTCTCTATTAGAACGCGGACAAAATATTGGAGAAAAGTACCCCATATGCAATGGTAAAGGAAGTAATGCAGATAAGGTTCAAGATAGTGAGACATCCCACTACTTCAGGATGCTGCTAACGCGACACTACGATCAAAGACCCTTCGAGAAACTGTGTGTGACACAATAATCGCAAACGGTGCTGTATGAAAATCGCCAGAAATGTGTAAAACGTTTGCGATGACGGATGCATCAAACACGGTTTAGGTTTTAGTTGCGTGTGCGATGAAGGGAATACGGTTCAGTTCAATTATCTGTTTGCGATGAGGAGGAACAAAAGAAACGGGCAGCCGAATGAAGGCGTGCGCGATACACAGCATACAGTTAACTCTGATGAAGTGTTTGTGATTAGGCAACACAAAAGAAACGGCCAGCCAGATCAAGGTGTGTGCGATATGTTGGGTAACGTTGCAGAAAACAAAAATTTTCCTAATCGTTTCACCAAGATCATCTAGGAGTTCATCTAGCAACGAGTCATTGGATGCATCTACGTACCTTGTAGATCGCGAGCGGAAGCGTTCAAAGAACGGGGATGATGTAGTCGAACACGACGTGATTCGAATCACCGGAGATCCTAGCACCGAACGGACGGCACCTCCGCGTTCAACACACGTACGGAACAGCCACGTCTCCTCCTTCTTGATCCAGCAAGGGAGGGAGGAGAGGTTGAGGGAGATGGCACCAGCAGCAGCACGACGGCGTGGTGTTGATGGAGCTGCAGTACTCCGGCAGAGCTTCGCTAAGCAATAAGGAGATGGAGGAGGTGTTGGGGAGGGAGAAGGAGGCAACCAAAGGCCAAGGACTCAAGGTATGAAGTCCCTCCTCTCCCCCACTATATATAGGGGTGCCAAGGGGGGGTGG
>NC_041390.1:251232601-251278733 GCF_002162155.2 Triticum dicoccoides | reverse complement strand
GGTGGCCCCACCCGGTGGGCCCCCGGGACCCCTCCGGTGGTCCCGGTACAATACCGATAACCCCGAAACTTGTCCCGATGCCCGAAACAGGACTTTCCATATATAAATCTTTACCTCCGGACCATTCCGAAACTCCTCGTGACGTCCGGGATCTCATCCGGGACTCCGAACAACATTCGGGTTACTGCATATACATATCCCTACAACCCTAGCGTAACTGAACCTTAAGTGTGTAGACCCTACGGGTTCGGGAGACATGTAGACATGACCGAGATCGCTCTCCGGTCAATAACCAACAGCGGGATCTGGATACCCATGTTGGCTCCCACACGCTCCACGATGATCTCATCGGATGAACCACGATGTCGAGGATTTAATCAACCCCGTATGCAATTCCCTTTGTCAATCGATATGTTACTTGCCCGAGATTCGATCGTCGGTATCCCAATACCTCGTTCAATCTTGTTACCGGCAAGTCACTTTACTCGTACCGTAATGCATGATCCCGTGACCAAACACTTGGTCACTTTGAGCTCATTATGATGATGCATTACTTGAGTGGGCCCAGTGATATCTCTCCGTCATACGGAGTGACAAATCCCAGTCTCGATCCATATAAAACAATAGATACTTTCGGAGATACCTGTAGTGCACCTTTATAGTCACCCAGTTACGTTGTGACGTTTGATACACCCAAAGCACTCCTACGGTATCCAGGAGCTATACGATCTCATGGTCGAAGGAAGAGATACTTTGACATTGCAAAAACTCTAGCAAATGAACTATACGATCTTGTGCTATGTTTAGGATTGGGTCTTGTCCATCACATCATTATCCTAATGATGTGATCCCGTTATCAATGACATCTAATGTCCATAGCCAGGAAACCATGACTATCTATTGATCAACGAGCTAGTCAACTAGAGGCTTACTAGGGACATGTTGGTGTCTGTTATTCACACATGTATTACGATTTCCGGATAACACAATTATAGCATGAATAAAGACAATTATCATGAACAAAGAAATATAATAATAATGCTTTTATTATTGCCTCTAGGGCATATTTCCAACAGTCTCCCACTTGCACTAGAGTCAATAATCTAGTTACATTGTGATGAATCGAACACCCATGGAATTCTGGTGTTGATCATGTTTTGCTCTTGGGAGAGGTTTAGTCAACGGATCTGCTACATTCAGGTCCGTATGTACTTTACAAATCTCTATGTCTCCATCTTGAACATTTTCACGGATGGAGTTGAAGCGACGCTTGATGTGCCTTGTCTTCTTGTGAAACCTGGGCTCCTTGGCAAGTGCAATAGCTCCAGTGTTGTCACAGAAGAGCTTGATCGGCCCCGACGCATTGGGTATGACTCCTAGGTCGGTGATGAACTCCTTCACCCATATTGCTTCATGTGCTGCCTCCGAGGCTGCCATGTACTCCGCTTCACATGTAGATCCCGCCACGACACTCTGCTTGCAACTGCACCAGCTTACTGCCCCACCATTCAAAATATACACGTATCCGGTTTGTGACTTAGAGTCATCCAGATCTGTGTCGAAGCTAGCGTCAACGTAACCTTTTACGACGAGCTCTTCGTCACCTCCATAAACGAGAAACATTTCCTTAGTCCTTTTCAGGTACTTCAGGATATTCTTGACCGCTGTCCAGTGTTCCTTGCCGGGATTACTTTGGTACCTTCCTACCAAACTTACGGCAAGGTTTACATCAGGTCTAGTACACAGCATGGCATACATAATAGAACCTATGGCTGAGGCATAGGGGATGACACTCATCTCTTCTATCTCTGCTGCCGTGGTCGGACATTGAGCTGAGCTCAATTTCACACCTTGCAAAACAGGCAAGAACCCTTTCTTGGACTGATCCATTTTGAACTTTTTCAAAATCTTATCAAGATATGTGCTTTGTGAAAGACCTATGAGGCGTCTTGATCTATCCCTATAGATCTTGATGCCTAATATATAAGCAGCTTCTCCAAGGTCCTTCATTGAAAAACTCTTATTCAAGTAGGCCTTAATGCTGTCCAAAAGTTCTATATCATTTCCCATCAAAAGTATGTCATCTACATATAGTATGAGAAATGCTATAGAGCTCCCACTCACTTTCTTGTAAACACAGGCTTCTCCATAAGTCTGTGTAAACCCAAACGCTTTGATCATCTCATCAAAACGAATGTTCCAACTCCGAGATGCTTGCACCAGCCCATAAATCGAGCGTTGGAGCTTGCACACCTTGTCAGCATTTTTAGGATCGACAAAACCTTCCGGCTGCATCATATACAATTCTTCCTTAAGGAAACCATTAAGGAATGCCGTTTTGACGTCCATTTGCCAAATTTCATAATCATAAAATGCGGTAATTGCTAACATGATTCGGACGGACTTCAGCTTCGCTACCGGTGAGAAAGTCTCATCATAGTCAATCCCTTGAACTTGTCGATAACCCTTAGCGACAAGCCGAGCTTTATAGATGGTCACATTACCATCCGCGTCTGTCTTCTTCTTAAAGATCCATTTATTTTCTATGGCTCGCCGTTCTACGGGCAAGTCAGTCAAAGTCCATACTTCGTTTTCATACATGGATCCTATCTCGGATTTCATGGCTTCTAGCCATTTGTCGGAATCCGGACCCGCCATCGCTTCTTCATAGTTCGAAGGTTCACCGTTGTCTAACAACATGATTTCCAAGACAGGGTTGCCGTACCACTCTGGTGCGGAACGTGTCCTCGTGGACCTTCGAATTTCAGTAGGAGCTTGATCAGAAGTATCTTGATCATTATCATTAACTTCCTCTCTAGTCGGTGCAGGCACCTCAGGAACATTTTCTTGAGTTGCGCCATTTTCCGTTTCAAGAGGTAATACTTCATCAAGCTCTACTTTCCTCCCACTTACTTCTTTCGAGAGAAACTCTTTCTCCAGAAAGGACCCATTCTTGGCAAAAAAGATCTTGCCTTCGGATCTGAGGTAGAAGATATACCCAACAGTTTCTTTAGGGTATCCTATGAAGACGCATTTTTCCGATTTGGGTTCGAGCTTTTCAGGTTGAAGTTTCCTGACATAAGCATCGCATCCCCAAACTTTTAGAAATGACAGCTTAGGTTTCTTCCCAAACCATAATTCATACGGTGTCGTCTCAACGGATTTCGACGGGGCCCTATTTAAAGTGAATGCGGCAGTCTCTAAAGCATAGCCCCAAAAAGATAGTGGTAAATCGGCAAGAGACATCATAGATCGCACCATATCTAATAGAGTGCGATTACGACGTTCGGACACACCATTACGCTGAGGTGTTCCAGGCGGCGTGAGTTGTGAAACTATTCCACATTTTCTTAAGTGTGTACCAAACTCGTGACTCAAGTATTCTCCTCCACGATCTGATCGTAGAAACTTGATTTTCCTGTCACGTTGATTCTCAACTTCACTCTGAAATTCCTTGAACTTTCCAAAGGTCTCAGACTTGTGTTTCATTAAGTAGACATACCCATATCTACTCAAGTCATCAGTGAGGGTGAGAACATAACGATAGCCACCGCGAGCCTCAACACTCATTGGACCGCACACATCAGTATGTATGATTTCCAATAAGTTGGTTGCTCTCTCCATTGTTCCTGAGAATGGAGTCTTGGTCATTTTACCCATGAGGCATGGTTCACACGTGTCAAATGATTCGTAATCAAGAGACTCTAAAAGTCCATCAGCATGGAGCTTCTTCATGCGTTTGACACCTATGTGACCGAGGCGGCAGTGCCACAAGTATGTGGGACTATCACTATCAATCTTACATCTTTTGGTACTTACACTATGAATATGTGTAGCATTACGCTCGAGATTCATAAAGAATAAACCATTCACCATCGGAGCATGACCATAAAACATATCTCTCATATAAATAGAACAACCATTATTCTCAGACTTAAATGAGTAGCCATCTCGAATTAAACGAGATCCTGATACAATGTTCATGCTCAAACTTGGCACAAAATAACAATTATTGAGGTTCAAAACTAATCCTGTAGGTAAATGTAGAGGTAGCGTGCCGACGGTGATCACATCGACCTTGGAACCATTCCCGACGCGCATCGTCACCTCGTCCTTCGCCAGTCTCCGTTTATTCCGCAGCTCCTGTTGTGTGTTACAAATATGAGCAACGGCACCGGTATCAAATACCCAGGAGTTACTACGATTACTGGTAAGGTACACATCAATTACATGTATATCAAATATACCTTTGGTTTTGCCGGCCTTCTTGTCTGCTAAGTATTTGGGGCAGTTCCGCTTCCAGTGACCACTTTCCTTGCAATAAAAACACTCAGTCTCGGGCTTGGGTCCATTCTTTGGCTTCTTCCCGGCAGCTTGCTTGCTGGGCGCGGCAACTACCTTGCCGTCCTTCTTGAAGTTCTTTTTACCCTTGCCCTTCTTGAACTTAGTGGTTTTATTGATCATCAACACTTGATGTTCCTTTCTGACTTCTACCTCCGCTGATTTCAGCATAGCAAATACTTCAGGAATGGTCTTTTCCATCCCCTGAATATTGAAGTTCATCACAAAGCTCTTGTAGCTTGGTGGAAGCGACTGGAGGATTCTGTCAATGACCGCATCATCCGGGAGATTAACTCCTAGCTGAGTCAAGCGGTTATGCAACCCAGACATAGTGAGTATGTGCTCACTGACAGAACTGTTTTCCTCCATCTTACAGCTGAAGAATTTGTCGGAGACTTCATATCTCTCAACCCGGGCATGAGCTTGGAAAACCATTTTCAGCTCTTCGAACATCTCATATGCTCCATGTCTCTCAAAACGCTTTTGGAGCCCCGGCTCTAGGCTGTAAAGCATGCCGCACTGAACGAGGGAGTAGTCATCGGAACGTGCCTGCCAAGCGTTCATAACGTCTTGTTCCGCAGGGAGAACAGGTGCATCACCTAGCGGTGCTTGTAGGACATAATCTTTCTTGGCAGCTATGAGGATGATCCTCAGGTTCCGGACCCAGTCCGTATAGTTGCTGCCATCGT
Organism: Triticum dicoccoides; assembly: GCF_002162155.2. Lineage (NCBI taxonomy): Eukaryota > Viridiplantae > Streptophyta > Magnoliopsida > Poales > Poaceae > Triticum > Triticum dicoccoides. The sequence continues at coordinate 251,273,703 of NC_041390.1, read as the reverse complement.
CTTTCAGCTTGGTTTTCTCTAGGAACGCGTTGAAGTTGAGGACTACGTTGGCCATTTGATCTACAAGACATATTGTAAAAATTTAGACTAAGTTCATGATAATTAAGTTCATCTAATCAAATTATAATGAACTCCCACTCAGATTTGACATCCCTTTGGTCATCTAAGTGTTACACGATCCGAGTCGACTAGGCCGTGTCCGATCATCACGTGAGACGGACTAGTCATCGTCGGTGAACATTCTCATGTAGATCGTATCTTCCATACGACTCGTGTTCGACCTTTCGGTCTCCGTGTTCCGAGGCCATGTCTGTACATGCTAGGCTCGTCAAGTTAACCCTAAGTGTTTTCGCTGTGTAAAACTGTCTTACACCCGTTGTATGTGAATGTAAGAATCTATCACACCCGATCATCACGTGGTGGTTCGAAACGACGAACTGTAGCAACGGTGCACAGTTAGGGGAGAACACTTCTTGAAATTTTTGTAAGGGATCATCTTATTTACTACCGTCGTTCTAAGTAAACAAGATGCATAAAACATAATAAACATCGCATGCAATTATATAAAGTAGTGACATGATATGGCCAATATCATATAGCTCCTTTGATCTTCATCTTCGGGGCTCCATGATCATCTTGTCACCGGCACGACACCATGATCTCCATCATCATGATCTCCATCATCGTGTCTTCATGAAGTTGTCACGCCAACGACTACTTCTACTTCTATGACTAACGCGTTTAGTAATAAAGTAAAGTAGTTTACATGGCGTTCTTTTAATGACACGCAGGTCATACAAAAAATAAAGACAACTCCTATGGCTCCTGCCGGTTGTCATACTCATCGACATGCAAGTCGTGATTCCTATTACAATAGCATGAACATCTCATACATGACATATAGATCATTCATCATTCATCACAACTTTGGCCATATCATATCACAAAGCACTTGCTGCAAAAACAAGTTAGACGTCCTCTAATTGTTGTTTGCAAGTTTTACGTGGCTGAAGTAGGGTTCTAGAAAGAACGTTTTCTTACCTACGTGAAACCACAACGTGATTTGTCAACTTCTATTTACCCTTCATAAGGACCCTTTTCATCGAATCCGCTTCAACTAAAGTAGGAGAGACAGACACCCGCCAGCCACCTTATGCAACTTGTGCATGTTAGTCGGTGGAACCGGTCTCACGTAAGCGTACGTGTAAGGTTGGTCCGGGCCGCTTCATCCCACAATACCGCTGAAGCAAGATAAGACTAGTAGCGGCAAGAAAGTTGACAAATCTACGCCCACAACCAATTGTGTTCTACTCGTGCAAGAAGAACTACGCATAGACCTAGCTCATGATGCCACTGTTGGGTAACGTTGCAGAAAACAAAAATTTTCGTACTCGTTTCACCAAGATCATCTAGGAGTTCATCTAGCAACGAGTCATTGGATGCATCTACGTACCTTGTAGATCGCGAGCGGAAGCGTTCAAAGAACGGGGATGATGTAGTCGAACACGACGTGATTCGAATCACCGGAGATCCTAGCACCGAACGGACGGCACCTCCGCGTTCAACACACGTACGGAACAGCCACGTCTCCTCCTTCTTGATCCAGCAAGGGAGGGAGGAGAGGTTGAGGGAGATGGCACCAGCAGCAGCACGACGGCGTGGTGTTGATGGAGCTGCAGTACTCCGGCAGAGCTTCGCTAAGCAATAAGGAGATGGAGGAGGTGTTGGGGAGGGAGAAGGAGGCAACCAAAGGCCAAGGACTCAAGGTATGAAGTCCCTCCTCTCCCCCACTATATATAGGGGTGCCAAGGGGGGGTGGCCGGCCCTAGGAGATCCAATCTCCTAGGGGGTGCGGCGGCCAAGGGGGGTTTCCCTCCCCCCAAGGCACCTAGGAGGTGCCTTACCCTCCTAGGACTCTTGCCCCCTTGAACCCTAGGCGCATGGGCCTATGTGGGGCTGGTGCCCTTGGCCCAAGCAGGCCAAGGCGCACCCCCTACAGCCCATGTGGCCCCCGGGGATGGGTGGCCCCACCCGGTGGGCCCCCGGGACCCCTCCGGTGGTCCCGGTACAATACCGATAACCCCGAAACTTGTCCCGATGCCCGAAACAGGACTTTCCATATATAAATCTTTACCTCCGGACCATTCCGGAACTCCTCGTGACGTCCGGGATCTCATCCGGGACTCCGAACAACATTCGGGTTACTGCATATACATATCCCTACAACCCTAGCGTAACTGAACCTTAAGTGTGTAGACCCTACGGGTTCGGGAGACATGTAGACATGACCGAGACCGCTCTCCGGTCAATAACCAACAGCGGGATCTGGATACCCATGTTGGCTCCCACATGCTCCACGATGATCTCATCGGATGAACCACGATGTCGAGGATTTAATCAACCCCGTATGCAATTCCCTTTGTCAATCGATATGTTACTTGCCCGAGATTCGATCGTCGGTATCCCAATACCTCGTTCAATCTTGTTACCGGCAAGTCACTTTACTCGTACCGTAATGCATGATCCCGTGACCAAACACTTGGTCACTTTGAGCTCATTATGATGATGCATTACTTGAGTGGGCCCAGTGATATCTCTCCGTCATACGGAGTGACAAATCCCAGTCTCGATCCATATAAAACAATAGATACTTTCGGAGATACCTGTAGTGCACCTTTATAGTCACCCAGTTACATTGTGACGTTTGATACACCCAAAGCACTCCTACGGTATCCAGGAGCTATACGATCTCATGGTCGAAGGAAGAGATACTTTGACATTGCAAAAACTCTAGCAAATGAACTATACGATCTTGTGCTATGTTTAGGATTGGGTCTTGTCCATCACATCATTATCCTAATGATGTGATCCCGTTATCAATGACATCTAATGTCCATAGCCAGGAAACCATGACTATCTATTGATCAACGAGCTAGTCAACTAGAGGCTTACTAGGGACATGTTGGTGTCTGTTATTCACACATGTATTACGATTTCCGGATAACACAATTATAGCATGAATAAAGACAATTATCATGAACAAAGAAATATAATAATAATGCTTTTATTATTGCCTCTAGGGCATATTTCCAACACGATATACGACATGCGGTTCACTCGGATGAACTGTTTGTGTTGAGATATGAGAACAGAAACGGTTCAACTTAACAAGATGTGTGTGATACGCGGCAAACAGGTCTGTAATCAGAAATGTGTGTAAAGACCGATAATAACACAAACGGTTGTTGCTAATAAGACGTGTGTGTTGTGCGATGGGATTGCATACAAAACAACACCATATATATACACACACTTATAAGGACATGCTTGCATAACCAAATTAAACATCCATTTACATAGGTGGCTACTACAACCATGGCATTTGCACACACCAAAGTAAACTATTACATGCATAATTACATAGGTGGCTACTACACACATGACATTTCCACACACACCAATAAAGTAAACTATATATTACATGCATGATTAACTAGCATAAACGATCATCTGATCATCATCTACTCCTTGTGATGCTTGCTCTGCTTGTGGCTCGATCCGGGCTCGTCGATTTGGGTAACGAGGCACTTCCTCATGTCAACGATCCGCCTGTGCATCTCGTAGCATGTGTACACGCTCTTGGCCGCGAACCTGAGGTGAGGTTCATCCAGTTGCCGCATCCAGGCCTTGTGCCAGGATACGGGACCTGTTCTCTGGGCATCCTGCTTCATCTTTTCGTACTAGGGTGATACGTCTGTTTTGCATCATGCTTTTATATAAATATTTATTGCATTATGGGCTGTTATTACACATTATGTCATAATACTTATGCCTATTCTCTCTTATTTTACAAGGTTTACATGAAGAGGGAGAATGCCGGTAGATGGAATTCTGGGCTGGAAAAGGAACAAATATTAGAAACCTATTCTGCACAACTCCAAAATTCCTGAAACTTCACGGGAGCACGTTTTGGAATATATAAAAAATACTGGCGAAAGAATTAACCAGAGGGGGCCCACACCCTGGCCACGAGGGTGGGGGCGCGCCCTACCCCCTGGGCGCGCCCCCCTTGTCTCGTTGGCCCCCTAGCAGGCCTCCGGTGCCCATCTTCTGCTATATGAAGTCTTTCGTCTGAGAAAAAAAATCATAAGCAAGCTCACAAGATGAAACTCCGCCGCCACGAGGAGGAACCTTGGCGGAACCAATATATGGCTCCGGCGGAGCTGTTCTGCTAGGGAAACATCCCTCTAGGAGGGGGAAATCATCTCCATCGTCATCACCATCGATCCTCTCAGCCGGAGGGGGTGAATCTCCATCAACATCTTCACCAGCACCATCTCATCTCAAACCCTAGTTCATCTCTTGTATCCAATCTTTGTCTCAAAACCTCAGATTGGTACCTGTGGGTTACTAGTAGTGTTGATTACTCCTTGTAGTTGATGCTAGTTGGTTTATTTGGTGGAAGATCATATGTTCAGATCCTTTATGCATATTAATACTTATGAACATGAATATGACGTGTGAGTAGTTACGTTTGTTCCTGAGGACATGGGAGAAGTCTTGCTATAAGTAGTCATGTGAATTTGGTATTCGTTCGATATTTTGATGAGATGTATGTTGTCTCACCTCTAGTGGTGTCATGTGAACATCGACTACATGACACTTAACCATTGCTTGGGCATAGAGGAAGGCATTGGGAAGTAATAAGTAGACAATGGGTTGCTAGAGTGATATAAGCTTAAACCCTAGTTTATGTGTTGCTTCGTAAGGGGCTGATTTGGATCCACATGTTTCATGCTATGGTTAGGTTTACCTTAATACTTCTTTTGTAGTTGCGGATGCTTGCAATAGGGGTTAATCATAAGTGGGATTCCTGTCCAAGGAAGGGCAGTACCCAAGCACCGGTCCACCCACATATCAAATTATCAAAGTACCGAACGTGAATCATATGAGCGTGATGAAAACTAGCTTGATGATAATTCCCATGTGTCCTTAGGAGCGCTTTCCTTTATATAAGAGTTTATCCAGGCTTGTCCTTTGATACAAAAAGGATTGGACCATCTTGCTGCACCTTATTTACTTTTAAGTTACAAATTACCTTATCACAAAACTATCTGTTACCGGTAATTTCATTGCTTGTAGAGAATACCTTACTGAAAACCACTTGTCATTTCCTTCAGCTCCTCGTTGGGTTCGACACTCTTACTTATCGAAAGGACTACGATAGATCCCCTATACTTGTGGGTCATCAAGACTCTTTTCTGGCGTCGTTTCTGGGGAGTGAAGCGCCTTTGGTAGGTGGAATTTGGTAATGAAAAAAATTATATAGTGTGCTGAAATTTACTGTCACTTGTTACTATGGAACATAATCCTTTGAGGAGCTTGTTTGGGGTATCTTCACCCCGACCGGTAGAGCAAAGAGTTGCTCCTCAACCTACTGAACCTACTGAAAATGTTTACTTTGAAATTCCTTCGGGCATGTTAGAGAAACTGCTAACTGATCCTTTCATAGGTGATGGAACATTACATCCTGATTTGCACCTAATCTATGTGGATGAAGTTTGTGGATTATTTAAGGTTGCAGGTATGCCCGAGGATGTTATCAAGAAGAAGGTCTTCCCTTTATCTTTGAAGGCAAAGGCATTTACATGGTTTATGCTATGTGATGATATGGGATCATGGAACTACAACCGATTGAAATTGGAATTTCATCAGAAATTTTATCTTATGCATCTGGTTCATCGCGATCATAATTATATATAATTTTTGGCCTCATGAAGGAGAAAGCATCGCTCAAGCTTGGGGGAGGCTTAAGTCAATGTTATATTCATGCCCCAATCATGAGCTCTCAAGATAAATTATTATTCAAATTTTTCATGCTCGTCTTTCTCTCAATAATCGCTCCGTGCCCGATACTTCTTGTACTGGATCTTTTATTATGAAGACTATTGAATTCAAATGGGATTTATTGGAAAGAATTAAATGCAACTCTAAAGATTGGGACCTTGACGAAGGTAAGGAGTCAGGTATAACCCCTAGGTTTGTTCATGTTAAATCTTTTATGGATACCGATGTTTTCCGTGAATTTAGCACTAAATATGGACTTGACTCTAAGATTGTAGCTTATTTCTGTGAATCCTTTACTACTCATGTTGATCTTCCTAAGGAGAAGTGGTTTAAATATAATCCTCCCATTGAAGTAAAATTAGTTGCACCTATTAAAGTTGAAGAAAAGACCATCACTTATAATGTCGATCCTGTTGTTCCTACTGCTTATATTGAGAAACCACCTTGCTAAATCTTCAACTGTGGTTCGTAAGAGTAATACTAGAACACCTACACCCCCTGAGCAAATTAAAGTTGAACCTAGTATTGCTATGGTTAAAGATCTCTTGGCCGATAATATTTATGGGCATGTTATTTACTTTTGTGATGAAGCTGCTAGAATTGCTAGAATTGACGTAAAATTAGTTGCACCTATTAAAGTTGAACCTAGTATTGCTATGGAAGTAATCTGTGAGTCACGGGGACTCAGCAATCTCACACCCTCGCGATCAAGACTATTTAAGCTTATAGTAGGTAAAAGGTATGAGGTGGAGCTGCAGCAAGCGACTAACATATTTGGTGGCTAACATACACAAATGAGAGCGAGAAGAGAAGGCAAAGGCACGATCGATGAACTATGATCAAGAAGTGATCCTAGAACAACCTACGTTCAAGCATAACTCGAGACTGTGTTCTCTTCCCGGACTCCGCTGAAAAGAAACCATCGCGGCCACACCTCAGTTGATTCATTTTAATTAAGTTTAGTTTAAGGTTTTCTACCACTGGACATTAACAAATTCCCATCTGCCCAGAACCGCGGGCACGACTTTCGAAAGATCAAATCCCTGCAGGGGTGTCCCAACTTGGCCCATCACAAGCTCTCATGGTCAATGAAGGATATTCCTTCTCCCAAGACAATCTGATCAGACTCGGAATCCCGGTTACAAGACATCTCGACAATGGTAAAACTAAACCAGCAAAGCCACCCGAATGTGCCGACAAATCCCGATAGGAGCTGCACATATCTCGTTCTCAGGGCACACCGGATTGTCCAAACTTCCGGTAGGCCAGCCCAGAGTTACCCTTGGTGGCCACCGGCGGCTGACAGGTTGGACCAACACTCAGAGGAGCACTGTCCCGGGGGTTTAAATAAAGATGACCCTTGAGTCCGCGGAACCCAAGGGAAAAAGAGGCTAGGTGGCAAATGGTAAAATCAAGGTTGGGCCATGCTGGAGGAGTTTTATTCAAGGCGAACTGTCAAGGGGTTCCCATTATAGCCCAACCGTGTAAGGAACGTAAAATCAAGGAACATAACACCGGTATGACGGAAACTAGGGCGGCAAGAGTGGAACAAAACACCAGGCATAAGGCCGAGCCTTCCACCCTTTACCAAGTATATAGGTGCATTAAGATAGACAAGATATAATAATGATATCCCAACAAATAAACATGTTCCAACAAGGAACAACTCCAATCTTCACCTGCAACTAGCAACACTACAAGAGGGGCTGAGCAAAGCGGTAACATAGCCAAACAACGGTTTGCTAGGACAAGGTGGGTTAGAGGTTTGACATGGCAATATGGGAGGCATGATAAGGAAGTGGTAGGTATCATAGCATAGGCATAGCAATAGAGCAAGCATCTAGCAAGCAAAGATAGAAGTGATTTCGAGGGTATGGTCATCTTGCCTACAAAGTTCTCCGAGTTGATGTTAGCTTGATCCTCGTAAGCGTACTCGACGGGCTGCTCGATCACGTACTCGTCTCCCGGATCTACCCAAGCAAGAACAACAAGCAAAGGGAGACACAATCAACCACGTGCAATGCACAAACAACATGATGCAAAACGTGTCATGATATGCGGGATGCGATATGCGATGCATATGCATGATTCAGAAAGGAATGATTGAACCTGGCTTCAACTTGGAAAACCAAGAGTGCCACTGGAAAGAGGAGTTGATTTCAGTCGAAATTGATATAGAGATCACCGGAATCGGATGCACGGTTTGGAAATGACAAGCAAAACAAATATGGCACCGATATGCGATTAACAGCACGAAGCCATCTAAATGCATCAAGAACAACATGCTACAACACTCTAACATAGCAACAAAATACATGGCAGGGATCCACTCAAGAAGCTTGACAAAAGATGAACACTGGGCTACGGCTAATTCAATCAATAGCAGGCTCAAACAAGCATGGAAAAAGTGAAAAAATATATCAGGTTACAGACTTTGTGAAATTAACAGCATGTCAGGAATTTAACATCAGGAAGCAATGTTTAGAGCATGATAACAACATGCTACAAGAACATATCATGGCAAAGCAAGGCATGACATGAAGCTACTCAAAGCATAAAACAAAAGTCCCTTACTGACCATAAGCCAAAAGGGATCAGAAAATACAATTGCAACCACGTTAACATAGCAATTATCGTTAACAGATTCAGACTTAGTGAAAAACTGGAACATGGCAAAACAGATATCAAGTAGGCATGTTTACGAGCTCGATGCTCTCACCACAAAGCATTGCATGATAAGCTAAGCATACACCCAGCAAGTAGACATGGCATAGGAGCTAAACATGGCAAGAACAACAACGTAGCATGCATGGATCAACTACAACAAGCTCAGCAAAATTGCTAAACATGTTAACAATCTGCCAGGAACATTTTATAGCAAAAGTAGAGCTCGATTGACTCAAGCTAGGGTGCTCCATAAATTCCAACAAAGACATGGATGGATGGCGCACCACAACATCTACAAAACATCCTTACTGATCATGCTCAAAAGAGGCATAGATCACTAGGTAGCAACATGAACACATGGCATAAAAAATAATGACAGGGCAATGACTTATAATACTTCTAAGTCCCTGAAATCAGCAACAATAAGTAAGCTACTTTGCATGCTTGTGCTAGTCACCACAGAGATCACAAAAATACATGGCATACACCCCTGTAGAGATGGCATGGCATACTTCAAAACTCATGTAGGGTTCAAGTTCATAGGAGGCACACATTAATCATGGCAAAAATGACAAAAGACCAATTACGGATATGAAACTGAAACTAACAGAAACTAGCACTCTTCCAACACCATTTAGGGCATCAAGATGAGCTCAAATGAACATGATGCAATGAGATGAAATTAAGTACTCGTCGAGACGAACATTTCGATATGCTACACGCACGAATCAGAGCAACAGTGATGAAGTTATGACATGTCAAAATATGCAAAAGTTACTGAGAATTAGGGTTAGAGTCAACCCCAGATCTAGATCTAGATCGGGATCTCGCCGGAGCACTGTTCACCGGAGGCGTCGAGGTCGCCGGAGGAGGGCCGCGGGGACGCGAGAAGGCTCGCTGGACTTAGACGAGGTCACCGGAGGAGGACGGGCGTGGCGCGGCCGGTGAGGAGGCACGGGGCGGCGCGGTAGGTGTGCTCGCCGGAGCCTCGGGCGAAGTGCAGCGGCGGTCGCCGGTGCGGTTGGCGGCGGAGACGAGGAGAGGCGAGGCGGCGGAGTCGGCGAGTGGGTCGGGCGGCGGAGACGAGGAGAGGCGGCGGGGCGCGACGGGCTCGCGGGGGCCCGATCCGGGCTCCCCGGGCCGCGGCGACGGCAGGCGCCGGTGCTGCCACGTGGCGGCCGGTGAGTAGAGGAGGCGGGGTGTCCGGCTAGGGCGGACGTTGTCCGGCGGCGGCGCGAGTGGAATTTTAGGGTTAGGGGGAGAGGAGACCCGAAATTTCGAGGAGGAGGCCTATATATAGAGGTAGAGGGAGCTAGGAGGCTCCAAATTGAGCACGGTTTGCGGCCACACGATCGTGATCGAACGACCTAGGTGATGGAAGGAATTTAGGTGGGTTTTGGGCCACTTTGGAGAGGTGTTGGGCTGCAACACACACGAGGCCTTTTCGGTCCCTCGGTTAACCGTTGGAGTATCGAACGAAGTCCAAATGGCACGAAACTTGACAGGCGGTCTACCGGTAGTAAACCAAGGCCGCATGGCAAGTCTCGGTCCAATCTGAAAACGTTTAACACCCGCACACTAAAAGAGGTAGAAAGGGACACCAGAGGACATAGGAGCACCGGAATGCAAAAACGGACAACGGGGAAAATGCTCGGATGCATGAGACGAACATTTATGCGAAAGCAATGCACATGATGACATGATATGAGATGCATGACAAAGACAAAACAACACGAAGGCAAAACCCGACAACGAGGAAAATACATAACTTAGTGCCGGAAACGGCAAGAGTTGGAATACAAATATGACAGGTTACATACAGGGTGTTACATCTTGCTTCTATTGCCGTGCCTCCTAATGATCCTTTAGAACAATATTTGCTCGACCATGAAAATGATATGTTTATGAATGAAAGCAGGGAAATAGATGAAGTACTCGTTAAACAGGGACCTATTTTGAAACACCACTTGCCTGTTGAAATTTTAGGGGATCCTCCTCCACCCAATGGTGATCCCGTGTTTGAGCTTAAACCATTACCTGATATTATTAAATATGCTTATCTTTATGAGAAAAAGATATATCCTGTTATTATAAGTGCTAACCTTTCAGAGCATGAAGAACAGAAATTATTGAAAACTCTAAAGAAGCACCGCACAGCTATTAGATACACTCTTGATGATCTTAAGGACATTAGTCCCACTCTATGCCTGCACAAAATAAAATTAGAGAAAGACACGAAACCGGTTGTTGATCACCAACGACGGTTAAATCCTAAGCTGAAAGAAGTGTTAAGAAAAGAAATAGTAAAACTTCTGGAGGCAGGTATAATTTATCCCGTTGCTGATAGTCAGTGGGCAAATTGTTACAGGTTATGGAATGGTAATTGATTTCCGCAAATTAAATGAAGCTACTAAAAAGGATACCCTTTACCTTTTATTGATCAAATGCTAGAAAGATTATCCAAACATACACATTTTTGCTTTCTAGATGGTTATTTTGGTTTCTCTCAAATACCTATGTCAAAAGAAGATCAAGAAAAGACCACTTTTACTTTCCCTTTCAGTACCTTTGCTTATAGACGTATGCCTTTTGGTTTATGTAATGCACTTGCTACCTTTCAAAGATGTATGATGGCTATATTCTATGACTTCTGTGAAAAGATTGTTGAGGTATTCATGGATGATTTCTCCGTGTATGGAACTTCTTTTGATGATTGCTTAAGCAACCTCGAGCGAGTTTTACAGAGATGTGAAGAAACTAATCTTGTCTTGAATTTGGAGAAGTGCCACTTTATGGTTAATGAAGGTATTGTCTTGGAGCATAACATTTCTGAAAGAGGTATTGAAGTTGATAAAGCTAAGGTTGATGCTATTGAAAAGATGTCATGTCCTAAGGACATCAAAGGTATAAGAAGTTTCCTTGGTTAGTTCTGATGTAAGTCTTGCTGGGTACATTTGTACTCACGTTTGCTTAATTTATGTTTTGCAGAGAGAGTTCAGTCTCGCTAGTAGTTCCATGTGGACTTCGACGTTTAGCTTGATATCTCAGCTACGATCTTGTGCCCTCGGCAGGATCTGGTAGATAGTCAGGCTTCTCAGCCTTTTTCATTTGTAGATGTCTGTACCCAGACATGTTAAGCTTCCGCATGTGCCTTGATTTGTATGCTCTGAATTATGGGTCATGAGACCCATGTTTGTAATATCTCACTCCTCGGAGCCTAATGAATAAATACTTGAGTCGTAGAGTTATGTTGTGATGCCATGTTGTATTTACCCATATCGAGCATATTGTGTGTATGATTGAAATGCTTGGTATGTGTGGGATCCGACAATCTAGTTGTTTATCCTTGGCAGCCTCTCTTATGGGGAAATGTAGTCTAGTGCTTCCATGAGCCATAGTAGTCCGCTATAGCCCGGTTCACCGGAGTCCTGCTAGCCCAGCACTACTGCTCAGGACACTTGACTGGACGGCATGTGTTTCACTTCGTTCCTGTGTCTGTCCGTTCGGGGAAATGTCACGCGGTGACATCCGGAGTCCTGCCTAGCCTGCTATAGCCTGGTTTTCCGGAGTCCTGTTAGCCCAGTTCTACAGCCCGAATTCACACGCTGCTGACCGACATGCTCGATGTGATTCATGTATGCCTGTCCCCATAGGTTGGTGCCTCTTTGGGTTCATGACTAGCCATGTCGGCCCGGGTTCTCTGTCATATGTGTGCTAGCGACACTATCATATACGTGAGCCAAAAGGCGCAAATGGTCCCGGGCCATGGTAAGGCGACACCCATGGGAATACCGTGCGTGAGGCCACAAAGTGATATGAGGTGTTACCGGCAAGATCGATGTGGCTTGGAATCGGGGTCCTGACAGCTTTGGTATCAGAGCCTAACTGCCTATAGGATTACCAAGCCAAACTGGTCGAAGTTGTGTCTAGAAATGCTTTAGTTATGTAGGGGAATTGATTGTGGAAGGGAACGTAAGGATCTTTTTACTTCTTATACCCTATACCCTTCTGATCTGAGTCACCCTCTTCTTTTCTGCGGGGGTTAAGAACTAGGCTTCTCTTCTATCTCTCAGGATGACGTGTTACTAAACCGTAGTTGCCTAGGATTGTTGAGTTCAAGCCTCAGTTCAGTTCCTACTACTTCCATATGTCATAGCTGGCCTCAGAACTTTGATATTGCGATGTTGAGTGGTTATGCCACCATTTTGCAGGATGCTCAAATCATTTTGAGCATTTACAGCCATTATTCTATCCGAGTCATCCTAGGTTTCTAAATAGTCTGATGCACTTGCAAATCTTTCCTCCATGTTCCCGTTGTATTTTTGGGCCAGATTAAGCACACTAATCGGTGTGTTGAGGTACTCTGTTGCCTTGATGTGTATGTTGGAGTTAGTATTATGACCCTAGGTGTCCTCGAGAATTTAGCAATGCTTCCGTATCCCTAGTGTGATGATTCTGGCCATCATTCTTGAAAGCATCCCATGATGCCATTTAGTAGTAGGTATTCTACTCCTAGGTTTTGAACCCGAGATTCACCCTACTTCATGGTGTTAGTATTTGCTAGTTCCCTTAAGATATTAGTAACCTTGTGATAGTCCTCGAGGTCTATGGTATTTCGTTCTTCCAAATACCATGAACCATTAAGGCAGAAGTTCTTTGAACCAAAAGATCACCATTAGAGTACTCCTGAGGAGTTCTCCATTCATAATTGTGATTCTGGCAGTTCTACCTTTCTGCATGGGTTATCCGGATGAAATATGATGAACTCGTTCGACATACTAATCTATGCATCCACAACTCAGAAAGTTATATGTTCCTTTGAGTTGTCCCCCTTCATTTGTATTCCGACCATCGCCTATCAATTGATAGTCAGGAGTAATTGTGCATCTGTGTTATCGATGCTTATTATTCTTGTGGTCCATCAAGCCATTCTATCTCGGAATGACTAGGAGAAACAAACTCCAGTACCTCATCCATATCCAGGATTGGGTCAAAGTAGTTGTGTTCTACAGATCAAATGCCCATCCAGCTTTTGCTCTGTTCTACCCTGGAGTATTACCCCTTTATGTCAGGATTGTCATGAGAATTGCACCATCTCTCATGAATTCTTGACGCAGTGATACTTTGTGCCATCATTTTTCATTCCTTGGTTCCGTGTTGTCGCAACTGGAATGCCGGCAAGTGAACCATGATGTGTGAAATCAATACTTATTTCTGGTGCTACCTTGTGTGTTGGTTATCGAAACACTATTCTAGGATTCATTGTGCTACCATGTCCTTATTTCCGGTGCACTCTTCGATCAATGAGTTAGGATTATTCAATCCCTTGCTTATTTGTCCATATCATCTTGCTCTGGAAAGCAAGATTGTTCTCGAGCTTAGTAACATATCGGTGGTTCGTGATTTTCCGAATATCTTCTCGGAATCATTACTAGGTTGTCCCCTGACTGTTATGTTGAGTTCGTGATCAAGTTGGTTTTCCAATAAATCACTCCTTCTCCAAGAATCTGTGTTGGATATCCCTGAGCTAGTTGGTTGAGCTAGACAACAACTTGGAGAGTTGGAAGATAAAAGCTTGTCTGACTTAGTCTATGTTAAGGGATATCTTTTTGTGTGTGTGCGTTGAAGAAAGATAATATCTCCATCGATTGGTCCTCGTGATCAGTTGTTGGATCTATTGCCTTGTCAAAACTTTGACTTGAGTATGGGCTATCATCAAATCAAGCCAGAACCAATGATGTTCGTAATGTTGTCTTACTCGTGGTTGATCCCTTGAGCATACACCATTACATCTTTTGGTCTGACCAATGCTATCGCCGTGTTCACATAATGGTAGAAGTCCAGTGATATGGAAATTCCGATGAGTCGCTGTTGAGCCCATCAGCAACATTTTGTCTCCTCCATGATTTGTGTTGAATATCCAGCTAGTGTTGGAAAGTTGTGTAAGCATTTTCTTCATGCCCCGTTCATGAAGTATATGTTTGGATGAAAGAAGTGACCTCCTTTGATTCACGTGCATTTGATGTAAGCTACCGCCGTGAATCCGAGAAAGTTTGTTTTGCTTCCTCTGGAATCATCCCAAGTCAGTCATGCATGTGCGAAGTATTCTATGCTCTAATAGACTGATCATCTTCATTCCGTATGTATCCCCTAGCACACCAAGCCACTGATTGATTGGTTTAAGGAAAGGAAGTTCCTTCTTAATGGCATGCCTTATGCAAGGATCTCAATATCCTTGATTATGGTTCCCCACCTGAACTCGGTAGTGTTTTATTATAAGACTGCGACGTGGTCACGCTTGTCTAGGATAGTGTGTTCACATGTGTGTAGCAAAACATGCTCATGTTTTGGAGCTTGCTATCGTAGTTCATCTCCCGAGAGTCTCACAACGTTATCTCGTCGACTTGTGTTGAAACTCTTCTTTTCAGACATGTGAGTCTGAAGTATCCCGTTTCTAACCAGATCTGAATCTCAGGCAGATATGATGGTTGGAACATTCCCGACATTGCATTTTATTCCCAGCTTGCACTGCCTTCTGTCAATTTGCCATGGACTGCCCTTCTCAGCAATTGTTGTTCAGGATCATCTTCAGAAGTGGTCCTACCATGGGTCCCATCCATTCTAGATGATAAGCAAAAATCATCCATTGTGTTGTCTTCAACAAGGTAGTCCACATCATCCATTCTAGTCCGAGTATGTCATTCTCTCGAACTCCTTCAAGATCTATTGTGATTGCCTTAGGCTGGTATAAAGAGTTTCAATGATCTTTGTATCAAAAGTAATTCCTTTTGCCACCTAAGGGAATAGCTCTACGAGTCACCTTCCCTAAGATGCCCCATTATAGAATCATGGCAATTCAAATCCTCGCTACATTGACAACCATTCACCACCCTCTTAGGTGTGGAATTATTGTCTACCAATTTGAACCCTTGTCATCCGCTTCTTTCCATCACCCCTGATGTGTGTTTTGTCTCTCAGCTCAAGAGATGTTTCTACATCTCATTCTGAGTTGATCATGAATTGTTCGATCCTCGAGAAGATCGATTCTTCTAGAGGTTTCCTTTTTTCTCTCTCGTTGTCGTGTTGGTTGAAGTTTCCGAAGCAAGATGCCGGGACAAAGATGGTGACAAATCAACGTTCTTACGAAGTGCAACCTGGATCATGAAGATTGTGTTAGCTTTGTGTCCCCTCTGTCTTCTTACCTCATGTCTTGAATCTCGGGACAAGATTCTTGTTTAGTAGGGGTGAGTTGTCACAGCCCTAGAATTTGCTTGCCATTAGTTGCCTTAAAGCATCTATGCATCATGTTAATTTTTCAATTAAAGTTGAAATGGGGATGAAAAACCCTAGCACCAACATTAAATCAAATAGGTTCAACTTAAAAACATTTTCAAGAACCCAGAATGCTCTTTAGAAAAGTTCATCATTTTTGAATTGGTCTAGAACCTCTGACAAAAATGGTGCACACCTTTCTAGGTAATTTTTGGATTTTTGAATTAAATCATAAGTACTTGCATTTGGACATTTAAATCCTATAAATAATTTTAAATGTCCAAATAATCTTGAAAGTATTTTAAGGTTGTTGGAAATAATCCAAACATATGCCACAATCATTTTCAAGATTTTTCAAAATGAATTAGTATTTCTACTAATTCAAAATAGAATAAAAGTAATAGAAAATCTGAAACATAAATGGGAAAGAGAGAGAGAGGAAATACCTAGCGCCTACCTTCAGCCCAGAGGCCCAACACTGTGCAGCCCAGCAGCAGCCCAGCCCACCACAGCCGCCACCGTCTTCAACCTCCTGCCAGTAGGCAGGAGGGCGTGTGCTCAACGCGCGCGCGCACGCATCGGCCACCTCCTCCCTGCCTGGCTGCTCCCTCGCCGCCCGGACACCTCCTGCGTCACCATGAAACGCCTCTGGTCTTCTCTCACCCTCCCCGTGCTCCTCCTCCCCTCAGTCTCTCTCCCTTTCGCATGGTCCGAGCGCCACCGTCGCTGCCGACAAGCACCACTGCGGCCACCGCCTCCCCCTCACTTCTCTGACCGGCCCAGAGGCTCCGCCTCGACCCCCTCCTTCTTCCACCCCGAGCCACACCACTGCGGGAGCCCCACATCGCCGCCACGAGTCGTCTTCCCTGAGCACGGCCGCCAGACTCCATCGACGGATTCGTCGCCTTTCGGTCGTCCCCGAGCCAGCTAAGCCTGTAGTCAGCCTCACCGTGAGCTCCCGGTCCTTTCCCCCTTAACCACGTCGTCGTTTTCATCCCGTAGCCACTGCCCCGCAAGTAACCGGAGCCGCCGTACGCCATGGACATTGAGCCACGCACTCCCGAGCTTCGCTTGCTCGCCCTAGTGGCACAGACGTGCTCCTGGTGACCCCACGATGCCGTCTATGCCCTTGGTTGAGCTCCCCGTGCTCCACCACGCCGCGCCCGTGCAAACCCATAGATGCGCCCCCGCCAAAACTCGTCGCCGATGAGATTCCGGCCGCTGCGCGACCCCCTGTCTGGCCCATTGGATGCGCCCGAGCAAGGGCTTCTCCCCGATGCTTTCTGCACGACAAACCGCGGCCCCTAGCGCTTTCCCGATGCGCGTCCGCCGCGGAAAATGGTCGCTGGTGGCTAAACGCCGGCGGGCCGACGTGGCAACGTCGTTAACTGCTAATGACGGGGCTAACTAACCCCTCTCTCACTGACTACTGGGCCCCACGCCCTTAACTAACACCAGTTTAATTTCTGTTTAGCTTTATTTAATCACAGTGGCCCCACGCGTCGGCGTTGACCTCGCTGACGTGGCCATTGACTGGCCCCACCTGTCTGTGACCTAGGCAGCACTTGGTCACTGACCAGTGGACCCCACTGGTCAGGTTTGACCCGGACCAACCCCTGTTGACCTGCTGACGTCAGCATGACTTGATGCTGACGCGGTAATACATTTTTTGGATTTATTAATAATCAGGAAATTCCAGAAAATGTTCAAAACTTCTAAAAATCATAGAAAATAATCTATAACTCAGATTGAAAAGATTTATATATGAAAAATGATCAGAAAAATCCAAAGAATCTGAATCTAGCATTTTCATGCATGTTGGAACAACTTAAAGTTACTGTTTAGGACAATCCAATTAAATGGCATTTAATAAATCACATATGGAATTTGAATTTGAACTTAGGGTTCAAACCAACTCCATTTAACCTGTTGCTAGTTACATTAGCTGAAAACACAGCATACTAACATGTCATGGTCATGCATCATATTGTGCATTGCATTGATTGTGTTTTTTCTGTGTTTGCCGGTGGTTGTCCCCTCTCGATAGACGTGTTCCGACGATGAGTTCGATGACACCGATGAAGAGCTATACTATCTTCAGAAGTGCCAGGCAAGCAAAGCCCCCTTTGTTCATTCCGATACAATCCCACTCTCTCGCTCCTGCTCTCTTTTACTGCATTAGGACAACAACGATTCAACTGTTACATGCTGCGGTAGTTGAACCCCTTTCCTTTGCATGACCTGTCATTGCCACAGTAAATAGATGAAACCCACTAGCATGAGTAGGAGTTGTTTGAGCCCTGATGTGCCTACTCATTCATGCTTGTTTATCATGCCTGCTACTGCTTAGAGTTGAGTCGGGTCTGATTCATCGGGGATGAATTGGAATGGCGATGAACATGTCCTACTGTGTGTGAGCTAAGTGTGTGAACACGATTTGGTAAAGGTAGCGGTGAGATGCCATGTAGGAGTACATGGTGGGTTGTCTCATTGAAACCGTCCTCAGGAACTGAGTTCTATGTTTGTGATCCATGAATAGCTACTACCACTCATTGGGATCCTTAATTGACCCTCTCGACTTATTAACTTCCCTAGTCCTCTGTCCAGGAGTTGAAACTAGTTTCTGGTGTTTATAGGATATGTGTTGGCGGCTGTGCGTAGCGCTGACCCTAGGGGTGGGCTATGATGCGGTAGATACACCGTGGCACGGTGTACCAGGCGCCCGTTTGGTGTCTCGGGAACCCTGCACACATTGTTTGGGGCTGTGAGCGAAACTCCGGTCGGATCTCCTCGCAGATGGAACCCGAATAGGTGATAAATCCGAACTAGAGACTTGTGTGGTTAGTCAGGTCATGGCCGACACCCTCGCCAGGCTTCCGCTTGAAGGTTGCCGAGATACATGACATGTATATGGTGATAAGTGGTGGGAGCATGTGTGAAGAAGTACACCCCTGCAGGGTTATCATTATCTATTCGAATAGCCGGATTCCTTGGATATGGAAACTTGGACCCCTTGCATAGTTCATAGACAAGTGAAAGTGGATACTCTAAAATGCGCAAGATAAGCGTGAGTGCTATGGATGGCGTTCTCGTAGTGAGACGTGAGCAGATCCATAGTGGTGTATTGATATGGTGAATATGTGGACTCGTGTGCACCACCTCAAAGAGTTGCTTGCAGTCGTAGTTCAGGTTAGCCACTGAGTCAAAGCTGGCTTGTTGCAGTTAAACTCCACTACCCCTTTGTTGATACTGATGCGTATGTAGTTTGTACTGATGTAAGTCTTGATGGGTACATTTGTACTCACGTTTGCTTAATTTATGTTTTGCAGAGAGACTTCAGTCTCGCTAGTAGTTCCATGCGGACTTCGACGTTTAGCTTGATACCTCAGCTACAATCTTGTGCCCTCAGCAGGATCTGGTAGATAGTCAGGCTTCTCAACCTTTTTCATTTGTAGATGTCTGTACCCAGACATGTTAAGCTTACGCATGTGACTTGATTTGTATGCTCTGAATGATGGGTCATGAGACCCATGTTTGTAATATCTCGCTCCTTGGAGCCTAATGAATAAATACTTGAGTCGTAGAGTTATGTTGTGATGCCATGTTGTATTTACCCATATCAAGCATATTGTGTGTATGATTGAAATGCTTGGTATGTGTGGGATCCGACAATCTAGTTGTTTATCCTTGGCAGCCTCTCTTATGGGGAAATGTAGTCTAGTGCTTCCATGAGCCATAGTAGTCCGCTACAGCCCGGTTCACCGGAGTCCTTCTAGCCCAGCACTACTGCTCAAGACACTTGACTGGTCGGCATGTGTTTCACTTTGTTCCTGTGTCTGTCCCTTCGGGGAAATGTCACGCGGTGACATCTGGAGTCCTGCCTAGCCTGCTACAGCCCAGTTTTCCGGAGTCCTGTTAGCCCAGTGCTACAGCCCGGATTCACACGCTGCTGACCGACATGCTCGATGTGATTCATGTATGCCTGTCCCCATAGGTTGGTGCCGCTTTGGGTTCATGACTAGCCATGTCGGCCCGGGTTCTCTGTCATATGGGTGCTAGCGACACTATCATATACGTGAGCCAAAAGGCGCAAACGGTCCCGGGCCATGGTAAGGCGACACCAGTGGGAATACCGTGCGTGAGGCCGCAAAGTGATATGAGGTGTTACCGGCTAGATCGATGTGACTTGGAATCGGGGTCCTGACATTAATGGTGTAACTTTCATAAATATCCATCAAACTTTTATGTACTGTTCAAATTTAAATTCAAATTTGAACAATAAAATCCCTATTTGAAAATCCACTACTCCATCCCTCTAACTCCAAATCCAAAACTAAGAATTTTACCCTTCTTAGTTTTCCTCATATTTTACAAAAATAAGTTGGCATTTTTGAGAGCACTTTGGTTTTTCTGGTTTACTATTGCCTTATTTTTCCCGTTATTATTTTGCAACAATAGATTGCGTTGCTGACGAAGGAATTGGACCAAAAGACTTTGAAAACCTAGAAGACTTTGCTGAGCCAGGCAAGGAGCCCTTTGACCATGCCTAAGAAACCCTTTTTGTGCATGTCATATGGCACTTTTATTGCTTGCATCAAAGTCATGATAATGTGGTGACCACTTGAGGTGGTTTGCCTCCGTTGCTTTTTTCGTTGGCACTTGCATGATGCATGACCCTACCTTTCTATGAGGGTTATCCGAGTGGGTGTTGTTAGGATGTTAAGTAGCTGCTACGCAAATGGGATGGGTATATGCATGGTGAAGGAAACCAAGTTGTTTTCAAGGACTTTCCAAAAACCCCGTCGGGTGCCACTAATGCCGAGGCAGAAGGTGAGCTAGGTTACCACTTGATAAAGAAGTGGTGTACCGGAGCAAGTTGTGTGGGAGTGTTTTCGAAAACAGACTAGATTTAAGATTTGTCGACTATCCCAACCTTACATGCGCAACCAACCTACCCTTATACAGGAAAGGGCATTATTGATTACCTAGGTCGATACTAGCATGGCACCCACATTACTAGTGACACGGGTGACATGAGGTCACTCTCGGGACGGGGTCGTGCCAGGTAGGGCGGCCATGACTATTTTTATAGGGCACCGGACACACCATTGGTACCCTGTGCTTGTGGTATGTGATGAATATGGGAGCGAAGCTCCACAATTTTAAGATGTGAAATGTTGGGCAAGGGGGTTACTACCAATCGAGTGGACTCTACGTTAGTGTTGTTTAGGGAAAGATAGTGATCGGGTGCTTACCCCGGGTACTTGAGGTACCGCGGGACGTGGTTGACACGGAAGTTCCCCGGATCTTGAGGGTATAGTGTGCAACCTCTACAGAGTGTAAAACTTTTCGAATAGCCGTGTCCATGGTTAAGGACAGTTTGGCGGTGCTGCTTAAACAATGTCTAGAGTTTTACAAACCGCGTGTGTGTGTGTGTGTTTTGATAAAACAATTTGGGTCAAGTCAAATGACTTGACTCAATGATCAACTTGGATTGGTGTACAACTCTGCTTATGTTGATATCTATAACTTGTTCATATGGATATATGTACTCTCGTGATGCATACATTACAGGCTGATAGTTCATGTCATTGCACTCAAAACTAGCTTTCTGCAAACTACCTACTTAGTGCCATATCATTGCATTATTGTGCCTTGTTCCAATCATGGGTTTCTTGCGAGTACATTCAAAGTAGTCATTGGCTTGCCACTGGTTATTTAATTGACCAGACATGGAAGACCGTGAGTTCGAAGAAGAACTCTTTGGAGATGAACATGCGAACTAGGATGATTTCCCGTCAGAATGCCTGTGGGGTTAAGGCAGATGGCCTGGGTTCTACTTATCGATGAAGATTTCCGCTGCTTAAGTTCATTTGGTATTCAGCTCTTGAGGCTTTATCTATGTAAGACTTGACCATAATGGTCATAATTTGTGTAAGACAGTATGTATGTATGTAAGACTCTTGTTATTCAGCTTCTGTGAGTTCAGTGAGCATTGATCTCTGGGATCACTGTACATGTGCATTCGGTGATCACGACTCATGAGTCGGGGTCCCCACACGGATATATTTGCAAAAAGATATATTTATAATCTCACATGTTATTATCGACTACCCACATGTTAAATTTTTACTATTTAGAGCATGCACAATGCTTGATAAGACAATTTTATTTTAAGCCTGTCACGTAATATAGAGAAGAGATCAAAATATGTTGTAGTGGGTTATTTTTAGTCTTATCTTTGATAACATGATATTTCTAAATATTTGGTGAGACATATTGTTGCTAAGAGGTCATCTATTAATCAAGAGAAGACATGCATTTTCTTATGGTCTCTCTCATACAGCTCATCATTTATCTTACATGGCAGTCCACTATAAACACGTAACCGGTTACCATTATTTTCGTAAGTTGTTGTAGTGTAAATGCAACTAAATAGTAAAAAATGTGTAATAAGGTGTAACAACATCTACATATCATTGAAAAAACATATATAGGTCTGGCTTGTGTATTTTAATTAGGTATATGTTTCTGCATGATAATTGACGTGCAAAGCACGTGCAATTTACTAGCAACCGAAAGAGTCTAAAACACATCATACATGGCACACCTCACGATTCACCATATTCTTCGGCCTTCGTGCTTCACCTAGTTATAGTATATCTAGCAGCTCGTATCGCTTCCCACTCCTCTTCCTTATAGCCTGCTGACTGTACCTTATTATACTTGCTCTTTGAGCAAAGGGCCTCCCTAAGAACGCATTAATTTCCTGGGCATGCTTCTTTCTACTCAATGTTGTGTGCACTTTGAGCATGTTGGCAACTCCACTGCAAGCTTGCTGACTCATCTTGCAATTGACGCTGACACATTGCAACACTCATTCAAGGCCCATAGGTTAATTTGAGAACAATTACGTAGAGGTTAATTTGATAGACATGACTTATAAGTTGACGTAAGTCATATAACCTTTTTTTTGGAAACATGTCGTAAAAGTAACGTGATAGACCTTCTTGCAAGACAATTAACATCTATTCAGAAAACAAAAAGTAACGCGATGGAGACCTTCGATTAACATGTGTTCAAAAAACAAAAAATGTCAAAAATTACAAAGCAAGGACCTCGAGGTTAATTCAACTAATAGGACAGAGCACTATATACATTGAATACAATTAAATGTTTATAGTGACCCATCCAATCAGTTAATTTAACATCAAGGCTAGATCCCATCAAGTCACCCATCTGATGAAGAATCGAGCCCCGGCATAGTTAACTTGGGAGTTTTGTTAGATGAGCTATCGGTAGGGAAGCTGGTCCTTGCTGATATAGGATGCCTCTTCGCATCCTTTATGGCATACCCGGATGACCGCCTGTTGCCGCCCAATGGCCAATGCCATGTCCCTCACGCATGTAGAAGCTTCCCTCCCTCATCTAGTTGGTTCCCGCATTTTCCCCTATTTTTGCCGCCGGCCCACCTATAGAACCGCCTCACGCCAGCCAATTCCTCTCCAAACACCTAGGGAGGTGGTTGAATTGAACAAGTCTAGACTTGTTTCTATTGGATTCGTACATGTGGCACCGAAGGGTGTGATAGCTGACTCTGACAAAATAATTTACTACCACATTGGCATACATGAGCATGGGGCCCACTTGTCAGCTTGCTGGACAAAGGAAGTGTCAGGACCGGGTTTTCGGGATATTAATTTCCCAGAAAATGGCCCTTGTGCTCACCAGCCCTAGGATTACGATTAGCTGATGAGACACCAACTTGATACAGAAATTCCAAGCAAAATACAAAATGTGTAGTACAAGAC
This sequence comes from Triticum dicoccoides, assembly GCF_002162155.2. Classification (NCBI taxonomy): domain Eukaryota; kingdom Viridiplantae; phylum Streptophyta; class Magnoliopsida; order Poales; family Poaceae; genus Triticum; species Triticum dicoccoides. The sequence continues at coordinate 251,250,106 of NC_041390.1, read as the reverse complement.
CATTCTGGCCTATGAGTACAACCAATGGTTTCTAGTGGTTGATGGCGGAAGCGGTTTGTGGTTCATCAGCGTCTATGGGACTCCATTTCCCATAGGAACAACTAACCTGGATAACTCCTATCTTCGCGAGGCTGCTATCACCATTGAGTAGGTTCCGGAGCTGTCATCGCAACGCTCCTCACCATGCAAGAAATCTGGCCAAGACAATAGCCAGGGACAAGCCAGTGAGTACTTTGAATGTACTCGCAAACATTATGAACACAGGTATAATATAACAAATGATAATCATGCTCTGAAATATTTTATGATCACAATGTCAGTCACAAAATAAAAATCCATGATGCAAGCAGGTTATTCATATACAACTTAATATGCAATAAGGGAGTAGAAATAGAATGCACCGATCGGGTGTCTGAAGTGACGCCTCGAAAGGATAATAATATAAAGCATGCCTCAGTCGGGCGTCTGAGCGACACCACATAAAGGGCTTATAAAGGAAATAAGCAGCAAACATGCCACAGTCGGGCATCTGTACGACACCACATAAAGGGCTTATAGAGTAAGTAAATAACAAGCATGCCACAGTCGGGCATCTCAGCGACACCACATAAAGGGCTTATATGAGAGTAGTCACAGTGAATATCCAGGAGGTAGGACCGTCCCAGGGATACTCAATAATTCAAATAATGTAAATGGTTAGTCCATAATAATAGTAATCATAATCATTATAAGTCACAAGTCATGATCCATGTTCTGATTTAGCAGTTTTTCCTCCGAAGACCGACACTAAGACCGACACTTGACCCATCCCATACCGTAGTTCTTAACCATGGACACGGCTATTCGAATAGATATAATCTCTGTAGAGGGTGTACTCTTTACCCACGAGTAATGGATTCCTTTAGTCCATCGGGACTAATTCCGTCTACGGTCTTTTACTTGAAAACACACCTGACCGCACACACACCAGCCTAACTTACCGGTGTCTAGAATCACCCACGACACCCGTTAAGCGAAACTCTAAGTGGGGAGGCTACAACCTCGACTAGCATGGGATCACAAAATTTATAACACGCACAAACTAGGGGAGCTACCCCCTCGGCTCCAACCGGAAATACCCATGCTCCCGGACCAGGTGGCATGCCTACCGGATGCAGCCGGTATCTTCCACCATGGCCTCTCTGTACGGTGTGTGCTAGGAAGGGGTTGACAACCTACATAATCGTCTCGACGAAGAACTAGAGACAAGCTCGTGTCTACCCAAGACAGAGACTTTCCCCGATTCCTTCCGGTAGGCATGAAAGGCATAAGAGGGTGATTACTATCACAAGGATATTAAATTCCAACAACACGGAATCATCAATATGCACTCATGAGTATGATCATATCATCACATAAAATAACGAATACTCCGAGTCAAGGTGGTGTTGTAACCGTATCAAACAACACACAACAATATTATGCCAGGGTTCAAAATGCTTGCCTTCAAGAGTATGCAAGTGGGGGTGCATTTTTTGAAAGTTGCCTCCCTCTCCAAAATCCCATTTAAGAAAAATTCAAATTAACACATAGTTTCAAAACAGTACAAAAATGTTGTTTGAATTTTTTTCAAATAAATATGAAAATAAACTAGACAAAATTTGAGAAACAACAGAAAAATAATCAAATCAATTGGACTTGTATTTTAAAAGTTATAGTCAGTCAAAGTTTAGTCAAAAATCTGTTTTTAATAAAAAACAGAAAAAGAAAATGGTTCGGCAGCACTTATGTTTTCCTCTAGCGAAGGCATATTTGGTGGAATACGCTTCCACTTAAAACATGCTTCGGCGGGGCTGGGTCACTGACAGTGGGTCCATCGGGCCCACTGGTGAGGTTTGACCAGTCGCCCGCGCCTCCTTCCTCCTCTGTCCTAGCGGAGGCAGGGCTCCGGCGATCGCCATCGACGAACTACGGCTCCCCACGGGATTCCGAGGGCAGGGATGGATCCGCCAATCCAGGGCGGTCCTCCCAGTGGTCGAGAGGGTCGTGGGGACAAAGGGGGTTGCCGGCAGCGAGCTCCATGGTGGACGGTGGCTTCGGGTGGATCGGGGTCTCTAGCTACGGTGGCTCCCGATCGGGTTTGAGAGGTGGGGTGGCTCCGCAAGGTCTAGGGGAGTCAGACGGTGGCACTGGATGGACGGGGGAGGCTCTGCTTGTGATGCATGGCACCAAAGCGTGGCGGCGGCCGAACAGGCTGGAGATGGGGAAGAAGGCCTCCCTCCGTCGATTGCTGGCTGTGGGGGCTCTTGAGGGATGGCCTAAGGTCGCCTGAAGGTCTAGACGAGCTCGGGGGCTCCTTTTATAGGCGGTCGAGGTCGGTTCCACGACGGCCGGGGACTAGATCGACGGTGAACTGCTACTGTGGCTGTAGACGATGTGGCGATGCAGGGGGTGGCTTGGAGGAGCGACTGGATGAGCTCGAGCAGTTCAGGGGCGAGCTGGCGCGCGGCTGTGGCTCGGGCGGCGCCGTCCATGGCAGAGGCTGGCAGAGCGGTGGTGGCGGCTTGCGGTGGTGTCGCTGTGGGATGTTAGGAGGTGGCCAGGGCGGCTCTGCAATGACGGAGGGGTTGGGGTGCGATGGCTGTGAGTGGGAAGGCATCAGAACGGGCGCGGGGAGGCGGCAGCGGGACGCGGCGACTCGGGCACATGCACGTGCAAAACGCGCGCTCTGGCCGCGCCCAGAGCACGCACGCCATGTGTTCGGCAAAATGCCATGGCATGCCAGGAGGCTTGGATGAGGCTAGGGATTAACAGGTCTAGGTTAGTGGTGGCTAGGAGATTAGTGGGCATGCTGGTTAGGCAAAGCAAGCAGGTCCAATGTGCAAACTAAAAACTATGTCAAATCTGGCCATGCACAAAAGGTGCTTGACAGAATGCCATGGGCTTCTAGGCATCTCTTCTGGTGGCCAAAAACTCCAGATCATAGTCTCTTTAGATGATAAAGAGGGTGGCAAGGTTTGTTTGACAAAAACAAAAACTCCCTAGTGCAAGTTTTTGAGAAAACCAAATCTGGAAAGAAAGTAAAGGGCATTATTGCATGGACCAAAAATACTCCAATGGGTCCAATCTCCTGGACTTGAGGGTTTGGTAGAGTGTACTTCAAGCAGGACAAATCCCAAGGCAACAAGAGCTAGATAAAATATGGTTGCAGTAGAAAGTACCAAACTGGACCAAAGAGCAAAAGAGGATGATTTGCTCAAATTTTTCAAAGAACTCCAATGGGTTTTTGCATAAAGTTGAATTATATACTCCTACTAACATCTCCCAACTTTGGTGGAATTTTAAAGAAATATTTAAATAGGTTGCAGTGCAAACCACAAACTGATCCAGATTTGAAAACTTGAGGTAGGGCTCAAAATTTCCAAATGACTAAAAGAGATTTTTGGATAAAAGTGATGTGGGAACATCACATGACATCCCCAAATTTTGGTGGGGATTTTAAAGAAGTATTTGAAAGGGTTGTAGTGCAAATGGAACCCTACAACTTATGAAAAATCATTTTTTAAGAAATAAAGCTCAGGGAAAATAATTGTAGAAATAATTCCACTGTTAAAAAGAAATGGTCTTAGGAAGATATAGAAGTCCAACAATATTTTTGAAAGGTTTCCACTTGGGGTGAAAACTCCAGAATTTAGGAGAAAAGAGTGGTTCTAAATTAAAAGAAAATCCAAAAAATAAAAATTTAATTTACGATGGTGAAATTTTAATTAATAAATCATGGTTAAATTTTTGGGGTGTTACAACACTACCCCCCTTAAGAAAAATCTCGTCCTCGAGATTTGCTAGGGGCTGTTTTGAAAAATAATTACTCCTACTATCTCATAGTAAAATCATAAAAATAAGCATCCTACCCATTCAATAAAATGTGGCTATAGTGAAAGGGCAAATAAGTGGTGTAAAACTACAGTGTGGAATACTGGCGCTGCGTGGAAAAATCCATGGTTGGGGGAAAACGAGAAATTTCTACTTTTGGTTACAGTGAATTTAGAATAAATTTCTAAATTTCTAAAATACGCTGGTCGCACCCGAGAGCAGAATGCTCTTTCTGGCTGACAGATGGACCCGAGGCCCACTGTCAGTCTCTTCTTCTACATATGGCTCTCTCTTCTTCCTCTCTCTCTCGCGCTTTCCCGCACTTTCTCCATCGGCGACGTCTAGCACATAGGGCATCTAGGCCGTACTGTGGTAGTGCGCGACGCGCTAGCTGCCGGTGCAGCGTGCACTCACCTCGCGGGCCAGTGTGCTGTCGGCACTGCTCGTGGATTCGCCTCCGAACTCCGGCGATCGAGCGACGAGCGGCGCTGGAGGACTTCACCCACCGTACACCGATCTCGAGCTATAAAATGACTGAGGTGCTCCTTCCTTCTTCCTCACACCTGGCCTCGCTCCTCCTTCTCCTTCCTTCTTCTCCATTTCTGTTTGCAGGAGCTCGAGACTAGGCTCTAATGGCGGAGGTGATGCTAGACTGGTACATGATCCTGGTGTGCGGAGGGTTGGCGGCATTGCTGGGGTTCTCCATGATCTTTTGCGCGATGATCCTCGATGATCATCGTGATGCTGCTGCTCGAGTGTTAGCTCTCTACGGTGGTGGTGATCATGAGGATTAGGTGCCGGTGTCGGGTGCTAACTGTTGTCAGTGTGCTGTAGGCAACTTGCACCCGAATAATTACCCACAAATCTCTCCTTCAGAGACTGTGGTGTGCAAGGGGGGGTGATCAGTTAGGTGCAACACGTACACGTGGATTTGCAATTAGTGCATGTGGTCGAGTGGTTGGGGTTGTGAGTCTGCTGTCATGGTGCTGCATGAATAAAAACCTATGTCATGAAGAGACCTATGTTTTAACAACTCAGGAAAAAATCTCACTTCAGAAATTACCGAGAGTGAAATTAGTTAATAAAAATTAACAACAGTAAAAACTACTCACATTAATTGAAACCAGATATTTAATTCATCGCACAAATTTAGAATACCACACATAAGTTGCAACACATCAATAAATGCTGGGACAATAATCATAGCAGTGACGTCTACAATGAAAATGGTAAATAGACAGGGTCTTGAGAAAACGTCTGTGGTACTGGGGCACACTCCCCTTCTATCGGGGGATTCGGATTGACTAGTCGATGAACGCGTCTCTCCTGGTCGGGCCTCAGTGATCTGCCAATAGAGATCTGAGGGTTTAAATCAGTGAGGCTCTAGAGATAGCCCATTACCCGTTGGGTCAAACTCTCTTGAGCGATGACATACTAGGCAAGGTTGGCCAGCACCAGGTCTCTCTCAATTCATCCACCAGGAAACGATGCTACTTCTCTGGGTGCTGCACGACTCGGAAAGTAATAATACCCTCGTTTGCTGGCATAGGGCACCGCGAATCGAAGGCAAGCAAGCGCTTCGCACCAGCCTCTATGGCCATTTGCGGAGTCGGCATAGATTTTCCCACGAAGGAGACTTCCGTTGGGTCTTGGTTTGGGTTTGCAGGAGGGATGTGCACCACTGCCCAATATTTCAAGGTGGAAGGGTGATCCTCGATTTGAGCAACTCGTACTGGGGTGGATGGGTAGAACTCATTGTACTGCAGGTAAAGTCCCACAATATTTTAACAAAACTACATGGGGTTGCATTTGGAGTTCTCAGATAGATACTAGGGCTCGGCATGGCAAAGGAATGGTTGTGAGAGCTGTGCACGAGGAAAGGGATGCTTGGTAAGGTCACGAGGTGGCCTTTTATATAGCATCTAGGCTGGGTCATTTATCACGGTGAGGGGCAACTAGTTTGTCGGTTCTGCTCTTATGGGGTCGGGTCAATGCCACAGATACACATATCTCACAAAAGCGATGCATTACTGTGGGTGTCGTCGGGGTGGTTTTTGGTAGCTACGCCCGGAATTAAAATGCAACCGTACGCCAACATACTTATGTCTGGTTACTATTTAAAATAGGGGCGTACAAACAGACATCATATAACTATGGCGGTACAAGATCACACAATTATGGGGCGTGGACATACTAAGACTCGGTACTACTCGAGTGACTTAGTCTACCTCGTTTATATCTAAGCGGGCGTGCCTTGTGGACGTCGAGGCTTCTCCACGGGTTTCACCGTCGGGGTTAGCTGGATGGAGTTAAGGGGCCGCAGGGTCGGGGTAGCGATGATGACCATCGTGGGGGTTGTTGGCCACAATCCCATTGGAGCGTGTTCCCAAAAGGCGATGAAGCACTTCTGGGGACACCAAAGCATTTTGGTCGATGGCTGGGGTAGGCCTCAAGGACTCGATCGGTTGTCCGAACAACACAACTGGGTTGTCGGCGTCGGGCTCATCTTCTCCTCTTGCCGGGGCTCGGTGAACTAGTTCTCCACGGGCTGCGATCAGATCAAGGGTGATTTGATCGAACAGTTCCTCTAGTGCACTTACATAGCACACAAGATGCAACAATGCATGATCCGTCTCGTGATCTCCGTTGGCAACATGGGGGTGTCCTACCATACCCGTCACGGCTGGGGGTAGTAGTAGAATGAGTGGCAGTTAACTCTGAGCGACAAGTGCTGGAGTTAAACTATAGCCTCTCGAGTAGCTAGTTGGATGGCTTGTGGCTCAAAGGAAGTTGTCCTTATGGTGAACCTGTAGGGGACTTATGGCGATAGACCCCTACCATAGACGTGCACAGTGGCCCAAAATTGATGGATCTCACCGCTCATGGGCCCTTGGTACACAACATACTCTGGGGGCTCTTCTAATGCAAAGGCACGGCAGGCGAGGTTTGCTAGCACGGTCACAAAACCTCCAAGGTTGGTTGCTGTGGTCTCATTGTGAACAATGGGTCCAGGCATTATAGCTCGGTTTGGGGTAGAGGTTGTGTTGTGCTGGGTCGAGGCCAGCGTGCCCTTCTTATAGAAAAATGGGATGGAGTCTTCCTTTGCACGCTTGCGAAAGAGATAATTTAGGTGTCGGTCACTGGCGCGTGATTGACAGGCTAGGCTGATAGGTTAGGCACCGACTACCAAAAGGTGTCGGGGTCACTGTGTGGCTATCTTACATGAGAAGCTTGGCCGGGGTTAGGTTAAGGTCTGGTGGGTTGGTCAACCTAGGTTTATTGACCTGGGTGAGATAGGATTAGCCAATGGTCAGCCTGGCTCTGATACCAAGGTTGTCAGGACCGGGTTTTAGGGATATTAATTTCCCAGGAAATGGCCCTTGTGCTCACCAGCCCCAGGATTGCGGTTAGCTGATGAGACACCAACTTGATACAGAAATTCCAAGCAAAATACAAAATATGAAGTACAAGACCATTCTGGCGTATGAGTACAACAAATGGTTTCTAGTGGTTATTGGCGGAAGCGGTTTGTGGTTCATCAGCGTCTATGGGACTCCATTTCCCACAGGAACAGCTGACCTAGATAACTCCTATCTTCGCGAGGCTGCTATCACCATTGCATAGGTTCCGGGGCTGTCGTCGCAATGCTCCTCTCCATGCAATAAATCTGGCCAAGACAATAGCCAGGGACAATCCAGTGAGTACTTTGAATGTACTCGCAAACATTATGAACACATGTATAATATAACAAATGTTAATCATGCTCCGAAATATTTTATGATCACAATGTCAGTCACAAAATAAAAATCCATGATGCAAGCAGGTTATTCAGATACAACTTAATATGCAATAAGGGAGTAGAAATAGAATGCACCGATCAGGTGTCCGAAGCGACGCCTCGAAAGGATAATAATATAAAGCATGCCTCAGTCGGGCGTCTGAGCGACACCACATAAAGGGCTTATATGAGAGTAGTCACAGTGAATATCCAGGAGGTAGGACCGTCCCAGGGTTACTCAATAATTCAAATAATGTAAATGGTTAGTCCATAATAATAGTAATCATAATCATCATAAGTCACAAGTCTTGATCCATGTTCTGATTTAGCAGTTTTTCCTCCGAAGACCGACACTAAGACCGACACTTGACCCATCCCAGACCGTAGTCCTTAACCATGGACATGGCTATTCAAATAGATATAATCTCTGCAGAGGGTGTACTCTTTACCCACGAGTAACGGATTCCTTTAGTCCATCGGGACTAATTCCATCTACGGTCTTTTACTTGAAAACACACCTGACCGCTCACACATCGGCCTAACTTACCGGTGTCTGGAATCAGCCACGACACCTGTTAAGCGAAACTCTAAGTGGGGAGGCTACAACCTCGACTAGCATGGGGTCACAAAATTTATAACGCGCGCAAACTAGGGGAGCTACCCCTCGGCTCCAATCGGAAACACCCATTCCCCCGGACCAGGTGGCATGCCTACCGGATGCAGCCGGTATCTTCCACCATGGCCTCTTTGTACGGTGTGTGCTAGGAAGGGGTTGACAACTTACTGAACCGTACCCTACCTAGGGAAGGGACAAGTGGTAGTACGAAACAAGTATGGGGGTTACTGGAACAAGACTCGATCTATGGTCGACTCAGGAGGTTAAAGCATTTCCTGCATGATAAGTATAAGAAATATATCTCACACCAATCAGACAGAATCACTACTCATCATACCTCACCATGCCTTACCGGACATAATCATCTCGATGAAGAACTAGAGACAAGCTCGTGTCTACCCAAGACAGAGACTTTCCCGGATTCCTTCCGGTAGGCATGAAAGGCATACGAGGGTGATTACTATCACAAGCATATTAAATTCCAACAGCACGGAATCATCAATATGCACTCATGAGTATGATCATATCATCACATAAAATAATGAATACTCTGAGTCAAGGTGGTGTTGTAACCGTATCAAACAACACACAACAATATTATGCCAGGGTTCAAAATGCTTGCCTTCAAGAGTATGCAAGTGGGGGTGCATTTTTTGAAAGTTGCCTCCCTCTCCAAAATCCTATTTAAGAAAAAAATTAAATTAACACATAGTTTCAAAACAGCACAAAAAAGTTGTTTGAAATTTTTTCAAATAAATATGAAAATAAACTAGACAAAATTTGAGAAACAACAGAAAAATAATCAAATCAATTGGACTTGTATTTAAAAAGTTATAGCCAGTCAAAGTTTAGTCAAAAATCTGTTTTTAATAAAAATCAGAAAAAGAAAACGGTTCGGCAGCACTTACGTTTTCCTCTAGCGAAGGCGTATTTGGTGGAATACGCTTCCACATAAAACACGCTTCGGCGGGGCTGGGTCACTGACAGTCGGTCCATCGGGCCCACTGGTCAGGTTTGACCAGTCGCCCGTGCGTCCTTCCTCCTCTGTCCGAGCGGAGGCGGGGCTCCGGCGGTCGCCGTCGACGAACGGCGGCTCCCCACGGGATTTCGAGGGCAGGGATGGATCCGCCAATCCAGTGCGGTCCTCCCAGTGGTCGAGAGGGTCATGGGGATAAAGGGGGTCGCCGGCGGCGAGCTCCGCGGCTGACGGTGGCTTCGGGTGGATCGGGGTCTCTAGCTACGGTGGCTCCCGATCAGGTTTGAGAGGTGCGGTGGCTCCACAAGGTCTAGGGGAGTCAGACGGTGGCACTGGATGGATGGGGGAGGCTCTGCTCGCGATGCACGACACTGGAGCGTGGCGGCGGCCGAACTGGCCGGAGATGGGCAAGAAGGCCTCCCTCCGTCGATTGCTGGCTATGGGGACTCTAGAGGGATGGCCTGAGGTTGCCTGAAGGTCTGGACGGGCTCGGGGGCTCCTTTTTATAGGCGGTCGAGGTCGGTTCCGCGGTGGCCAGGTAAAGATCGACGGTGAGCTGCTACTGTGGCTGTAGACGATGTGGCGATGCAGGGGGTGGCTTGGAGGAGCGACTGGATGAGCTCGAGCCGTTCAGGGGAGAGCTGGCGCGCGACTGTGGCTTGGGCGGCACCGTCCATGGCAGAGGCTGGCGGAGCGGCGGTGGCGGCTTGCGGTGGTGGCGCTGTGGGATGTCAGGAGGTGGCCAGGGCGGCTCTGCGATGAGGGAGGGGTCGAGGTGCGATGGCTGTGAGTGGGAAGGGATCAGAACGGGCGCGGGGAGGCGGCAGCGGGACGCGGTGACTTGGGCGCACGCAAGGGGAAAAAGGCACGCTCGGGCCGCGCCCAGAGCACGCACGCCATGTGTTCGGCAAAATGCCAAGGCATGCCAGGAGGCTTTGATGAGGCTAGGTATTAACAAGTATAGGTTAGTGGTGGCTAGGAGATTAGTGGACATGCTGGTTAGGCAAAGCAAGCAGGTCCAACGTGCAAACTAAAAACTATGTCAAATCTGGCCATGCACACAAGGTGCTTGACAGAATGCCATGGGCTTCTAGGCATCTCTTCTGGTGGCCAAAAACTCCAGATCATAGTCTCTTTAGATGATAAAGAGGGTGGCAAGGTTAGTTAGACAAAAACAAAAACTCCCTAGTGCAAGTTTTTGAGAAAACCAAATCTGGACAGAAAGTAAAGGGCATTATTGCAGGGACCAAAAATACTCCAATGGGTCCAATCTCCTGGACTTAAGGGTTTGGTAGAGTGTACTTCAAGCAGGACAAATCCCGAGGCAACAAGAGCAAGATAAAATATGGTTGCAGTAGAAAGTACCAAACTGGACCAGAGAGCAAAAGAGGATGATTTGCTCAAATTTTTCAAAGAACTCCAATGGATTTTTCCATAAAGTTGAATTATATACACCTACTAACATCTCCCAACTTTGGTGGAATTTTTAAAGAAATATTTAAATAGGTTGCAGTGCAAACCACAAAGTGATCCAGATTTGAAAGCTTGAGGTAGGGCTCAAAATTTCCAAATGACTAAAAGAGATTTTTCATAAAAGTGACGTGGGAACATCACATGACATCCCCAAATTTTGGTGGGGATATTAAAGAAGTATTTGAAAGGGTTGTAGTGCAAATGGAACCCTAAAACTTATGAAAAATCATTTTTAAAGAAATAAAGCTCAGGGAAAATAATTGTAGAAATAATTCCACTGATAAAAAGAAATGGTCTTAGGAAGATATAGAAGTCCAACAATATTTTTGAAAGGTTTCCACTTGGGGTGAAAACTCCAGAATTTAGGAGAAAAGAGTGGTTCTAAATTAAAAGGTAATCCAGAAAATAAAAATTTAATTTACCATGGTGAAATTTTAATTAATAAATCATGGTTAAATTTTTGGGGTGTTACAGGAAGTAACGCGAGACAAAATGGAGTGCGGAAGGGTGCAAATCGATTGGCTCACGTGTGATAAGCACTGGAGCAACCCACTCAGGTTGTACGTAAACAAATTTGTGCAAACACGCCAGGTTATACTGTGAGTAGGTGACCTTGTGCTTGGCTCTTCGCCACTTCTGGTAGTCGAACAATGATGATAGTACTATAGTATATATACTTCTGGAAATCTGACACTGAATGAACTGTTGCACGTCCACCACCACCGCCTGCATAAGCGCACTATCGTAAAGCAAAAGCTTCTCCTCGTCCTGCGAGCCACCGCGCTCGCGCGAGCAAGGGAGGGGTCATAGTAAGCAAAGATTCTCCTCGTTTGTGAGTTGACGGGACAAATAAAAGTAGTGTAGTCTCCAAAAAGGGTTGACCATGTCCATGGCTACCATCCCGCGCTCCGTCATTCAATGTGTGCACGGTTCACGTTCCATTGAGAAAATAATGTTGTGTATGTGCCATCGAATAGAATAACTTAATCTATAAATAACGCGCCACCGCATCATGGTCGAACTTTGATTCGTTCACATGTGGTTCCCATGAACAACTGCTACACTTGCCAAATTATCACATGAGCTGCCTCTTCGTACAAAAATGAGCTCACCATGCACCCGCGCATGAGTATTATGGAAAGAAGCAAAGAGTACCTGCGTCGGTGCCTGCACCTCTTCTCTTCGTGCTCGTATTCCTTTTTTCCAAGTGATTCATGCACATACTCCACCTACGTTCGTGATCACTGGTGAGTCTCTCCTACTACTTAACTCCATTTTCTTGCATCACACATGACCTAGAAGCTAGATGTACCACATGTTGGCAAAACAAAGAAGAACACTTTCCAATGATCGAGAAGGAGCGAGGAACCTCGCGGTGGAGCATCTGGATGTAAAATCAACCCAATATTCTCCACATCCTAGTAGACCAGAAGAGTCTGAAACACAGCAGCTCAGTGTAGTTACATCATACATGGCCTGCCTCATGCTATCACCATATTTTTTGGCCTCTGTGCGACACCTAGCTCTAGTAATCCACCAGCCCGTATCACTTCTCACTCCTTGTCGGGGTACACAAAGAGGGGTGTATTTTTTCCCCTGGCTTGTGTGCGGATGACAAACCACCGGTTCGGCAACCCTTAGCATCCAAGACTGGACCAAGCACTAGAGATCAGCTCTTTGAGAAATCAAAGGGCAGATCAAGAAGACCAAGTCGAGTTAAAGGAGCAAGATATCACCAAGGTCGAGGTTGCCCTGAAGATAAGTCTCAAGACTATCCCGGCAGGCCTGTCGAGCACAATGAGGGTGGACTACCCCACCAAGGCTCCACCACTCCACCTCACAGCAACGTAAGTCCCTGATCGGTGCGGTGTCGAGCCCCCAAGCGACTAAGTGGCTATTATTTGGCACGTGGCAGCCACTTCCTAAGGAAATCACCTCCAAATGACACCCGTCCAGAGATGTGTCATGCAGGCAGGCGAGAAGGTGGCCAGACGACCCGACAAGGCTAGCCGGGCTACGCTACGATGTCACATTAAGTGGTGCATTTAATGCGCACTGTCCTGCCTCTAGAGTTAGGTATGATAGCACTGTTTGATATTTAATCAGTACACAATGACTGATTTGCCATTGTGGTGACCCCTTGATCTATAAAAGGAGGCCCGTGGCAACCATAGAAAGGATTCAGACCTCTATATACTCATATACGCGTAGCTGGTCTCGTCCAGAGGCCACCTTGTCGGGCTAGAGCGCTGGGCCTCCACCACAGTCCCTCATCAATCCACCAAGGCAGGAGTAGGGTTGTACACCTTGCAGCGGCCCGAACCTGGGTAAAGAAGGCCCATGTGATCTTTGTCGTGATGCGCGATGCTCTTCACTCTTTGTGCAATGTGCTCATCCCCCTGCCGAACCACAAGGGGCTAATGGCCCCATAGGTGGCCGTGTTTTCCCACGATACTCCTCATCTCTCTCAAAGTGTGGCGGGCTGGCAATTTTGCTGTTTATTGAGGTCGGTTAACTCACACTCGCTCCCACATGTTAGCGACATGCCAAGAGCATTTAAAAAAATATTGTACTCTATTGTTATGCCAAGAAGAGGAAGCGCTTTGACCGACGAACCAAACGAGATAGGCTTGCCATGCCTTGAGTGGGTCCAGTTTCTCGTTTTGAACTTGTTTGGTTTAGTAGTAACACTTGGTTTAGCACCTTCACAGAATGATGCAAATCCCCTCTAAAAAGGAGCTTTGCTTTCTGCTAATCCCGTCAACTGTTCTTGTTTTGTGCATTAAATTGTTAAGTGCCATGATTAAGATATAATTAACCAATGAATGTAAAACTTTCTAGTTTACTGTAGTACTCCTCATGCATGCATGCATTGCGATTAGTACTACTCCCTTCATCCGTACGTATATATAGGGCCTAATGTATTCTTCAAGGTTGCCTTTGACTGTTGATAAGATTTTATATAATTTGAAAATTATATCATTCAAAGATCCTTTCACGTACGAAATTGACGGCATGCTTTGAGCAACTTGCATGTCCTATACTGCTCGAACATGTGGTCAAAGTTAGTCTTGAAAAATGCATTAGGCCCTATATACATGGACAGAGGGAGTACATGATACTAGCAAACGCTCACCATCTACTAGTTCATTGGTTGGTTTTGATTTTGAATTGAGTAGTGCTAGTACACTTGATGTTTTGCTGCTACCGTCCAATATTCGCGTGTGGTGGTTTCTAGAAAAACTAGCAAGATTCCTATGCGTTGCACGGAACATCAAGATGCATTTATATGAGTAGTTTATCTTGTGGGAGATAAGGATGGATGAGGGAAGGACTTATCTACAAATGTGGAGGGAGGTGCGGGTATCTTTTTGCAAAATTGTCATAGTTTCCTTCCTATCCGTCAGATATAGAACGGACGGCCTATATTGTAGGATGGCAGGCACACCATCATCACCAACTCTGTTTTTATAAGAGTAGAGAAAAAAAATAGGTAGTACTTACTGTGGGAAAGGTGAAGTGATTGTTGCTTCATCCGAGCAACTTATTAATCTGGGAATACTGGAGCACCAGCGGATTCAACGAACAGTGAAATGATGGTGCTTCATCCGACCAACTTACTGTGGCGAAGGTGGGGCTCTATGATTTGACTGATCACTAGTTATTATTATTGCGGCGCAACGACCAAGGTAAATCTCTCCTACAGTTGTGCACTCAATATTGGTGCATGGCAGGTGGAGCCGGATGAAGGATGCCCCACACGTCGGTGAAACGAAGTTGAATGGTTTCTAGCATTGCTATCAATCTTTTAGGATTTGTTTATATGTATGCATACTTTTCCAGCATAATGAAATTGTATTGTAATGCTATGAAGGTCTCAACTTTGTTTCCCGCGAAAAAAACGTTTCAACTTAGGATTCATGCGTCCTCTTGCCTCAAGATTGTCTCGTTACAACATTCCATCAAATACAAATGAAACTGTAATGGCTGCTAATGCATCTCAATGATTCGCAGATCAGCGCCAATATTCACATCACAACTGAAGAAAAAGTTGTGAGAAGGTGTAAAAATAAAGAAATATATATAATTGATCGATGCCGTTCGTAGGCATGGCTCCATTTCCTCGCCACGGTGTTCATTGGTTGGCAGCTAGTTTCATGCAGCTCTATAGTCAAGAAATAGATGTATGGAGGATATCACAATCCAATCATTTTGTGCAGTTCCACTAAAATCGAGCTGATCATCCCTGTCTGCAAAAGATATTCAGTGGGTGTGATTACAATAATAGTGGAACTAGATGATGAAACATAACACACACAAATAGAAGCCGATCACCTCTGCAGTCTCTCTTTAAGACTAACTACTTGTTGGAGAAGATTAGGCTCGGAGTTGGATGACGAGGATAGCCAAACCCACAAAAATGTAAAAACGTTGCCCGTGTGAAATTTTGGCGGAACTGCACAAAACACGCTTAAGAAAAAAGTGATTAGTGCAGTTCACCAAAAGCTCGCAATAGCAGTAATATGAAATGGATAGCCCTATTTGCAAAAGGAGGTAGAAAGGAAACAATTACTGCCCAATAACAGTTGAAGACACATACATCGACAAAAATAAGCATATTCCATGTCATAACGGAAAGATAGCAGCATGGTGGTTTATCAAAAACAGTGTGAGGACGAGATTGCAAGATGGAAAGTACACCGATCGAGATATGTTTTAAGCAAAGAACTAAAGAAGATCCACATGTAGGATTTTCCACATGCAGCAATCTGGGAAGATGGGTAGTGGAGCAAGGCCAGAGGATGCTGTACCTGAGGGTCGTCGGGACGTAACTAGGAGGGCGCCGACGGCTGGGATTTTCCCATATTGTGGCATCTAGCAAGTGGCGAAGGTCCTACCGCACCTGAGCTTGGTCAGAGGGGACAACGGGTACCGCAGATCGAGATGTGCAGCCTCGATGCTGTCAAACCGAGAAACCATGCAGATCCTCCCTTTCCGCCGGTGAACAGGATGCGGCCGGATCAGTGACCACCGGTGAGAGAGAGAGGCCACCGCCCTTGTGTGAGATGTAGTGTCAACAGAGACAAACCCTAGTAGGCAGGCTCCATTGTATATTGTGGAGCAGATTTCTTTTTTCTGGATGACAATCGTTTTATATTCTGTACATGCCATTAAGGAATATAACTTTATTTAACACTAACGCGTCAACTCAAACTTTGTTCCATGTATGCGTGGTACATGAACCCCCTTCCAGTAAACAACCGCTACACACGTGAAATTATCACGTGGGATGCCTTTTCGTATAGAAATAAGCTCCACGGTGTAGCCGCGCGGGTGTGGCTGGGAATGAGACCTGAGTACGTGCGTCATGCATGAACCTATTCTCTACGTGCAGGTACCCCCACTATCGTTGCAACAAAACCCGGGTGTGTTGCCCAGACTGTACACAGGCTTGAGAGCAAGGTTGCAGCATCCAAGACCAGACCAAGCAGAAGAGATAATCCCTTTGAGAAATCAAAGGGTGGATCAAGAAGACCAAGGCTAACCAAAGGAGCAAGATATCACTAAGGAAAAACCTCCCTTGCTGGGCAGGCGAGCTTGGCGAGGTCAAGATTGCCCTGAAGACAAGTCTCAAGACTGTTCAGGCAAGCTTGCTGGGTACGATGAGGATGGATTACCCCGCCAAGGATCCACCGCTCCACCTGACACCAACGCAAGTCACCGATCGGTGCGGTGTCGAGCCCCCAAGTGACTAAGTAGCTGTTATCTGGCAGGTGGCAGCAACTTCCGAAGGATATCACCTCCAAATGACACCCATCTAGGGACATGTCATGCAGGCAGGCGAGAAGGTGGCCAACGGCACGACAAGGCTTGCCGGGCTATGCTATAGTGTGACACTAGGCACTGCATTTAATGCACCTTGTCCTGTCTGCAAAGTTAGGTATGATAGCACTGTTTGCTATCTAATTAGTGCACAATGACTTATTTGCATTGTGGTGGCCCATTGATCTATAAAAGGAGGGTCATGGCTACCTTAGAAAGGATTCAGACTCTTGTACACTCATACGTGTGTAGCTGCTCTCACCCCGGGGCAACCATGTCAGGCTAGAGTACTGCGTCTCCACCACGGGCCTCTCATCAATCCACCAAAGTAGGAGTAGGGTTTTACACGTCACGGCAGCCCGAACCTAGGTAAAAACTACCCGTGTAATCACTGTCGTGCTACTCTGCACCCTTCGCTCTTTGTGCAATGTGCTCTTCCCCCATGCCGAACCACAAGGGGCTGATGGCACCATAGGTGGCCATGTTTTCCCATGACATCTTTGGCGCGCCAGCTAGGGGTAAGCGCTTGCACAAACCCGACAATGTAAGCAACGCGTCATCTTCATCATTGTTTTCTGCATCAACGGCTTCATCATCCATGGCGCCCACAAAGAAGTCCAGTGCTGCAGCTCACCTGTCCACCTCGAAGGCCCCTTCGCACGCGGCCGCTGATCCGTGGGGGCTGTAGGGACGTGGACACTCCAGGGGACGTGGCCAGCGCAGGCGGCGTCGTCACCACTCCCCCTGCTCCCGAAACGGGAGAAGGAGGCACCAGAGAAGGACAGCGCCCATAGCATCCCAGCGGCCATGCTCCACAGGTTGTGGGTCGAGTGATTATTCCGCCGCCACCTCTCCACCCCACCAAAGGACACAACCACAACAATGGCGCTCGCTATGGGGCGAACCGCAACCCTCTGGCTGCCCCCACTGTGGGTGCGGCTGCAGGGCACGCGCCGAATGGAGCCGCCGATCCCCAAGCGCATCCAC
>NC_041390.1:251166769-251232165 GCF_002162155.2 Triticum dicoccoides | reverse complement strand
CTCACGGTGATGAGAGCACGGCGCTGCCACTACCGGCACCATCAGAAGCCAAGCGATGTTATGATCTACGTCGTCGTCCATGCCGAGCACTACTTTGGAGGCCATGGCGCGGGGCCAACTCCTGTTGAGATTCCCGCCGGTGGCCGGTCGATGGATGAGTGCAGGGCCACCACTCAGAGCTTGATTTGTTTCGCCGAGGCAGGAGGATCACAACGAGCGGGCCCGTCACGGCCTCCACATGCGATGACAACGGCCTGAACCGCTGGCCGTACCGAAGGGGCCGCCCCCATGGTGTAATCCCCTCCGCGGCAGCCAGCGCAGGGGCCGCAGCCAGAGCCACGCGACCAAGAACCCGACGTCGTATCGATGGCTTCATCTCATCCTTGAACACGTCAAGACCAGCGACGAGTCCTGGAAGACAGGCGAAGGGAAGACGCATGCGTCACCATCGAGCGATGCCGCAAAACCCGCCGCCAATCTAATAGGCGCAATGGCCTCGACATCGACAAGCCCATGCCCTATGAAGGTGGGTACCTACCTTTCAAGGTTGGGTGGCCTGCCTTCACTCGCGAGCTACGGCAAGTCCATTGGCCATCTACTCGCATGTTCAAGCTAGAGGTACCAGAGAAGTATGACGGAAGATTGAACCCAGCAGAGTTCTTGAGCTTCTACACTATCACTATTCAAGCTGCCGGGGGAAGAGACGAGAAGGTATTCGCCAACTACTTCCCTTTGGCACTCAAGCCAAACGTGAGGTCGTGGCTGATGCACTTGCCAGAGAACTCCAACTCGACCTGGGCTGACCTGTGCCATGAGTTTGTTGGCACCGTTACGGGCGGCCATCAAGAACCAGGGCGGCCCAACGACTTGTAGCTCCTCCCGCAAAAGGAAGGAGAAAGTTTGCGGAGGTACATCCAGAGGTTCAGTCGGGTGCACAGGAACATTCCAGACATCCACCCGGCATTCCACACATCCTCCCGGCAGCTGTGTTAGCTGCATTCCAATCCAACATGCGGTTGCCGAAGACTGTGAATGAGTTATACACTCTGGTGGATAAGTGTGCCTGAGTAGAAGAGGGGAGGCGACTCCCCGATGAAGAAGATGGCATCGATGTTGACTCAGAGGACGACGATGATGCCATCAATCAGAAGAAGTAGAACAGGAAGCGCAACAACAAGCGCAAGGATAAAGAAGTGATGGCCATTGAAGGATCGAGCACACCTAGTACTGGCAAGAATGCCAATACCGAGGCTCCCGGCAAGGAAGTTGCCACGTGCACTGATTGCCGGGAAGCCGCGGCTACCGCGAAGGCTGGGAAGGGTGATAGGCCGTATCGCAAGATCCACCAGACCAAGGGCCACGATCTTGAAGAGTGTCATCAGGTTGAGCAACTCCTCAAGAAACAGAGAGCTGAGTACGAGAAGCGTGATAAGGAGAAAGACCAAGATGGCATTGGCTTTAAGGGCCGAGGCGGTAGAGCAGGTCGCCCCGACAAGGCTCCTTATCATCAAGGGAAACCCGCCAGAGGCCGTGAGAAGAAGGATTGCGATGATGATACGTCTCCATCGTATCTACTTTTCCAAATTCTTTTGCCCTTGTTTTCGACTCTAATTTGCATGATTTGAATGGAAGTAACCCGAACTGACGCTGTTTTCAGCAGAATTGCCATGGTGTTATTTTTGTGTAGAAATAAAAGTTCTCACAATGACCTGAAACTTCACGGAGATAATTTTTAGAATAAATAAAAAATATTGGCGAAAGAATCAATCGAAGGGGACCCACACCCTGTCATCACGGGTAGGGGCGCGCCCTCTATCCTTGTGGGTCCCATAGACCTACACCGACCTCAACTCCAACTCAATATATTCACGTTCAGGGAGAAAAAAATCAGAGAGAAGGATTCATCGCGTTTTACGGTACGTAGCCGCCGCCATCTCCTGTTCTTCCTCGGGAGGGCAGATCTGGAGTCCGTTTTGGGCTCCGGAGAGGGGAAATCATCGCCATCGTCATCATCAACCATCCTCCATCACCAATTTCATGATGCTCACCCCCGTGCATGAGTAATCCGATCGTAGGCTTGCTGGACGGTGATGGGTTTGATAAGATTTACAATGTAATCGAGTTAGTTTTGTTATGGTTTGATCCCTAGTAACCACTATGGTCTCAAATTGATGTTGCTATGACTATACTATGCTTAATGCTTGTCACTAGGGACCGAGTGCCATGATTTCAGATCTGAACCTATTTTGTTTTCATGAATATATTTGTGTTCTTGATCCTATCTTGCAAGTTATAATCACCTACTACGTGTTATGATCCGGCAACCCGGAGTGACAATAGTCGGGACACTTCCCAGTGATGACCGTAGTTTGAGGAGTTCATGTATTCACTAAGTGCTAATGCTTTCTTCTGGTACTCTATTAAAAGGAGGTCTTAATATCGCTCAGTTTCCAATAGGACCCCGCAGCCACGGGAGGGTAGGACAAAAGATGTCATGCATGTTCTTTTCCATAAGCATGTGTGACTATATTCGAAATACATGCCTACATTATATTCATGAACTGGAGCTAGTTCTAGGTCACTCTATGTTATAACTGTTGCATGATGAATGGCATCCGAGATAATTATCCATCATTGATCCGTTGCCTACAAGCTCATTTCATATTGATCTTTGCTTCGTTACTTTTCCATTGCTACTATTATGATTGTGTCGGGGAAAACACACAGGGGTATATATTTTCCCCTGACTTGTGCATGGACAAGGCAAGGCCGTGCCCGGATAGAAGGAACCAAGAACTTCGAAGGACCAACATCCAAATCAAGAAGACCAAGGATAGGCCAGAGAAACAAGGTACCACGAGGAGAAAGGCGTCCCTTGCCAGGCAGGCGAGCTCGACAAGGACGCGGCCACCCCCGAAAGAAGACGTCCAAGGCGTCCCGGCAGGGCCAGCCGGAACTTGCGAAGGAGAAACCGCCTCACCAACCACTCTGGCAAGACCCACGTTGTCAATCAGTGCGGTGCCAAGCCTCAAAGTGACTAAGTGGCAGCCATTCGCCACATGGCGGCCTCTTTCTACAGGAGATGCCTACAGATGACACCCATCCTGGGACGTGTCAAGGAAGCAGGTGTGAAGCTGGCAAAATAGTCTGGCAAGGCTTGCCGGGCAACCAATGACGTGACGTTGAGTGGCGCATTTAATGCACCATGTCATCTTGCAGAGTTAGGTATGATAGCACTGTTTGTTCCCTTATCAGTGCATAATGACTACTTTGCCATTGTGGTAGCCCTTTAATCTATAAAAGGAGGCCCATAGCAACCGTACAAAGGGTTATAAGGTTGGATAACTCACACGCATACGCATGTAGCCACTGCCGCCCCCTTAACAGGCAAGTGTACTATGCTCCACCACCACTCTTCCACCATCAATCCACCAAAGTAGGAGTAGGGTTTTATGCCTCATGGCAGACCGAACCTGGGTAAAACTGCTTGTGTGATCTCTGGAGCGCTGCCCACGCTCGTCTGCTCTTTGTGCAACGCGACGTCCCCCCTCCGGAACCAGCAAGGGGCCCTCTGGCCCCATAGGTGGCCGTGGTTTCCTGCGACATCTTGGTACGCCAGGTAGGGGGATCGCTTGTGCGAATCTGAAGGCGTGTGCAGCACACTCTATCTATGGTCATCCGCTCGAAGCTTCTGGCATTTGCGGCGCCCTCAAAGACACGGAAACTAAGTGGGGTCATCCCCGCGCCACATTGCTCGCCTCCGCACCTCGTCGCAGCCATGACTACGATGAAGATCGCCACTGGTAATAATATGCTCATCTCGGCGGCCCATATGATGTACCTGCCGTTCAGGCACCGTCCGAGGAAAGGGGACAAGACCTGCGGGCGCGAGCTTCCTCTTCCCTATCCCTTCCCTTCGTCAGCAGTTGAGCTTTAGCCCTGGCATCGTCAATGTCGATGATTACTGCGCGACGCTCGATCCAGTATTTCCCCTATTTCGGGAAATCCTGAGTGGAGCGTTGGCATGAATCCATTGGTTGATGCCTCCACAAGCACGCTTCACCAAGGCTGCCTGCATTGGCATGATCCGTGCAACGGCAGCCGCCCGACTGACTTGAAAGGAAAGGGGATAAAAGGGGAGGGAGACCGGAGGAGCCCGACACTGTGCCCCGATGCCCACCAGCTGCACCAAATACGTCTCAGCCCCTGCCAGGAACGAAAGAACTGCCCGATTGGCTTCCGCTCCTCCGGGCATCGCGAGCGCGCCAAGCACGCGGCCTAGTAGAGGAGAAAGAAGCCGAAAATGAAAGCTAAGTTTCCATTACTGCCAATGCCTGATGCAATTTTAACATTTTAGCAGTTGTTTATCCCTTAACTTTAGTGAGTGTTCGTATTGTGAGAACCCTCATGTGATGGAAACTTGGCTAGTTTCTTTGATCGGTCCATCATCCTGTCCCGAGCCATGCTCGCGGGTCGAGAGGCTGCATCGAGAACTACAAAGGCAAAACCTGCCGGGACGCATCCACGCCAAGATGACTGTTAAGGGCCGGACCCTTAAGACAATCGCGGCAATATGATACTAGCAGGCATCTAGACCGGACATAGGGATTGATCATGCGAAGAAGAACATATAAAGCTCAAAAGGATAAAACACGCATTTAAGATCCAGTTAAGAATATCAGTTCCACGCGAACACTAGAGATAGAGAGACTAAACACAAAAGTATACGCCATGTTTCATTACAGGGCAACGATATCGGCATTCTGGGAACGGGGGTCCCCAGACTTGCCTGCCTGCAGCCCACAGCGTGGCACCACCAGTGGCCCTGTACGGCCCATCTTCACCAGCAAACACTCAAGACCCTCGCAAGGGGCCAAGGCTCGCGAGGTGGACGACACAAGACCTCCTCGGGGGCGGCCTCACTAGGTTGGTTCGCGAGGGGCGGAGAGATCAAGGCGAGGGGCACCTCGCGAGGTTCCTGTGACGCAAGCCATGACGACCAACGCCAGGCGGGCACCAGGTGGGCGACAGCGCGCGCAGTGTCATTGTTTCCTCTTAGGTGCTAAAGGGGCAGGCGTGGACGAGGAGTCCCAAGGCATTTGGCAAAGGTTTCCATATTGGTGCAACAAGACCAAGACCAGCAGGACGGCAGGACGGAGGTCACCGTGGAGCCCAGGACGGTGTCACCACCAGAGCCTTTGGGAGGCGAAGACCACCTTTTGTCAGGATAAATTGTACTAGTTGTCTCCCTTCAAATTTGGCCGTTGTTAGATCCCTTCCCGCCTACATTTGGAAAGAGGACCAGGGCCTCTATAAATAGGACTAGCCACCACAGTAGAAGGCAACTCATCTTGCATCGGATCCATTCCATCCTCAACCACACAAGCTCATCGAGTCCAAGAACACCTCTCCTCAGGAGGCTGTTGTTCCCTTGTACTTATTCATCCTTAGACCAAGAGGCAATCCACCACACCACACTGGAGTAGAGTATTACACCACATCGGTGGCCCGAACCAGTATAAAACCTGTGTCCTTTGTTCTTCGAGTTTGATGTGCTGAGCCTTGGGATCGTGGGGAGTGGGTGAGCTAGGGAAGGGAGAGATCTTCGTGCGCACCCCAGTATTCGAACCTTGAGGGTTTTGCCAGAACCCAAAATCGGACATTTAGCCCGCTAGGTAGGGGTGCGCTGAAGCTTTCCTTCCGTCGATCCATGTTCCGTGACTCCACCACGTCCATGTCAGACGCTCGCCGAGCTTGCACCAAGCACCGAGCCGCCCTCGCTGCTCGCGTTGCCCAGACGGCGCCCGTTGGCGGACCTCCCCGAGGTTCTCCATCACCTGTTGCCAACGCCACTACTGGCCCAGCAAGCATCATCACTGCACCCCTTCGTGCGGCGGGACAGCTGCACCGCCACCCTGTCGCTGACTCCGGCCAGCTCATCGTCCTACGCTCGCCGCACGGCCACTGATGCGCAGGCTGCGTTGCTGATGACGCGTGAGCTCCCGCATTACCGCCTGGTCAACGACCTCTACGAGGACTGGCTGGACCACATCGTCGAGCTCGTCAGCGCCGGTGGAGGCTCTCCTACACCATCCGTCTCGCTGCCTTGTCCGCCTCCAGCCGCGAGAGACATAGCTCAAGGGGCACCTCCGCTGCCCCTGCATCAAGACGGCGCCCTCGCGCCGAGATGCGCGGCACATGGAGCTATCCCGCCTCCTCCGCACCAAGAAGTCATCCTTGCCTCGAGACGCGCGGTCCAGTGGCGTGATCCGCCACGCCGCATTCCCGCGTGATACGTCTCCAACGTATCTACTTTTCCAAACACTTTTGCCCTTGTTTTGGACTCTTACTTGCATGATTTGAATGGAACTAACCCGGACTGACACTGTTTTTAGCAGAATTACCATGGTGTTATTTATGTGGAGGAGCAAACGTTCTCGGAATGACCTGAAACTTCATGGAGCCACTTTTCAGAAAATAAGAAAAATACCTGCAAAAGATGAAGGCTAGGGGGCCCACCACCTTGCCATGAGGGTGGGGGGTGCGCCTGCCCTCCTAGGGCGCGCCCCCTACCTCGTGGGCCCCCTGTTGCCTATCCGACTCCAACTCCACCTCCATATATTGAGTTTTGATGAGAAAAAAAATCAGAGAGAAGAAATGATCGTGTTTTACGACACGGAGCCGCCGCCAAGCCCTAAAACCTGTCGGGAGGGCTGATCTGGAGTCTGTTCGGGGCTCCGGAGAGGGGAATCCGTCGCTATCGTCATCATCAACCATCCTCCATCACCAATTTCATGATGCTCACTGCTGTGCATGAGTAATTCCATCGTAGGCTTGCTGGATGGTGATGGGTTGGATGGGATCTATCATGTAATCGAGTTAGTTTTGTTAGGGTTTGATCCCTAGTATCCACTATGTTCTAAGATTGATGTTGCTATGACTTTGCTATGCTTAATGGTTGTCACTAGGGTCCGAGTGCCATGATTTCAGACCTGAACCTATTATGTTTTCATCAATATATGAGTGTTCTTGATCCTATCTTGCGAGTCTATAGTCACCTATTATGTGTTATGATCCGTTAACCCCGAAGTGACAATAATCGGGATACTTACCGGTGATTACCGTAGTTTGAGGAGTTCATGTATTCACTATGTGTTAATGCTTTGTTCCGGTTCTCTATTAAAAGGAGGCCTTAATATCCCTTAGTTTCCGTAAGGACCCCACTGCCACGAGAGGGTAGGACAAAAGATGTCATGCAAGTTCTTTTCCATAAGCACGTATGACTATATTCAGAATACATGCCTACATTATATCAATGAACTGGAGCTAGTTCTGTGTCACCCTAGGTTATGACTATTACATGATGAACCGCATCCGGCATAATTCTCCATCACCAATCCATTGCCTACGAGCTTTACATATATTGTTCTTCGCTTATTTACTTTCTCGTTGCTATTGCTATCATCACTACAAAATACCAAAAACATTACTTTTACCACTGTTACCTTTTGCTACCGTTACCACTACTATCATATTACTTTGCTACTAAACACTTTGCTGCAGATATTAAGTTTCCAGGTGTGGTTGAATTGACAACTCAGCTGCTAATACTTGAGAGTATTCTTTGGCTCCCTTGTGTCGAATCAATAAATTTGGGTTGCATACTTTACCCTAAAAAACTGTTGCGATCCCCTATACGTGTGGGTTATCACCGCGCATGAAGAAAGAAGCTGCCAAGAAGTTCCCTGACCGTAGGAAAACGCTCCTGCACTCCCCGCACCACCACGTCAAGACCACGCGCCGTCTGCAGTGGTAGTGCATGGGTACCAAGACCAGGCTCCTCCACCATGACAGGCTCCGGTGACCACAGCAGCCTGCCGAGCCTTCACTCCTGAGCTACACACCATCGTGTGGCCAAGCAAGTTCAAGCCGGATCTGCCTCCATGCTACGATGGCACCCCCGATCCCATGGAGTTCCTACAGCTCTACAAGCTGAGCATCGAAGTGGCTAACGCGAAGAAAAATTCATGGCAAACTGGTTTCCCATGGCTCTCAAGGATGTCGCTCGCTCGTGGCTCCTGAACCTGCCTGCGGGATCAATCTCCTCCTGGGGTAAGATGTGCGACTGCTTCATTGCCAATTTCCAGGGCAGTCGCGACTGCCCTCTGGCCGCAGGTGACCTGCACCGCATCAAGCAACAGCAGGGGGAGACCCTGCAGAAGTACATCCGGTGCTTCAACAACGTTCGCCTCAAGATCCCCAAGGTGATGGACGAGGCCATCATCTCAGCGTTTTCCGATGGCGTCCGCGACGTCAAGATGAAGGAGGAGCTCGCCATCCACGAGGAGCTGTGCACGGCTCTAGAGATGTTCAACATGGTGACCAAGTGTGCAAGAGCTGAGGAAGGGCGTGTCTCCCTCCTGGAGCTCCCTGCGGCTGACCCAGAAGAGAAGAAAGCCAAGGTCAAGGACGTGAAGTGCAAGTGAGTAGCCGTGCTTGCGGCGGAGCCGGACACGAAGCGCGGCCGGGACCACCCTGAGTCATCCAAAAGGAATCATTCATTCTGCACCTTCCACAATGTACACAACCATAGCACCAACGATTGTCAAGAGCCCAGGGCCATCCGAGAAGGATGCTTCGGTCGATTCCCCGAGCGCAACGACCGGGGCTACGGCCGAGGAGGAGGACGAAGTGGAGGACGCTGGGACAACCGCGCCCCCCGCCAGGAGTGGCGCGACCGGCCTCGGGAGGACCATTGGCAGGAGCATCCTCATGAGGGCGCCTGGCGCGACCAGCCTCGCGAGTACCGTCCTCAGGGCAATCCTGGCCTCCCTCGGCTGCCGCCACCACCAAGAAGGAATGACGACCATCATTAGGACGAGGGGGCTGGGGGCTTCCAGGAGCCGCGCGCTATCGCCTGCATCTTGGGCGGTTCTCAGGCCCCGGCTTCCCGACGTATCTTCAAGCAGTTTGCTCGTTAGGTGAATGCGGCCCTCCCCAGGCTCGAGGCCGCACGCCCGCTTAGATGGTCCAAGTACGCCATCATCTTTAGCTCGGCGGACCAGCTCAAATGCGCGGCGACCGCCGACGTCCTCCCGATGCTCTGTTCACCCGTCATCAGCAATATCCAAGTCACTAAGATCCTGATCGACGGCGACGCGGGGCTCAGTGTCTTGTCCGCCGAGACGTTCGACAGCCTTCAAGTGCCCTACGATCAGCTATAGCCTACCAAGCCTTTCTCAGGAGTGACCGACGGTTCCACCATCCCGATACGGTGGGTCCGCCTCCCTGTCACCTTCGGCCAACGCGATAACTACCGCACCGAGATCATCGACTTCGACGTCGCCGTGACGCCCCGAGTCTGACGTGCCAGGTGTCTTCCAGTTATTCGCTATTGTTGCCTTGTCATTCACTTGCATGTTGCATCTTGCCATGTCATCGTGTGCATTGCATCATCATGTTTTTCAAAACATGCATCCGTCTGGGTTCCCCCATTTCCATCCGTTGTCCGTTCTGAGCCCAGACACACTTGCACGCCCATGAAATATTATTTTATAGGTGGCATAAAAATGTTCTCGGAATGGGATGAAAGTTGGCGTCCGGTGTTGTTATGTTGTCAGTAGATCGCCTGCCAAGTTTCATCGCATTTAGAGTCCGTTTGATAGCCCAACCGTTAAACATATAGCGGCACCATTGCCGGTCAAACATCAAATGTTTTCTGTCTCCGGAAACAGTCGTTGGTCCTCTCTCTCTTCTCTTCTCTCAGCCCAAGGCTTTCTACACAGCCCACTACCACTCACCTCCAACCCACTAACCCCCTCCTCTGTCCGGAGCCGTCTGATGACGATCGTTCAGTCCGAAAACCCCTCCTCTCCCCCCTCCTATCTATAAATAGGCCACCACACCGTCCAAATCGGACAACCTAGTCTAAACCCTAACCCCTAGCCCTCCTTCCTCGGATCCGGCGCCGCCACCTTGAAATCCGTACCCAGCCGCTCCTTCGTCGCCACTTGGCATTGCGCCAGCGGTCAGCCGCCACCCAGCCGGCGCCCCGGGCCAACCGGAGGCTGCCACGTCGCTCCCCGCACCTTCCCACTACCGCAGGCCCTCCAAGCCCATCTGGAGCCCGCCCGGGCCCGAGCCGCCCACCGTCGCGGCCCGTAGGCGCCCGCGAGCGCCTGAGCCAGGGGATCGTCCCGCTCGCCCGCTCCTCTAGAGGTGCCCGAGCTTCATCGGAGTCCCGCGCCGCCTCCCGCCAGCTGGCGCCCCATCGGAGTCCCTCCTCATTGCCTGCAGCGACCTCTTCCGGCCTCACCTCGACCCGCTGTAGATGAGTGTCGCACCCCTGTCTTCCTTTTTGCCCTGCTCCCATCTCTCTCTCATGGCCCTCTCTCTCTGTCTTGGAGGGTACGCCGGTGCCGCCCTGGGAAGCTTCAGCGACCCCCGCCCCCACCAGATCTGGCAAGTAGCAGGCCGGATCTGCCCGTTTCCGCTACTCCGGCCTCCTCCTGGCCTCCCTGCCGACCGGCACCGATGCTACCCTGCCATGGCCACCTCGCCCATGCTCGAGGAGATGACGAGCTCGACGCCCCAACGCCCGTGCCTAGGCCACCTCTGCTCCGGTCCAGCGGCTCCCCTCCGCCGTGCCAAGGCCCAGCGCTAGGCTAGCCGGCCTGCCTTGGCCTCTTCCCCAGATCTGGGCCATGGCCCATGGTGAGCAGCGACCAACCCTCTCCTGTGCATGTTGGGCCAGCCTATAGTTTCGGCGCGATAGTTTTTTTTTCTGACCTGCGAATTTGCTAATTATTCCAGAGACTGCAGTTTTATAGAAAAACCCTCATGTTCATGCAACTAATAACTAATCATCCATGCATCGGATTAAAATGATTTATATATGTAAAATGGTTAGAATTTCATCTAGTTTCATAATTTTCCGCTTTCATCTATGTATAAACGTTTAAAATGCTGCTTGTTTAAATTTGCTCAAATAACATGCTAAATGATTTATTTCATAACTTAATAACCGTAGCTCCATTTAAAATAAACTTTATATGTAAATGGGGTGGAAAAATGCCTAGTTTGACATGGTGCACTCATCTTGCATGTTTAACAACTCTAAAATATGATTTAGGGCAGAACAGTACCAAATTCATAATATGCATACGAGGATTTTTTCGGACTTGTTGCTTGTTGTTCCGGCCTCATTTAAACTTGCCTAGATAGGTAATTTTATTTTGCTTCACCCCTTGCCATGCTAACCAACATTTAATTTTGCTGAGTACATAAACAGGAGAGAGCTAAATAAGTGATGTGGTGTTTCGTCAATAAGCAACTCGTTGCATATTGAGATCCAATTAATTTGTAGTATTGTTTGTGCACTTTGCCATGCCATGTTTCATTAAACCGGACATGCGTCATACTTGGTTATGCATTATGCCATGTTTATGTGATGGTTGTTTACTATACTGCTTGCTTCTTTCCGGGTTATTTCTCTCGTTAGCTTCGGTTTCGTTCCGGAGTTGTGACGATTCGTTCGACTACGTCCGTTTGTCTTCTTCATGGACTCGTTCTTCTTCCTTGCGGGATCTCCGGCAAGATGATCATACCCTCGAAATCACTTCTATCTTTGCTTGCTAGTTGTCCGTTCTATCGCTATGTCGCCCTATGTACCTCTTGTTATATCATGCCTCCCATATTGCCATGTCAAGCCTCTAACCCTGCTTCCTAGCAAACCGTTGCTTGGCTAAGTTACCGCTTTTGCTCAGCCCTCTTATAGCGTTGTTAGTTGCAGGTGAACCTGAAGTTTGTTCCATGTTGGAACTTGGATATGTTGGGATATCACAACATCTCTTATTTTAATTAATGCATCTATATACTTGGTAAAGGGTGGAAGGCTTGGCCTTTTGCCTCGCATTTTGTTCCACTCTTGCCGCCCTAGTTTCCGTCATACCGGTGTTATGTTCCTTGATTTTGCGTTCCTTACACAGTTGGGTGTTATGGGAACCCCTTGACATTTCACCTTGAATAAAACTCCTCCAGCAAGGCCCAACTTTGGTTTTACATTTGCCAAACAACCTATTACCCTTCCCATGGGTCGGCCAACCCAAGGGTCATCTTTATTGTTAACCCCCCGCGGCTAGTGCTTCTCTAAGTGTTGGTCCAAACCGAGCTGCCTGTGGGGCCACCTCGGGGAAACTTGAGGGCTGGTTTTACTCATAGCCTGTCTCATCCGGTGTGCCCTGAGAATGAGATACGTGCGACTCCTATCGGGATTGTCGGCACATCGGGCAGCTTTGCTGGTCTTGTTTTACCATTGTCGAAATGTCTTGTAACCGAGATTCCGAGACTGATCGGGTCTTTCTGGGAGAAGGAATATCCTTCGTTGACCGTGAGAGCTTGTGGTGGGCTAAGTTGGGACACCCCTACAGGGTATAATATTTCGAGAGCCGTGCCCACAGTTATGTGGTAGATGGGAATTTGTTAATGTCCGGTTGTAGAGAACTTGACACTTGACTTAATTAAAATGCATCAACCGTGTGTGTAGCCGTGATGGTCTCTTTTCGGCAGAGTCCGGGAAGGGAACACGTTCTTGTGTTATTGTAACACCCCGGATGTAACTTGCCATATTTGTAACTCTGACTCTTGCCATTTTCGGCTTTAAGTTATGAGATTTCCTTCGTGGTTGGGTTTTTGTCTTCGTTTTGCTTTTGTTCATGTCACGGTTTTCATATTATGTCATCATGTGCATTGCATTTGCATTCGTGTTTGTCTCATGCATCCGAGCATTTTCTCCGTTGTCCGTTACGCAATCCGACACTCCCACATGCACCGGCGCACCCCTCTTGTAACTTTTCGTGAGCGGGAATTAAATGTTCTCGGAATGGGCCAAGATTTGCGAAGTGGCCTTGGTACACCACCGGTAGACCGCCTTTCAAATTTCATTCCATTTGGAGGCCTTTGATGCTCCAACGGTTTACCGGGTAACCACAAAGGCCTCTTGTGTGTTGCAGCCCAACACCCCTCCAAAATGGCCCAATAACCCATCTAAACCATCTCCATGTCCTCCGTCGTTGGATCATGATCGTGTGGGCGAAAACTACACCTCATTTTGACACTCCAAACTCCCTCTACCTATAAATATGTGTCTCCCTCCGAAATTTGAGGTCCAAACCCTACCGTAGCCTTCCCCCGCCGCCACCGGACGCGTCCAAAACAGCCAGACGTGTCCGCACCGCCTCCTGCAGCAAATCCGCCACCACCACGTGGCAAGTGCCGCCGACCTGCTGTCGTGGCCCGGCAAGCCCGAGGAGGGCCCGCCCGGCCCATCGCGTCACGCCGTCCCTGCGCCTCCCATGCACCTCCGCCGCCCGTCCTCTCCCCGCCGCCGCGCCACCTCGCCTCTCCTGCCAGCGCCGCCGCGCCAAGATCCTCTATCGGCGCCGCCCAGCTCAGCCACCAGCACCGCCCCGCCAAGCTCCTCCACCGGCGCTGCCCAGCTCTGCCCCGTCGCCGCGCCACCTCGCCGCCTGCCAGATCCGGTGTCCCCACGCCCGGATCCGGCTCCCGCGCCCGCCTCCGCCACCAATCGCCACGGATCTGGCAAGATCTCCGGCCCCGCCTCGATTTCCGCACATTGACTTTTCCCCCTCGAGGTCAAATTTCGTCCAAGTCCTTTTTCTCTAATATTTTTATGCCTCCTTTAACCTGTCATATCTTGGTGATCGTAGCTCCAAATGATACATATGATATGTAGAATTGTTCGACTCGTTGAGCTCTTCACTTTAGAAACATTGACATGCATGTTACTATCTGTTATGATGCCATTTTGATTGACGCGAGGGTGCTATAAAATATTAGGTGTTGGTACTTATCAGATCATGTTGATTTGTCATTTTTGTTGCATTTGATGTGTGCATCATATGAGCATGAGGCCTACATGTGTTTTGAACTACATCATGCCATCTTTACGTAGGTGCTTGTCTTGTATTTTTGTGATCTATGTGGTGACTAGCACAAGCACGCAAACTAGGCTTCGTGATTTTGCTAAGTCTTTTTACTACTGTTATTTTGATGCCATGTAAAATCTATGCTAAAGTGAGATCCAGGCTTATTTTGAGATACTTCAGTAAGGATGTTTAGAACATGTGGTTATGATCTATCCTTTCATGCCCCTATTTGAAATTACGGAGTGCTCTAGCATGTCATTTTCTTGCTCTACTTTTGCTATAAAATTCTCCTGGCAGAACGTTAACATGTTAATCACAATTGCCATGGTTGTTGCTAGTGATCCATGCATCCTATGAACTTGCTCTTGCCATGGTTAGCTTCATGAACTTGTCATCTTGGTGTTGGTATGCTTATTTTGTCATGCAATGCTTTATGGTGAGTGGCATGAGCTCACCAAGTTGCTAACGTAAATCTGTTTATGCCATGCTCTGTTTTTCTGCTAAATCTGAAACTGTTAATAAAACTTGCTATGTTTACATGGGTGCCATCATATCTTTTGTGCCTTTTTGGCTCATGTTCAGTAAGGGACTTTTGATCTATTCTTTTATTACAACATGCCATGTCTTTATTTGCCATGATATGTTCCTGTAGCATGTTGTTTTCTTGCTCGAAACATTGCTTCCTGATGTTGTTTTTGACATGTTAGTATTTTCACCAAGTCTGTGAAGCTGATATCTTTTGCACTTTTCCCATGCTTGTGTGAACCTGTTCTAGTGTGATCTAGCCATAGCTCAGTGTACATGTTTTGTCAAGCATCTCTTGTACATCACTGCCATATGCTTTGTTGCTATGTTGGAGTGCAGTAGCTTAGTTTCTTGTTGCATTCTAGATGGCATCGTGCCGTTAATCGCAGAATTGTGTCATTCTTGTTTTGCTTGCCATTTGCATCGATTCCAACAAAAATCATCTCATCTGAAGCAGTAGCGAACATTCCCATCAGTCATGTTGCCCAGCCGGAAAGTCCACGCTTTGATTGGTAGCAGAAGGGAGGGCGCGTTGCCAGCCTTCATTTTTCTTGGATATTAAACACTAAATGCAGTGGCATACTTGGTTTGCCAAGTTGATGCCTTAATCATTCTTTCCCTTCTGGAGCACGCATATGCATTGCATATCATGTCTTGCATATCATTCCATGTATTGCGTCATGTTGCTTGTGCATTGCACCATGATTTATTGTTGTTCCATTGCTTGTGTTCTTGCCTTGGGAGAGCCGGGAGACGAGTACGTGAACGAGGAACCTCTTGAGTACGCTAACGAGGATCAAGCTTTCGACAACTCTGTTAACTTTGCAGGCAAAATGACCATACCCTCGAAATCACTTCTATCTGTGCTTGCTAGTTGTTCGCTCTATCGTTATGTCATGCTACCAACCACTTGCTATATCATGCCTCCCATATTGCCATTCCAATCCTCTAACCCACCTTCCTAGCAAACCGTTGTTTGGCTATGTTACCGCTTTTGCTCAGCCCCTCTTATAGCATTGTTAGCTGTAGGTGAAGATGAAGTTTGTTCCATGTTGGAACATGGATATTGTTGGGATATCATTTTATCTCTTATTTAACTAATGCATCTATATACTTGGTAAAGGGTGGAAGGCTCGGTCTTATACCTGGTGTTTTGTTCCACTCTTGCCGCCTTAGTTTCCCTCATACCGGTGTTATGTTCCTTGATTTTGCGTTCCTTACGCGGTTGGGTGTTATGGGAACCCCTTGACAGTTCGCTTTGAATAAAACTCCTCCAGAAAGGACCAACCTTGGTTTTTAACATTTGCCACCTAAGCCTTTTTCCCTTGGGTTCCGCGGACTCAAGGGTCATCTTTATTTTAAAACCCCGGGCTAGTGCTCCTATGAGTGTTGGTCCAAAACAGAGCCACTTGCGGTGCCACCCCTAGGTAACTTGGGGTATCTGCAGTTGTCGTACGTCATGTTCGTCCGGTGTGCCTTGAGAACAAGATATGTGTGACTCCTATTGGGATTGTCGGCACATCGGGCGGCTTTGCTGGTCTTGTTTTACCATTGTCGAAATGTCTTGTAACCGGGATTCCGAGACTGATCGGGTCTTTCCGGGAGAAGGAATATCCTTCGTTGACCGTGAGAGCTTGTGATGGGATAAGTTGGGACAACCTTGCAAGGTATAAACTTTCAACAGCCGTGCCTGTGGTTATGTGGCAGATGGGAATTTGTTAATGCATCAATCACGTGTGTAGCCGTGATGGTCTCTTTTCGGCGGAGTCTGGGAAGTGAACACGGTCTTGTGTTATTGTAACACCCCGAATGTAACTTGCCATATTTGTAACTCCGACACTTGCCATTTTCGGCTTTAAGTTATGAGATTCCCTTCGTGGTTGGGTTTTTGTCTTCGTTTTGGTTTTGTTCATGTCATGCTTTTCATATCATGTCGTCATGTGCATCGCATTTGCATTCGTGTTCGTCTCATGCATTCGAGCATTTTCCCCGTTGTACGTTTCGTAATCCGACACTCCCACATGCACCGGCGCACCTCTCGTGTCTCTTTTCGTGAGAGGGAGTTAAACGTTCATGGAATGGGCCGAGATTTGCCAAGTGTCCTTGGTACACCACCGGTAGACAGCCTATCAAGTTTCATTCCATTTGGAGGCCGTTTGATGCTCCAAAGGTTAACCGGGTAACCGCAAAGGCCTTTTGTGTGTTGCAGCCGAACACCCCTCCAAAACAGCCCAATAACCCATCTAAACCATCTCCATGTCCTCCATCGTCGGATCACGATCGTGTGGGCGAAAACTACACCTCATTTGGACACACCAAACTCCCTCTACCTATACATATGTGTCTCCCTCCGAAATTTTGGGTCCAAACCCTACCCTAGCCTTCCCCGCCGCCACCGGACGCGTCCGAGACGGCCGAACGTGTCCGCTCCACCTCCCGCAGCAAATCCGCCACCGCCACGTGGCAAGCGCCGCCTACCCACCGTCACGGCCCGGCGGGCCCGAGGAGGGTCCGCCCGGCCCATCGCGCCGCGCCGCCCATGTGCCTTCCGCGCGGCTCTGCCGCCCGTCCTCTCCCCGCCGCCGCGCCACCTCGCCTCTCCGGCCAGCGCCGCCGCGCCGAGATCCTCCACCGGCGTCGCCCAGCTCCGCCACCAGCGCCGCCCAGCTACCGCGCCAAGCTCCACCACCGGCTTCGCCCAGCTCAGCCCCGCCGCAGCGCCACCTCGCTGCCGGCCAGATCCGGCATCCCCACGCCCGGATCCGGCGCCCGCGCCCGCCTCCGCCACCAACCACCGCGGGTCCGGTGAGTTATCCGGCCCCGCCTCGGTTTCTGCGCGTTGACTTTTTCTCCCTCGAGGTCGGATTTCGTCTAAGTCCTTTTTCTGTAATACTTTTATGCCTCCTTTAACCTGTCATATCTTGGTGACCGTAGCACCAAATGATGCATATCAGATGTCGAATTGTTCTACTCATTGAGATCTTCACTTTAGAAGCAATGCCATGCATGTTAGTGTCTGTTATGATGCCATTTTCATTGATGCAAAGGTGCTATAAAATGTTAGCTGTTGGTACTTATCATATCATGTTTATTTGTCATTTTTGTTGCATTTGATGTGTGCATCATATGAGCATGAGGTCTAGATGTGTTTTGAACTACATCATGCCATCTTTACAGAGGTGCTTGTCTTGTATTTTTGTGATCTATGTGGTGACTTGAAGAAGCATGCAAACTAGGCTTCGTGATGTTGCTGTTTTCAGGGACTTAGGATTTTGCAGTCTTTTTCTGGCTGTTATTTTGGTGCCATGTAAACTTTATGCTACAGTGAGATCCATGCTTATTTTGAGATACTCCAGTAAGGATGTTTGGAACATGTGGTTATGCGCTATCTATTCGTGCCCCTGTTTGCAATTATGGAGTGCTTACTCTACTTTTGCTATAAAATGCTCCTGGCAGAATGTTAACATGTTAATCACAACTGCCATGGTTGTTGCTAGTGATCCATGCATCCTATGAACTTTATCTTGCCATGGTTAGCTTCACGAACATGCCATATTGCTATTGGTATGCTTATTATGTCATGTAATGCTTTGTGGTGAGTGGCATGACCTCTCAAAGTTGCTATTGTAAATCTGTTTATGCGATGTTCTATTTTTCTGCTAAGTCTGAAACTGTTATAAAACTTGCTATGTTTACATGGGTGCCATCATATCTTCTGTGGCTTTTTGGATTATGTTCAGTAAGGGACTTTTGATCTATGCTCTTAGTAGAATCATGCCATGTCTTTATTTGCCATGATATGTTCCTGTAGCATGTTGTTTGCTTGCTCTAAATATTGCTTCGTGATGTTTTTGACATGTTAGTATTTTCACCAAGTCTGTGAAGTTGATATCTTTTGCACTTTTGCCATGCTTGTGTGAACGTGTTCTAGTGTGATTTAGCCGTAGCTCAGTGTGCATATTTTGTCAAGCATCTCTTGTACATCACTTCCATATGCTTTGTTGCTATGTTGGTGTGCAGTAGCTTAGTTTCTTGTTGCATTCTAGATGGCATCACACTGTTAATTGCAGAATTGTGTCATTCTTGTTTTGCTTGCCATTTGCATCGATTTCAACCGAAATCATATCATCTTTCCAGCGGCATACTTGGTTTGCCAAGTTGATTCCTTAATCATTCTTTCCCTTCTGGAGCACGCATATGCATTGCATATCATGTGTCGTGGAATTGTCACGGTAGATGTTCTAGCGAAATGACTTAGTCGTAGGGCCATCGCAACTAGGAAGCTTAAAGGGGTTAATCGGGACAAAGGAGACGAGAGGTTTATATTGGCTCGGCCCCTTACGGTGAAGGTAAAGCCTAGTCTAGTTGATGTTGTATTGCTAGGGTTCGATGACCAAGGAGCAAATCCGCTAGCTTGGCTATTGATCTCTTGTTTCTTGTCCTAAACCTCCACGGGGCCGTCCCCTTATATACATGGGTTGACGCCTAGCGGGCTACAGAGTCCCGGCCGGCTCATAAAACATGTCCAGCTCGGTGACTTCTTTTATATGGCTTTCTTTAAAAGTCTCTCTTTACATTCGGCGGTTTACAATATTGGGCCTTAAGACGCCTTTGGGCTTAGGCCTTCTACAAGTCTTAATAAACTATCACCTTGAATATTACTGGGCTTCTTTTGTAACCCACCATTGGGGTTGACCCGGCCCCTCCTGGGCGGGTCATACCTGGTAGCAATATCCCCAACATTAGGCCCCAGGTTGACTTGAACTTTGTTCTTTGTCAATCTTCAACACTTAAACGAAATCCATCTTCATCTGTTTGAAAAAACTCTATAAACCGCCATGACGTCATCTTGTGAAAACATGAAAGCCTGTTATGACGTCATCTTCAATGGATCTTTTATCTTTTAATGTCTTCCTAAAATCGGGGCGTCCGTTTAGCTGGATAATCATTATTTCGGTCTTCCTTAGTTTTCGCGCCTGCTTGTTCACTTATCCCCTTATTAATAGGCTTGGCCGGTCCTTCTTCTTTCTTCTTCTTCCTTCCATCCTCTCACAACCTCTCTTCCTCTCAAGCTCCGCCGCTGCCGTAGCACTCATCGTTGCCCTCAACGTCGGCCGCTGCATCACCCTGAGCTCATCCAGAGAACCGCGGCGACTCTTCGCATTAGATCTGCACTTCGTAAGTTCCCTCTTTTTCACGCACCTAGATCTGTAGTAGGGTTGCGAGTTCATCGGTGTTCTTCGCTGTTCATCATGGATCTTCTTGTAGTTCTTCCTCCGTAGCCTCTTCTGATCCAAAAAGGAACACATAACTTGTGCGGTAGTTGTTTTGTGTCTATTTTTGATACTAGTAGATCCCTTTTTTCTGTACAGATGCCTCATTGTAACTCACGAACTCATCTGTACTAGATTTTTAGGTATAGAATATTTTCTTTTCGGAACGGCCATTTGATCCAAAATAATAATGATAGCTTGGTAAACTTGTTTGTGCCAACACTTAGCCATTTTCTGTTTCTAGCATCCTTTGAATATCTTTAGTCATGGCGGCTTATGACTCCGGCTTTCCTTTATATGTCATTAGCCCTTATTTAAACCGCCACGATTCATATGTATCATGATCATGAACCTGTAACTTCATCAAATAAATTGAACCGGCAAATTACTTTCTTTTTAGCTTCCCCTTTTTCACCATGCCGTCAAAAGCATCGACAGTCTGCAACTGGGTCCCCTCCATAGTAACTGAGGATAACTTGAAAGAGTTTGTCACCATTGGATTTTTGCCGGAGAAAAATGTTATGTCTTATCGTGCTCCTGACCCGGACTAGGAACGACCTAATCCCACAGACGGTGAAGTTATTGTCCTCACTGACCACATGAATCGGGGTTTTTCTCCACCCGACTCAAAGTTCTTCAGAGACATGCTTAATTTTTTCAAACTTCACCCTCAAGACCTTGGACCCAATTCCATATCCAACATCTGCAATTTTCAAGTTCTCTGTGAGGTGTATCTTCAAGAAGAGCCGACTATGGAACTCTTCAGAGAGTACTTTTATCTCAACCGCCAAAATGACTGTACCAATGGCCCTAGCTTGGAACTCGGTGGAATCTCAATTCAACACCGACAGGGCACCGTCTTTCCCTTAATAGTCTTACCGAGTCATCCCAAAGATTGGAACCAGACCTGGTTCTATTGCCAAGATACGTCTCCAGCCAATGAAAAACCACTGCCGGGTTATCGCGCGGAGCGTTTGATTCCAAGTTTGTGCTCCCTGATAAACTTACTGCTGCTGAACGCAAGAAGCTTATTCCATCTATTAAAAGGATTAATACCTTATTGGGGAATGGCTTAACCAGAATTGACTTGATCCGTTGCTGGATGTCATGGCGGGTCATCCCTCTAAGCCGCTGATCCAAATTGATGTATGAGTATGGTGGAGGCCAAAATGACTCTCTGCGTCACAATTCTGTACAACTAACTAAAGAAGACATTGTTGCAATGTCAACCATCCTTGTGAATGGTAAATATGAGGACTGCAGTAAGGTTGGGTTAAACCCCTTTTGCAAACTTAACCCGGCACCAGAGGTGAAAAATCCCTGATCTCTTTCTCTTTTTGTGTTTTCCTCAGTAGTTTTAAATACTTGCATGACCTTTTATCCTATTTGTTTGTTTACAGGCCAAATCTGACTTGTGGAAAGCCAAGTATGACCATGAAACTGCCAAGAAGGCTAGAGACGCCGCCATAGCCGCCAGGAAGACGACCTGGAGGTCTAAGAAGAAAAGGAGCACTCCTTCGGACCTGTTAAAGCTTGACGATGATACTGAGTCGGAGGTATCCCTTGACTCCCTTGGCCAGTTTATTAATAACCTTATTGACACTGACTATTGCCAGGACGACACGAGGGCCAGCCAGGCCGTAGAAGAAGAGGTAACTATTTCCACCGACTCAGCCCATTTGCCAAGACAGAAAGTTCGACTGGTAACCCGGAAAGTAAGGTTTTCGCACCCTTTGGCTTATTTGGACCCTCATTTTCTTTTGAAAAAGCAGCAACATGAGATCCGCCGTCAGGCCCGGAATAATGACGACGATGAAATGCCTTCCATTTTACAACAAACTCCTCGAAAGCACCAGAATGTGGTTTCTTTCATCTTCATCTGTTGCTTTCATTAATGAATCTATTCCCTTGCCTCACTGACTTTATTTTACCTTTTATAGGAGGTTTCTTGCTCTTCTGGCGACTCATCTCAGACTCAGTTTCTGTCTTTCAAAACTACTCCTGGGTAAGGAAAAATCAGCTTTCCTCTGTATCTTTTAAAACTACATCATTACACTAACTGTCCCGTAAAACTTTTCTTAGAGGCCAAGCCAAATCCATGAAGGCCAAGGTGATTAAGCTGTCAGAAGGCCTGAAGGTTCCTGCACCTGAGCCAGCCATGCCAATTCCTCCCTCTGAAACTGAAGCACCTGAAGACCCGGCTGTTCATACTCAATTGGATCCTCCTGAGTTGTCAGCCGATGAGATCACCCTTAACCCGACTATCACTGAGCCATCTAGTTCAACTAACCCGTCAACAACTTTTGATACTGACGTGTTGATTACTGGTAGCCGATTTGTTGAACCGGGGACCCCACTGTGTGAGCCTGGCACACTACTAAGCAAGAAGCCTTGGAGAAGCAGAAAGTGTGTTTCGATATCTCTCACTACACTCATCTGAATGCTAGTGACATACTGTCCGGCTATCTCAGTCACGTTCATTCCAGCCGTGAGTCGGAAATTGAGATGGTCAAACAATTGCAGCTCAAATATGAGGTATGTTCTTCGGTTCACTTATACTCTGCCAGCCCCCAAGTCTTCAGATGATGAACCTGAATGATCTGTAGACTTTATGATATAGGTTGATACTTTGTCTCTAAGCCTTTCAAAAGTCCAACAAAATAGCGTAAACTTCACCTATAGTCCCCAAGGGCCGGCTCAATTTATCATAAATGAACAAGTACTTAACTTCATAACTGTCTTTTACTAGTCCCAATAAGTATTGCAATCCGGCTTAATCTTGAGAAACTTTCTGAATATCATGCATTAGCCCCCAAGTGCCAAGTGCTGTTACTTTGAAAAACACTTGGGACTTGAAACATATAAGAATCATAAAAAATTGTTTTGGCAGACATTAGCCCCCAAGTGTCAAGTGGTATTGCGGTGCATAGTACTTGAAACTTGAGCCCTTATAACTTTTAGTTTTAATCCTTGACACACCTGTGTATGTTTTATAGAACACCCTATCTGAATTGGGCTCCCAATTAACTGATGCAAAGACCCGGCTGACAGATCAAGAGGCAGAAATCAAGACTGCTGACTCTAAACTCCAATAGAATCTTTCTGAGATAGAAAACTTGAAGACCAGCTTGACTGCAAAGAAGAAATCCTGGGCCGAAGAAAAGATGCTGCGGATACAACGTGCTGAAACAGCTGAGGCGACTCTTGAGGAGGTTACCACGGAGCTCACCGGCTTAAAGAACCAGGTGTCTCAAATGGTCTCCGCCATCTTTGGTAAGTCATCTGTATCAATCACTTATACCTTCTTTTAACCCGGAATATAAGCCACCTGCTAAGCCTTTGTTCAAAAAACACTCGCAGGTCCACGAAGCAAAAATCTGAGCCAAGACAGTGTGACCAAATTGAAGGCGGTTTATACCTTGGTGGAGCAATTGTATACTGGCGCTCAACGAGCACTTTCCACCATCTCCCATGCCAACCAAGGACCCAATCGGTTGAGCGATGTCTTGAAGAAGTTGTCAATCTTACCCGCCAGGTTTCAAGAGGTCAAACGATCCTGTGCCAGAGCCGGAGCCCCGACTACCCTGAGCCGCTCCAAAGCCTGGGTGCCGGATCTAGACCTGGCGGATGTAGCTAAGGGGTACCCTACCGTGAAGGAAGATGAGACTCTATTTGAGCAAGATGACTTCATTGCCTGTGTGAGGGGAGTTCGACCTCAAGCTACCATTCTTGGAGATGAGACCAACATCGATAAATATCAGTTGGGTTTTGATATGGAGAATAAGAAGATCTTATCCCGCCGGTTTGTCAACACACTTTTGCTCCGGATGTTGATCCGGCCGGCCTGATTGATGATGAAGCAGAGTTCATTGCTCTGAATGGCTTTGACTGGTCCAATCCCAGCTTCCAATTAGTAGAAGGAGGTGAACCGGCGAGGGGAGAGTCTTAACCATCTTGTGGGATCTTAAAGCCTTGTAATAGATTTAGCTTGAAACTGTATGTGTTGCTTCTGCCATCGCACACAAAATGTTGCATACTACTCTTTGCCAGCACATCTTTGACTACATCTGCAATGTTTTAAATTTGCTCCTGCAAAAAGTGAAGGAGCTGGCCTAGCCGTTTAACACCGGATGGGTCAAAAAACACCTGGTATATGTCTTTATGAATTGTCATATTGGAAAAGATAAACAAGGCTGAAAAAACCTGTTCGTGAACAACACTGTCATACGTGTGTTTCTGGACTGCCAGTTTTCATGATCCAATCTTTTTGAGAAGTCAATGCTTCTATACACCTCATGACTATCATGCCTTGGTGGCTTATTGTCAAATAGTCAAGCCGGCTTAAATAAAAACCATACTGATAGTTTATACTTGAGACAATGAAAACCAGTAAGACAAAATAGAAGATTTCAAACAACATAAATTTGGGGGGTCCTGATTTGAATATGATCAGTAAACCGGACCAAACGGGTTAAGCTAAAAGTCGAATACGATCATATAGCCCCAAGTGGCTTTGGCGTTGCACCGATCAAGAGGGTACCGATAGCTATGTTCTCTTTGGTTCAAATACGACCTATGTTTGAATAGGAAGCCCCCAAAAGACCTTGAGAGGTTTTTAACGACCCTGATTCGAATATGATCCAAGTCGGACCCAAAAGGGCTTAAGCTATGATTCGGATACGATCAAGAAGCCCCCTAGTAAGTTTGGCTTTTAGCCGATCAAGAGGGTTACGATAGCTATGTTCTCTTTGGTTCGAATACGACCTATGTTTGAACAGGAAGCCCCCAAGTGATCATGAGGTTTACAGCTAGATTCGAGTACGATCATAAGCCGGACCAAAAAGGTTAAACTAGATTCAGATATGATCAGTTCTTTCTCAACCGGCCAAGCCAAGTGATCATGTTGCTTGTGCATTGCACCGTGATTGATTGTTGTTCCATTTCTTGTGTTCCTGCCAGATCTGGGAGACGATTACATGAACGAGGAACCTGTTGAGTACGCTAACGAGGATCAAGCTTTCGACAACTCTGAGAACTTTGGAGGCAAGATGACCATACCCTCGAAATCACTTCTATCTTTGCTTGCTAGTTGTTCGCTCTATCGTTATGCCGCGCTACCAACCACTTGCTATATCATGCCTCCCATATTGCCGTGTCAAGCCTCTAACCCACCTTCCTAGCAAACCATTATTTGGCTATGTTACCACTTTTGCTCAGCCCCTCTTATAGCGTTGTTAGTTGCTGGTGAAGATGAAGTTTGTTCCATGTTGGAACATGGATATTGTTGGGATATCATTTTATCTCTTATTTAAGTAATGCATCTATAACCTTGGTAAAGGGTGGAAGGCTCGGTCTTATGCCTAGTGTTTTGTTGCACTCTTGCCGCCTTAGTTTCCATCATACTGGTGTTATGTTCCTTGATTTTGTGTTCCTCACGCGGTTGGGTGTTATGGGAATCTCTTGACAGTTCGCTTTGAATAAAACTCCTCCAGCAAGGCCCAACCTTGGTTTTTAACATTTGCCACCTAAGACTTTTTCCCTTGGGTTCCACGGACTCAAGGGTCATATTTATTTTAAACCGCCGGGCCCGTGCTCCTCTGAGTGTTGGTCCAAAATAGAGCCACTTGTGGTGCCGCCCTAGGCAACTTGGGGTATCTTCGGTTGTCGTATGTAGTGTTCATCCGGTGTGCCCTGAGAACGAGATACGTGCGACTCCTATCGGGATTGTCGGCACATTGGGCGGCTTTGTTGGTCTTGTTTTAACATTGTCGAAATGTCTTGTAACCGAGATTCCGAGACTGATCGGGTCTTTCCGGGAGAACGAATATCCTTCGTTGACCATGAGAGCTTGTGATGGGCTAAGTTGGGACACCCCTGCTGGGTATAAAATTTAGAGAGCCGTGCCCGTGGTTATGTGGCAGATGGAAATTTGTTAATGTCCGGTTGTAGAGAACTTGATACTTGACTTAATTAAAATGCATCAACCACGTGTGTAGCCATGATGGTCTCTTTTCGGCGGAGTTCGGGAAGTGAACACGGTCTTGTGTTATTGTAACACCCTGGATGTAACTTGCCATATTTGTAACTCCGACCCTTGCCATTTTCGTCTTTAAGTTATGAGATTCCCTTCGTGGTTGGTTTTTTTCTTCATTTTGCTTTTGTTCATGTCATGCTTTTCATATCATGTCGTCGTGTGCATCACATTTGCATTCGTGTTCGTCTCATGCATCTGAGTGTTTTCCCCGTTGTACATTTCCCAATCCGACACTGCCACATGCACTGGCGCACCCCTCTTGTATATTTTCATGACCGGGAGTTAAACGCTCTCGGAATGGGCCGAGGTTTGCCAAGTGGCCTTGGTACACCACCGGTAGACCGCCTGTCAAATTTCGTTCCATTTGGAGGCCGTTTGATGCTCCAAAGGTTAACCGGGTAACCGCAAAGGCCTCTTGTGTGTTGCAGCCTAACACCCCTACAAAACGGCCAAATAACCCATCTAAACCATCTCCATGTCCTTCGTCGTAGGATCACAATCATGTGGGCGAAAACTACACCTCATTTGGACACTCCAAACTCCCTCTAGCTATAAATATGTGTCTCCCTCCGAAATTTCGGGTCAAAACCCTACCCTAGCCTTCCCAGCCGCCACCGGAAGCGTCCGAGACGGCCGGACGTGTCCGCGTCGCCTCCCGCAGCAAATCTGCTGCCGCCACGTGGCAAGCGCCACCGACCCGCCGCCGCGGCCCGGCGAGCCCGAGGAGTGCCCGCCTGGCCCATCGCGTCACGCAACCCCTGCGCCTCCCGCGCGCCTCCTCCACCGCCCGTCCTCTCCCCGCCGCGGCACCACCTCGCCTCTCCGGCCAGCGCCGTCCCGCCGCCGCGCCAAGATCCTCCACCGGCGCCGCCCAGTACCGCCACCAGCGCCGCCGCGCCGCCGCGCAAGCTCCTCCACCGGTGCCACCCAGCTCCGCCCCGCCGCAGCGCCACCTCGCTGCCGGCCAGATTCAGCGTCCCCACGCCTGGATCCGGTGCCCGCGCCCGCCTCCGCCACCAACTGCCGCGGATCCGGTGTGATCTCCGGCCCCACCTCAGTTTCCACGCGTTGACTTTCCCCCTTGAGGTCGAATTTCATAAGTCCTTTTTCTGTAATATTTTTATGCCTCCTTTGACATGTCATATCTTGGTGACCGTAGCTCGAAATGATGCATATGATATGTCAAATTGTTCGACTCGTTGAGCTGTTCACTTTAGAAGCAATGCCACACATGCTACTGTCTGTTATGATGCCATTTTCATTGACGCAAGGGTGCTATAAAATGTTAGCTATTGGTACTTATCAGATCATGTTGATTTGTCATTTTTGTTGCATTTGATGTGTGCATCATATGAGCATGAGGTCTACATGTGTTTTGAACTACATCATGCCATTTTACAGAGGTGCTTGTCTTGTATTTTTGTGATCTATGTGGTGACTAGCACAAGCATGCAAACTAGGCTTTGTGATGTTGCTGTTTTCAGGGACTTAGGATTTTGGAAAGTCTTTTTCCTGCTGTTATTTTGATGCCATGTAAACTTGATGCTAAAGTGAGATCCATGCTTATTTTGAGATACTTCAGTAAGGTTGTTTGGAACATGTGGTTATGCGCTATCTATACGTGCCCCTGTTTGCAATTATGGAGTGTTGTAGCATGTCATTT
Source organism: Triticum dicoccoides (assembly GCF_002162155.2). NCBI lineage: Eukaryota > Viridiplantae > Streptophyta > Magnoliopsida > Poales > Poaceae > Triticum > Triticum dicoccoides. The sequence goes on along the minus strand of NC_041390.1, from coordinate 251,204,724 downwards.
TCTTACTCTACTTTTGCTATAAAATGCTCCTGGCAGAATGTTAACATGTTAATCACAATTGCCATGATTTTTGCTAGTGATCCATGCATCCTATGAACTTTCTCTTGCCATGGTTAGCTTCACGAACATGCCATATTGCTATTGGTATGCTTATTATGTCATGTAATGCTTTGTGGTGAGTGGCATGACCTCGCAAAGTTGCTATCGTAAATCTGTTTATGTGATGCTCTGTTTTTCTGCTAAGTCTGAAACTGTTCATAAAACATGCTATGTTTACATGGGTGCCATCTTGTCTTCTGTGCCTTTTTGGCTTATGTTCAGTAAGGGACTTTTGATCTATGCTCTTAGTAGAATCATTCCATGTCTTTATTTGCCTTGATATGTTCCTGTAGCATGTTGTTTGCTTGCTCTAAACTTTTCTTCCTGATGTTGTTTTTAACATGTTAGTATTTTCACCAAGTCTGTGAAGCTGATATCTTTTGCACTTTTGCCATACTTGTGTGAACCTGTTCTAGTGTGATTTAGCCGTAGCTCAGTGTTTCTGTTTTGTCAAGCATCTCTTGTACATCACTGCCACATGCTTTGTTGCTACGTTGGAGCGCAGTAGCTTAGTTTCTTGTTGCATTCTAGATGTCATCGTGCTGTTAATCACAAAATTGTGTCATTTTTGTTTTTTTTGCCATTTCCATCGATTTCAACCGAAATCATATCATCTTTCCAGCGGCATACTTGGTTTGCCAAGTTGATGCCTTAATAATTCTTTCCCTTCCGGAGCACGCATATGCATTGCCTATCATGTCTTGCATATCATGCCATGTATTGCATCATGTTTCTTGTGCATTGCACCATGATTGATTGTTGTTCCATTGCTTGTTTTCTTGCCTTGGGTACAGCCGGGAGACGAGTACGTGAACGAGGAACCTGTTGAGTATGCTAACAAGGATCAAGCTTTTGACAACTCTGAGAACTTTGCAGGCAAGATGGCCATACCGTCGAAATCACTTCTATCTTTGCTTGCAAGTTGTTCGCTCTATCGTTATGCCGCGCTACCAACCACTTGCTATATCATGCCTCCCATATTGGCATGTCAATCCTCAAACCCACCTTCCTAGCAAACCATTTTTTGTCTATGTTACCGCTTTTGCTCAGCCCCTCTTATAGCGTTGTTAGTTGCAGGTAAAGATGAAGTTTGTTCCATGTTGGAACATGGATATTGTTCGGATATCATTTTATCTCTTATTTAACTAATGCATCTATATACTTGGTAAAGGGTGGAAGGCTCGGTCTTATGCCTGGTGTTTTGTTCCACTCTTGCCGCCTTAGCTTCCGTCATACCGGTGTTATGTTCCTTGATTTTGCGTTCCTTACGCAGTTGGGTGTTATGGGAACCCCTTGATAGTTCACTTTGAATAAAACTCCTCTAGCAAGGCCCAACCTTGGTTTTTAACATTTGCCACCTAAGCATTTTTCTCTTGGGTTCCGTGGACTCAAGGGTCATCTTTATTTTAAACACCCATGCCAGTGCTCCTCTGAGTGTTGGTCCAAAACAAAGCCACTTGCAGTGCCGCCCCAAGGAAACTTGGGGTATCTTCGGTTGTCATACGTATTGTTCATCTGGTGTGCTCCGAGAACGAGACACGTGCTACTCCTATCGGGATTGTTGGCACATCGAGCGGCTTTGCTGGTCTTGTTTTACCATTGTCGAAATGTCTTGTAACCGGGATTCCGAGACTGATCGGGTCTTCCCGTTAGAAGGAATATCCTTCGCTGACCGTGAGAGCATGTGATGGGCTAAGTTTGGACACCCCTGCAGGGTGTAAATTTTCGAGAGCTGTGCCCATGGTTATGTGGCAGATGGGAATTTGCTAATGTCAAGTTGTAGAGAACTTGACACTTGACTTAATTAAAATGCATCAACCGCGTGTGTAGACGTGATGGTCTCTTTCCGGTGGAGTCCGGGAAGTGAACACGGTCTTGTGTTATTGTAATACCCCGGATGTAACTTGCCATATTTGTAACTCCGACTCTTGCCATTTTCGGCTTTAAGTTATGAGATTCCCTTCGTGGTTGGGTTTTTGTCTTCATTTTTCTTTTGCTCATGTCATGCTTTTCATATCATGTCGTCATGTGCATCGCATTTGCATTCGTGTTCATCTCATGCATCCGAGCATTTTCCCCGTTGTCCATTTCGCAATCCGACACTCTGACATGAACCGGCGCGCCCCTCTTGTCTCTTTTCGTGAGCGGGAGTTAAATGTTCTCGGAATGGGCCGGGATTTGCCAAGTGGCCTTGGTACACCACCGGTAGACCGCCTGTCAAACTCTGTTCCATTTGGAGGCCGTTTGATGCTCCAAAGGTTAACCGGGTAACCGCAAAGGCCTCTTGTGTGTTGCAGCCCATCACCCCTCCAAAACGGCCCAATAACCCATCTAAACCATCTCCATGTCCTCCATCGTCGGATCACGATCGTGTGGGAGAAAACTACACCTCATTTGGACACTCCAAACTCCCTCTACCTATAAATAGGTGTCTCCCTCCGAAATTTTGGGTCCAAACCCTACCCTAGCCTTCCCCCGTCGCCATCGGACGCGTCCGAGACGGCCGGACGTGTCTGCGCCGCCTCCCGCAGCAAATCCGCCGCCGCCATGTGGCAAGCACCGCCGACCTGCCGCCGCGGCCCGGCGAGCCCAAGGAGGGCCCGCCCGGCCCATCGCGCCGCGCCACCCCCGCGACGAGGTGTGGGCCGAGGCAGAGGAGGCACATCGGAGGCAACCCTGGCTAATGGTCAAGGCGCTACCAAACACTTGCTATATCATGCCTCCCATATTGCCATGTCAAGCCTCTAACCCACCTTCCTACCAAACCGTTGTTTGGCTATGTTACCGCTTTTTCTCAGCCCCTCTTATAGCATTGTTAGTTGCAGGTAAAGATGAAGTTTGTTCCATGTTGGAACATGGATATTGTTCGGATATCATTTTATCTCTTATTTAACTAATGCATCTATATACTTGGTAAAGGGTGGAAGGCTTGGTCTTATGCCTGGTGTTTTGTTCCACTCTTGCCGCCTTAGTTTCCGTCATACCGGTGTTATGTTCCTTGATTTTGTGTTCCTTATGCGGTTGGGTTTTATGGGAACCCCTTGACAGTTCACTTTGAATAAAACTCCTCCAGCAAGGCTCAACCTTGGTTTTCAACATTTGCCACCAAAGCCTTTTTCCCTTAGGTTCTGCGGACTCAAGGGTCATCTTTATTTTAAACCCCGGGGTCAGTGCTGCTCTGAGTGTTGGTCCAAAACAGAGCCACTTGCGGTACCTCCCCTAGGCAACTTGAGGTATCTTCAGTTGTCGTACGTAGTGTTCATCCAGTGTGCCATGAGAACGAGATACGTGCGACTCCTATCGGGATTGTCGGGACATCGGGCGGCTTTGCTGGTCCTGTTTTACCATTGTCGAAATGTCTTGTAACCGAGATTCCAAGACTTATCGGGTCTTCCCGGGAGAAGGAATATCCTTCGTTGACCGTGAGAGCTTGTGATGGGCTAAGTTTGGACACCCCTGCAGGGTATAAACTTTCGAGAGCTGTGTCCGTGGTTATGTGGCAGATGTGAATTTGCTAATTTCCGGTTGTAGAGAACTTGACATTTGCTATGTTTACATGGGTGCCATCATATCTTCTGTCCCTTTTTGGCTTATGTTCAGTAAGGGACTTTTGATCTATGCTCTTAGTAGAATCATGCCATTTCTTTATTTGCCATGATATGTTCTTGTAGCATGTTGTCTGCTTGCTCTTAACATTGCTTCCTGATGTTGTTTTTGACATGTTAGTATTTTCACCAAGTCTGTGAAGCTGATATCTTTTGCACTTCTGCCATGCTTGTGTGAAACTGTTCTAGTGTGATTTAGCCGTAGATCAGTGTTCATGTTTTGTCAAGCATCTCTTGTACATCACTGCCATTTGCTTTGTTGCTACATTGGAGTGAAGTAGCTTAGTTTCTTGTTGCATTCTAGATGGCATCGTGCTGTTAATCGCCGAATTGTGTCATTCTTGTTTTGTTTGCCATTTGCATCGATTTCAACCGAAATCATATCATCTTTCCAGCGGCATACTTGGTTTGCCAAGTTGATGCCTTAATCATTCTTTCCCTTCCGGAGCACACATATGCATTGCCTATCATGTCTTGCATATCATGCCATGTATTGCATCATGTTGCTTATGCATTGCACCATGATTGATTGTTGTTCCATTGCTTGTGTTCTTGCCTTGGGTAGAGCCGGGAGATGAGTACGTGAACGAGGAACCTATTGAGTACGCTATCAAGGATCAAGCTTTCGACAACTCTGAGAACTTTGCAGGCAAGATGACCATACCGTCGAAATCACTTCTATCTTTGCTTGCAAGTTGTTCGCTCTATCGTTATGCCGCGCTACCAACCACTTGCTATATCATGCCTCCCATATTGGCATGTCAATCCTCTAACCCACCTTCCTAGCAAACCGTTGTTTGTCTATGTTACCGCTTTTGCTCAGCCCCTCATATAGCGTTGTTAGTTGTAGGTGAAGACGAAGTTTGTTCCATGATGGAACATGGATATTGTTGGGATATTGTTGTGGAATTTTCACGGCAGATGTCCTAGAAAAGGACTTAGTCGTAGGGCCATCGCAACTAGGAAGCTTAAAGGGGTTAATTGGAACAAAGGACACAAGATGTTTATACTAGTTCGGCCCCTTACGGTGAAGGTAAGGCCTAGTCCAGTTGATGCTGTATTGCTAGGTTTCGATGACCAAGGAGCGAATCCGCTAGCTTGGCTATCAATATATGTTTCTTGTCCTAAGCCGCCACCGGGTCGTCCCCTTATATACACAGGTTGACGCCTGGTGGCCTATAGAGTCCTGGCCGGCTCATAAAACGTGTCCGGCTCGGTGACTTCTTGTATATGCCTTTCTTTACAAGTCTTTCATTACATATGCCTGTTTACAATATTGGGCCTTAAGCCGCCTCTAGGCTTAGGCCTTCTACAATTCTTAATAAACTATCACCTTGAATATTACTGGGCTTCTCTTAACAACCTGCCATTAGGGTTCACCCGGCCCCTCCTGGGCGGGTCATACCTGAAAGTTATATTCCCAACATTAGGCCCCAGGTTGATTTGAACTTTGTTCTTGTCAACCTTCAACATTTAGACGAAATCCATCTTCCGTTGTCTGTAAAAGCTTTGTAACCCGTCGTGACGTCATCTTTCAAAAATATGAAAGGCTGCTATGACGTCATCTCCAACAGATATTTATCCTTAAATGTCTTCTGAGAATCGAGGCATCCATTTAGCTGGATAATCATTATTTGGGTCTTCCTCGATTTTTGCGCCTGCCTGTTCGCTTATCCCCTTATAAATAGGCACGACCAGGTCTTTCCTCACTCTTACCTTTCTTCATCTTCTTCCTCTTGCAATCCTACTACCGCTCGAGCTCCGCCGCCGTCGCAGAGCACCTCATCTTCCTCGACCTCGGCCGCTGCATCAACCTGAATCGATCCAGAGAACGGCGGTGACCCTCCGCAGAAGATCCATGGCTGTATGTGCTCACCTTCCTGCTCCTCAGATTCGCATTAGGGTTCCTAGGTTTCTATGTGTTCTTCATAGTTCATGACAGTTTCTTTGTAGTTCCTCCTCCTAAGCCTCTTCTGATTCAAAAAGGAACATATAACTCGTGCAGTTGTTGTTTTGCGTCCATTTTTGACTAGTAGATCCCTTTTTCCTGTATAGAGGCCTCATTATAACTCATGAACTTATCTGTACTAGATTTTTAGGTCTAGACTATTTTCTTTTCGGAATGGCCATTTGATACAAAATAATAGTGACAACTTGGTAAACTTGTTTGTGTCAACACTTAGCCAATTCTGTTTCTGGCATCCTTCGAATATCTTTAGTCATGGCGGCTTATCACGCCGGCTCACTTTTCTTTATATGTCATTAGCCCTTACTTTAAGACGCCATTACTTATTTGTACCATCATCATTTAACTTCTAATTTCATCATTGAACTGAACCGGCACATCACTTTCTTTTCAGTCTGTTCTTTCATCATGCCATCCAAAGCGCCAACCGTTTGCAACTGGGTCCCTTCCACAGTTACTGAGGATACCTTGAAGGAGTTTGTCACCATAGGATTTTTGCCAGAAAAAACTTTATATCTTATCGTGCTCCTGACCCGGACGAAGAACGACCTCCCAAAGACGGTGAAGTTATCATTTTCACTGATCACATGAACCGGGGCTTCTCACCACCCGGCTTAAAGTTCTTCCGAGACGTTCTGCATTTTTTCAAGCTTCGTCCACAAGACATTGGACCCAACTCTATATCCAATATCTGCAATTTTCAAGTTCTTTGTGTGGTATATCTTCAAGAAGAACCGACCATGGAACTCTTCAGAGAATACTTTATCTGAACCACCAGAACAAATGCACCAACGGCCTTAGTTTGGAGCTTGGTGGAATATCAGTTCAACGCCGATAGGGCGTCGTCTTTCCTTTAATAGTCTTACCGAGCCATCCCAAAGATTGGAATCAGACCTGGTTCTACTTCCAAGATACGTCACCAGCCAATGAAAAACCATTGCCGGGTTATCGCGCAGAGCATCTGGATTCCAAGTTTGTGCTCCCTGATAAGCTTACCGCTGCCGAACGCAAGAATCTTATTCTATCTATTAAAATGATTCAAGCTTTATTGGGGAATGGCTTAACTAGAGTTGACTTGATCCATTGCTGGGTCGCATGGCGGGTCATCCGTCTAAGCCGCCGATCCAAGTTAATGTATGAGTATGGCGGAGGCCCAAATGACTCTCTGCGTTATAGCTCTGTTCAATTGACTGAGGAAGACGTTGTTGCAATGTCAACCATCCTTGTGAACGGCAAATATGAGGACTGCAGTAAGGTTGGGTTAAACCCCTTCTGCAAACTTAACCCGGCACTAGAGGTGAAAACCTCTGACCTCTTTCTCTTTTTGTGTTTTCCTTAGCAGTTTAAATAACTGCATGACCTTTTAACCTATTTATTTGTTTACAGGCCAAATCTAACTTCTGGAAGGCCAAGTATGATCATGAAGCTGCCAAGAAGGCTAGAGCCGTTGCCATAGCCGCCAGGAGAACGACCCGGAAGCCCAAGAAGAAGAAGAAGACTGCATCTGACTTATTCCACCTGGATGATGCTTCTGAGAAGGAGGTAGCCCTTGACTCCCTTGGCCAGTTTTCTAACTATCGTATTGACACTGACTATTGCCAGGACGACATGGGGGCCAGCCAGGCCGTGGAAGAAGAGGTAACTATTTCCTCTGACTCAGCCCCTTTGCCAAGACATAAACTTTGACTGGTAACCTGAAAAGTAAGGTTTTCGCACCCTTTGGCTTATCTGGACCCTCATTTTCTTTTGAAAAAGCAGCAACATGAGAGCCGCCGTCAGGCCCGGACTAATGACGACGATGAACCGCCTTCGAATTTACAACAAACTCCTTGAAAACGCCAGAATGAGGTTTCTTTCATCTTTGTATTTTGCTTCCATTAATGGATCTATTCCCTTACATCACTAACTTTATTTTACCTTTGTAGGAGGTTTCTCGCTCTTCTGGCGATTTGTCACAAACTCAATTTCCGGCTTTCAAGACTGCCCCTGGGTAAGGACAATCATGTTTCTTCTGCATCTTTTAAAAACTGCATTATTACACTAACTGTCTCATAAAATCTTTCTTAGTGGTCAAGCCAAATCAAAGAAGGCCAAGGTGATTAAGCCGACAGAAGACCCGAAAGTTCCTGCACCTGAGCCGGCCATGCCAACTCCCTCTCAAATTGAAGCACTAGAAGACCCGGCTGTTCGTACTCAATTGGACTCTCCTGAGTTGTCAGCCAATGAGGCCACCCTTAATCCGACCATTACTGAACCATCTAGCTCAGCTAACCCGCCAACAACTTCTGATACTGACGTTTTGATTACTGCTGGCCCGTTTGTTGAACCGGGGACCCCCATTGTATTACCCAACATACTGCTAAGAAAGAGGCTTTAGAGAAGCAGAAAGTGTGGTTTGATATCTCCCATTACGCTCACCTCAATGTCAATGATGTACTATCCTGCTATCTCAGTCATGTGCACTCTAGTCGTGACTCGAAAATCGAGATGGTCAAACAATTGCAGCTAAACTATGAGGTATGTTCCCTGGTTTACTTATACTCTGCCAGCCCCCAAGTCTTCAGATGATGAACTTGAATGATTTGTAGACTTTATGATATAAGTTGATACTTTGTCTCTAGGTTTTTCGAAAGTCCAATAAAGTAGCATAAACTTCACCTATAGTCCCCAAGGGTCGGCTCAATTTATCATAAATGAACTGGTACTTAATTGTATAACTGTCTTTTACTAGTCCCAATAAGCAATGTGATCCGACTCAATCTTGAAAAACTTTCTGAATATCATGCATTAGCCCCCAAGTGCCAAGCGTTGTTACTTTGTAAAACCCTTGGGACTTGAAACATATAAAAATCATAAAAAATTCTTTGGTAGACATTAGCCCACAAGTGTCAAGTGGTATTGCGGTGCAAAGTACTTGAGACTTCAAACCTTATAACTTTTAGCTTAAGTCTGGACACACATGTGAATGTTTTTTAGAACGCCCTATCTAAATTGGGCTCTCAATTAACGGATGCCAACACCCGGCTGGCGGAGCAGGAGACAGAGATAAAGACCACTGACTCTAAACTCCAATTGAGCCTCTCTGAATATGAGAAATTGAAGACCATCTTAGCTGCAAAAAAGAAATCCTGGGCCGAAGAAAAGACGCTGCTGATACAACGCGCTGAGACAGTTGAGGCGGCTCTTGTGGAGGCTACTACAGAGCTCACCGGTTTAAAAAACCGTGTGTCTCAAATGGTCTCCGCCATCTTCGGTGAGTTATTTGCATAAGTCACTTATACTCTATTTTTACCAAGAATGTAAACCGCCTGCTTAACCTTTGTTAAAATACTTACAGGTCTGCGGAGTAACAACCTGAGCCACGATAGTGTGACAAAGCTGAAGGCGGTTTATACCTTGGTGGAACAACTTTATACGGGGGCTCAACGGGCGCTTGCTGCTACCTCTCCTGCCAACCAAGGACCCAACCGTTTGAGTGATGTTTTGAAGAAGTTATCAATCTTACCCGCCAAGTTTCAAGAGGTTAAACGATCCTGTGCCAGAGCCGGATCCCTGACTGCCCTGAGCCACTTCGAAGCCTGGGTGCCAGATTTAGACCCGGCAGACGTGGCTAAGGGGTACCCTGTCATGAAGGAAGACGGGACTCCATTTGAGCAAGATGACTGTATTGCCTATGTGAGGGGAGTTCGTCCTCAAGCTACCATTCTTTGAGAGGAGACCAACATCAACAAATATCAGCCAGGTTTTGATATGGAGAATAAGAAGATGGTTACTCCCTCTTATAAGGTGACAGACCTTATCCTGCCGGTTCGCCAACACACTTTTGCCCCGGAAGTCGACCCAGTCGGCCTGATTGACGATGAAGCGGAGTTCATTGCTTTGAATGGCTTTGACTGGTCCAATCCCAGCTTCCAACAAGTAGAGGGAGGTGAACCGGTGAGGGGAGAGTCATAACCATCTTTTGGGCTCTCAAAGCCTTGTAGATTAGTTTGGAAACTGCATGTTTTACCCATGCCATCGTGCATAAAATGTTGCATATGCCTCTTTGCCAATGATGTCAATATATATATGCAGCACATCCGTGATTACATCTGCAATGTTTTAACTCTGTTCCTGCAAAAAATGACAAAGCTGTCCTGGCGGTTTAGTACCGGACGGGTCAAAACACCTGGTATATGACTTAAGAAATTATCATAGCGTAAAAGACAGAACCACATGTAAGATAAACAAGGCTGAAAAAACCTTTGATTAACGAAAAAACACAGAGAAGCCTCTTCATGAATGACACTGTCATACCTGTGTTCTTTGAATCTGGACTGCCGGTTTACATGACCCGGATGATGAGGTTGATAACCTAATCTTTTGTAGAAGTCAATACTTCCATATGTCTGATGACTGTTATGCCTTGGCAACTCATTGTCAAATAACTGAGCCGGTTTAATTTGAAACCATACTGACGGTTAGATTTGAGATGATAAATCAAAACATTTAAATAAAAACTGGAGGCTTCTGATTCGAATACGATCAGTAAATCGGACCAGAGGGTTTAAGCTAAGATTCGAATACGATCATATAGCCCCCAGTGGCTTTGGCGTTGCGCCGATCAAGAGGGTACCGACAACTATGTTCTCTTTGGTTCGAATACGACCTATGTTTGAACAGGAAGCCCCCAAATGACCTTGAGAGATTTTTAACGACTGTAATTCGAATACGATCCAAGTCGGACCCAAAAAGGGGTTAAGCTATGATTCGGATACGATCAAGAAGTCCCTAGTGAGTTTGGCTTTGAGCCGATCAAGAGCGTTACGACAGCTATGTTCTCTTTGGTTCGATTACGACCTATGTTTGAACAGGAAGCCCCCAAGTGACCATGAGGTTTACAGCTAGATTCGAGTACGATCATGAGCCGGACCAAAAGGGTTAAGCTAGATTCGGATACGATCAGCCCCCTTTTGGTCATTTTTAAATAATGAAAATAATAATGATATATGATCATCGAAAGGGAAAAGGACAGAGGTCCTGCTTTATTACTTATCATAATATATACAATGTCAAAGTATGTACATGACGAGAGCCAGTGGCTTAAGTATAGTATGGCCGAAGCTGAGCAATGTCACACGACCGGCGGGTCTCCTCCTCCGACTTACGTCAGTCTTTGTGCTCTCGAATGTCAATGAGGTAATATGACCCGTTGTTTAAGTTCTTGCTGACCACAAAGGGTCCTTCCCAAGGTGGGGATAGTTTGTGTGCATCAGACAGATCCTGGATGAGCTGGAGCACCAGGTCACCTTCTTGAAAGGTTCTGTACTTAACCCGGCGGCTGTGATAACGGCGCAGGTCCTGTTGATAAATTGCTACGAGCCGCCGCCAAATCTCTCTCCTCATCTAACAAGTCAAGTGCATCATGTCGAGCTTGTTCATTATCAGCTTTAACGTAAGCCGCCACGCGACGCGAGTCATGACGGATGTCACTAGGCAGAACCGCTTCTTCTCCATAAACCATGAAGAAAGGTGTATAACCTATAGACCTGTTAGGAGTGGTATTGATACTCCATAGCACCGAAGGTAATTCCTCTACCCAACAACCCGGCGTCCGTTATAAAGGAACCATAAACTGGGGCTTGAGACCTTTTAGAATTTCCTGATTTGCTCTCTCATCTTGACCATTGGATTGGGGGTGAGCTACTGACGAAACATCAAGCCGGATATGCTCACGTTGACAAAACTCCTCCATAGCACCTTTGGACAGATTAGTGCTGTCGGGAATATACCCCGCGGTATGACCCGACCGGATATACGACCCGACCGGACTTGGCGTTTCATTGGTAACCCGCCAAAGATTTGGCGACTCATGTGTCTGGCGGTTCACTAGTGTGACGACTCACGAGCCTGAAGACTCATTGGTGACCCGGCCGGTGTTTTAGATGGATGAGAAGGCCCAAGGCCCAGAAGACCGGCTCGTGTTATGGTGGGCCGGCTTAAGAGAAAAGGCATAAGGAATATTCCCTTATAAAGGAAGCAAGACTAGGACTCCACTTGTAATAGAGTAATCCTAATCATAATAGGACTAGTCATGTAAGCCACCCTTCAACATATATAAGGAGGGGCAGGGCACCCCAAGAGGGGGAGTTTGGACAATTTAGGGTTAGACAGACAAGTCTATAGCTCTCGAGATAGAGCACCCTTGTAACCGTGAGCATCATCATCAATATCAATGAAGAAGGATGTAGGTTTTTACCTCCACCGTGAGGGGCCGAACCTGGGTAAAACCTCGTGTTTCTCGATTCCGACCAACCACTTCAAGCTACTACATAGATGCGTTGGCCTCACGACTAAGTCCTGACACTAAGGACATCTTGTGTGACAATTCCATGATAGTTGGCGCCCACCGTGGGGCCTGGCGCACGGTGGTGTTGAGTTCTTGAAGGGATCTCTTCAGGGATCGAGAAGCTCGCAATTAGAGAGATGAAGGTTAAAAAATATTAAGAGTGCGTCAGATGTACTGTCACCACTGCAAGTTGAAGACATTTTCAAGATCAGTCAACACAAAGATCACATCACATGGACCAACAGGAGTGCACGAGAATTTTTTTACAGTATGTCATACAGTTGGGGAGCAGTCGAATCGCGACCGTGTTTTCCTGTTACAGCATGTTTTGCCGATGCACCAAGTCCCGAGGTGTTTTGTCGCTACGGTGACTTCCGAGTTGTAGAGTGGCCATCAATTGTACCAACTATGGTTACATGTTATTATCATACAAAGGACGAAACATGATCTATGCTACTCACGTGGGTTGAGCACTAGTTCATTTTTTCTCGAATTACTATCTCGGATAGATATACGTATGTGGAGTATGAGCCGAGACGTCCAATCAACAACGCTGCACACGAGGAAAAAAAAGGGCGTGGGGTTGCCAAGTCAAAGTATGACCCGGAGAAAGACAGGGACGTGGACGTGGATCCGGCCCTAGCCTCCAGCCACTGCCTGCGAGCCGGCCAAATCGCCAGCGCAAAATCGCCGCCTTGACCATTAGCCGGGGTTGCCTCCGATGTGCCTCCTCTGCCTCGGCCCACACCTCGTCACTGCTCCATGGCTGTATTGCAGCCTCAAAACGCCACACGTGCGTCTTCATGCTCGCCTGCGGGCGCCTCCTCCCGACCACCAAGTTCATTGCCCTGCAAGGCTGCTGCCATTGAGCCACTGCTTCAAAGCCGCCGTCGACGGCCTCCTCCTCTTCTACCTCGGCCGCTGCGGCTCCCCTGCTCCAAGACGCATTGCAGCATTGTCTCCTCCGCCAGCTCGCCATCTCTCTGTCCCTACCACAGGTCGTTGCTGCCGCGGCCTCGTCAGACGACGGCAGGCCGCCTCTACTGCTGCCAAGTTACTGCCGTGGGTTTGCTGTGAGCCGCCAAGGTGCCTCCACCTCCAAATGCGACGTGTTGCAGATCACCGTCTTGAGCCGTTGCTGCCGTTGAGAGTCTTTGCCTTGCTTCGCCGGGTGCTTCGCCAGCGCCTTCCCTACGCATCGCCGAGCCGCCTTTAACTTAAAGCCGCCGAAGCTGTAATCAGCCGGGTGTCCCGTTGAGCCGCCGCTGCTCTCCGCCTCTGTCGTGGTCTGAAGCCTTCGGGCCAGCCTATATGGCAGCTGAGTCGCTGCTTTGGCCTCGCTCCACCTCTCGTTGCGGCCTATGCCGATCAAATCAAACGCTGTGACCCGCCGCGGACAAGCCGCCCTGCTTTGAAGCCACTTCGCATCAAAGTTGCCTCCAAATACTGCAGTTGCAGTAGCTTGCTTCGGAAATTGCAGTTTTGCCAGGCCGCCGTTCTCAAGCCACTGCGGCGAGATGGCTTCATTCTGAGTCACCGTTGCTTGTTTGATCCCTTTGGATCGTGTGGAGTGACCCCATAACTGGCTACGACGGAACTTGTACAATCGGTCAAACATGAGAGCACCAGGTCAACATACATGCAGGCTTAATCAAGTCCTTCACGTGCTAGCTCCAAGGAACAAATTGCTAGTATACTAGTCCCCTACGTGCCTCCATATATACCAACGAACGCATGCACCAACCAAATATCGAGGAGATGGAGGCCGGCGTCTTCAGCATCTCCGTGTCCACGGCCGGCGCATCTTCTGATGTTACAAAATCGCCTGCTTTGAGCCACCCTATGGTTGGCTGGCCTCGTCTCAGCTCCTACATCCTCTCCTGTTGGTTAAGGGAAGGAAAAGCGGGGACTGAAAAGTCAAGAGCTTTAAAATCAGGCCATGGTGCAATTAGTACTGACACAAGGAGCGAGGATTGACGAATATGCTATTCCACTATCCGTTCTTACCTGACAAAATATCAGGTGATATCTTTCCAATATATTTTATCTGTATTATATTAACTCATCCAAGAATAATTTTGTCATGTAATAAATTTATACACAGGATCATTGTGCGCCGCGAGTGTTTGTGCAAAGTTGTCTGACGGCCGCGTGCAAGTTGCTGCACCGCCTCACCGTTGTGCTCGGCGTTTGTGCTAAGCCGCCCTTATCGGCCGGCAAGCCGTACCGGCTCATCATCTTGCCGCCTCGCCTCCCGGCCGAGAGCCACCCATCTCCAAGAATAATTCATCATTACAAAAGAAGCCATCAAGCTATGGCCCCTGCTTACATCGGATGGATCAATGGACATGCGCACAAGTCACTGTTATTGCGGTTTGGATAATTTCAACAACCAGCTACGATGAATCACTGGCCAGATTACTAACACGAGTCATACGGGGTCATTTACAACCCTCCATAGTTAAAACTTCAACCTTCTGTGGATTCACATCGCGTTATCAACGCCAATGATATACATCTTATGCTATGGTCAAGTATGGAGAATCTCAAGACAATTCCTCGAGTCGTCTTCAGACTCGGGAGCTATAATGATATGACTCAGCAAATCTTGCTAGTTATTAAAGGGAAGATAACCTGGTCCCAGAGGCTACCTCCATATTGGTGAAAATTTAAAGGCCGTCAGAAGATTTCCGGCTTAAAAAGAAGGATTCCGGTTCAAGGGAAATTTGTCTCATACAAAGCGCTAAAGCTCTCAATATCCGGTTTAAAATCCGGCTCAAGGTAAAACTGTCTCCCACAAAGCTTTGAAGCTCTCAATATCCGGTTTAAAATTCTGGTTTAAAAAGAATTCATCTATCGCAAGTTTGAGTTTTTCAGAAAAAATTATCGGGACCAAAGAGAGTTGGTTGCACAGCACAACTCAAATATAGGCACCTGGCGAGCACATCTCAGAAATATATCACTTGGGGGCTTCCGGCTTATTGAGCTAAGCTATGATTACCCTTTGATCCGGCTCATAGCCGAGTTACAGGTCATTTGGGGGCTTCCTGTTCAAACATAGGTCGTATTCAAACCAAAGAGAACATAGCTATCGGTACCCTCTTGATCGGCGCAATGCCAAACTCACTAGGGGGCTTCTTGATCGTATTCGAATCATAGCTTAACCCCTTTTGGGTCTGACTTGGATCGTATTCGAATCAGGGTCGTTTAAAACCTCTCAAGGTCATTTGGGGGCTTCCTTTTCAAACATAGGTCGTATTCGAATCAAAGAGAACATAGCTGTCGGTACCCTCTTGATCGGCGCAACGCCAAAGCCACTGGGGGCTACATGATCGTATTCGAATCTGAGCTTAACCCCTTTGGTCCGGTTTACTGATCGTATTCAAATCAGAAGCCTCAAATTCTTCTTTCTATTTTTCTTAATTTTTTTAAAACAGTCTTTTGGGTTTGTCCTGAGACTTTTTGTTCATATTTGAACCATATATGTGGTTTCGATTAACCCGGCTTGACTTTGGATGATAAGTCGCCATATATGACAATCATAAACATTTGGAAGTTTTTGGCTTCTAAAGATTGGGTTATCACCCTTACTGCACAGGTATCCTAAACCGGCAGTACGATTCAATATCACACGAACCGGTTTTTCAAACAGGGTTATATTATTCAAATCTTTAATAGCCAACATGGCTGGATTTTTATTATGGTTATCAATAACCAATATTATGATTGAGGTTTTCAAAGTTTCTTCAGCACAATGGATATTATTTCATCAATGGATATAATTTATTCTACAATGGAAGGAATAGTCCCGAGTCGCTGTAGGCTTATGACCCGGCACTTGGGAGCTATATTATTCAAGTTGAGATTACATCAAATATGCAAGTCCCATGTCACTGCCAGCATGCACCATGGCACTTGGGGGCTAATGCAAAGTCATTTTTTACTGGCCTTATTGAAGACCTGACTCATCACGTCATAATGAGCCGGCCCTTGGGGGCTACCAATTGCTCCTGTCAAAAATTCAAGGTACACAAGCCTCAGTCCATTATATTGAAGGATCCACTGCTCAGTTGATAAAGCACAAGGCTCTTAACCTTGTAGACGTGGGTTCAAGCCCCATGATGGGGGTTACATCATATGATATTATTGTCAAATGAAGTATATATAAAGTCCCAGCTCAGTATTATCTTACTAAGCCGGCCCTTGGGGGCTACACGTTGCTGCTCAAGTTTACATGATCATATTTACAAAGTCCCTGCTCATTATTGCATAATGACGTGGCCCTTGGGGGCTACACTGGTTGAAATTTTTATGAGCATAAGGCAATTACAAGTCCTAGGTTGCTGCAAGCATGAAAACCCGGCACTTGGGGGCTACAGGTGATATGCATATAAGGGAGGAATAACTTCAAATTCTCAGTTTTGAGCAAATCAGGTATTATATTATTATCGGAGAAATCTGCAAAGTTTATGACCTGACGTCATCATACGATTAACCCGGCATTAGCACCAATTACATGACCCGACATCATTTGTTTATAACCCAACAATTTTGGCAATCATAAATCGGCAAGATCTACATCTTTAAGCCGGCTGAATATCAGTTGAATATTTCAAGACCAATATTTGTCTCAAGTCAGAGCATTGAAGGCCGACTCAAATGGATTATTTCTTATAATATTTCTTTACAAGAGCCAATGTCAGCAAATGGATTATGAAGCTGGCCTATTGACCCCGATTTTCCAGGAGAAAATGTCAAGGACTTAAGGATGATCAGGTGACGGCTTACAAGAATATTTAACCTGGATCACAACCTGTCAAATTTGCTCTTGTGTTTATACCCCGCGGTATGACCCGACCGAATATATGACCCGGTCGGATATATCACCCGGCCGGACATGGCATTTCATTGGTAACCCGCCAGAGGATTGGCGACTCACGTGTCTGGCGGTTTACTGGTGTGACGACTCACGAGCCTTAAAACTCATTGGTGACCCAGTGGGTGTTTCAGATGGATGAAAAGGCCCAAGGCCCAGAAGACCGACTCGTGTTATGGTGGGCCGGCTTAAGAGAAATAGCATAAGGAATATTCCCTTACAAAGGAAGCAAGATTAGGACTCCACTTGTAATAGAGTAATCCTAATCCTAATAGGACTAGTCATGTAAGCCGCCCCTTCAACATATATAAGGAGGGGCAGGGCACCCCAAGAGGCGGAGTTTGGACAAGTTAGGGTTAGACAGACAATTCTATAGCTCTCGAGATAGAGCACCCTTTTAACCGTGATCATCATCATCAATATCAATGAAGCAGGATGTATACTTTTACCTCCACCGTGAGGGGCCGAACCTGGGTAAAACCTCGTGTTTCTCGATTCCGACCAAACCCTTCAAGCTACTACATAGATGCGTTTTCCTCACGACTAAGTCCTAACACTAAGGACATCTGCCGTGACAATTCCATGACAAGTGCCATTGTCAGTTATAATGCTGTGTGGAAAACCAAAGCAAAAGATCGCCTTTTTAATGAACTGAACCGCTGTGGCTACATCACACTTGCTCACTAGCTCTGCCTCAACCCATTTCATGAATTTGTCAACTGCCACCAAGAGATGTGTCTTTTTATCCTTAGATCTTTTGAAAGGTCCAACCATATCAACCCTCCAAACCGCAAACGGCCAAGTGATTGGAATCATCCGTAGTTCTTGAGCCAGTATGTGTGCTCGTCGTGCAAACTTTTGACATCCATCGCACCTACTGACCAGATCCTCTGCATCAACATGAGTCATTAACCAGTAAAAGCCATGGCGAAAAGCTTTGGCCACTAGAGATTTTGAGCCGGCATGATGGCCACAATCTCCTTCATGGATCTCACGAAGAATCTCTTGACCTTCTTCAGGAGAGACACATCGCTGAAACGCCCCAATGACACTACGATGATATAATTCACCATTGGAAATTGTCATTGACTTAGACCGCCGGGTTATCTGTCTTGCCAAGTTCTCATCCTCTGGAAACTTGCCCCGGGTCATTTAAGCCAAATATGGCACTGTCCAATCTGGTATGACATGAAGAGCCGCCACCAACTGGGCCTTCGGGTCAGGAACGGCCAAGTCTTCCTCTGTAGGCAACTTGACAGAAGGGTTATGTAAAACATCTAAAAAGGTGTTAGGTGGCACCGGCTTACGCTGAGATCCCAACCGTCTTAAGGCATCCGCCGCTTCGTTTTTTCTGCGGTCAATGTGTTCCACTTGATAACCCTTAAAATGCCCCGCAACAGCGTCAACCTCGCGGCGATAAGCCGCCTTGAGAGGATCCTTAGAATTCCACTTTCCTGACACTTGTTGAGCCACCAGATCTGAGTCGCCTAGGCACCGTACCCAGCTTAAACTCATTTCCTTAGCCATTCGAAGACCATGAAGCAAGGCCTCGTACTCAGCTGCATTGTTAGTGCAAGGAAACATCAATCGTAACACATAACGAAACTTGTCACCTCGGGGAGAAGTTAGAACAACTCCAGCCCCCGAGCCTTCCAATTGTCTGGACCCATCAAAGTGAATCGTCCAATATGTTTTGTCTGGTTTCTCCTCTGGCATCTGCAACTATGTCCAGTCATTAATGAAGTCAACCAGCGCTTGAGATTTGATCGCAGTACGTGGCACATACTTCAAACCATGAGACCCAAGTTCAATAGCCCACTTGGCGACTCGTCCCGTGGCTTCTCTGTTTTGAATAATGTCTCCTAGAGGAGCAGAGCTAACCACAGTGATTTGGTGACCCTGAAAGTAATGCTTGAGCTTTTGGCTTGCCATGAACACCCCATAAACAAGCTTCTGCCAATGTGGATATCTTTGTTTAGATTCAATGAGCACCTCACTGACGTAGTAAACCGGTCGTTGGACCGGATGTTCCTTGCCAACCTCCTTGTGCTCCATAACAATGGCCACACTGACAGCACGTGAGTTAGCAGCCACATACAACAACAACGGCTCTTTCTCAACCGGAGCAGCAAGAATCGGCGGCTCAGCGAGTTGTTTCTTCAGATCCTCAAAAGCAGAGTTAGCAGCGTCACTCCAAACAAAGTCATCCGCCTTCTTCATCATTTGATACAAAGGCATCGCCTTCTCCCATAACCGACTTATGAACCGGCTTAAGGTTGTGATGCGACCCGCCAACCGTTGAATGTCATTGATGCACGCCGGTTTAGCCAGAGATGTAATTGCCTTAATTTTCTCCGGGTTAGCCTCAATACCTTTGTTAGACACCAAAAAACCCATGATTTTGCTAGCTGGGACTCCAAAAACACACTTGGCCGGGTTAAGCATCATCTTGTAGACTCGGAGGTTATCAAAGGTCTCTTTCAGATTAGTTACCAAGGTTTCCTTCTCTCTGGATTTCACCACTATATCATCCACATAAGCATGAACATTACGCCCAATCTGATTGTGAAGGCAATTCTGCACACATCATTGATAAGCCGCCTGGGCACTCTTAAGCCCAAAAGGCATAGAAACATAGCAGAAGGCTCCAAACGGAGTGATGAAAGCTGTCTTCTCCTGGTCCTTAACTGCCATCTTGATCTGATGATAACCCGAATAGGCATCCAAAAAACTCAAACGCTCGCAACCCGTCGTAGCATCAATGATCTGATCAATACGAGGGAGAGCAAAAGGGTCAGCTGGACAAGCCTTATTTAAATCAGTGCAATCCACACACATACGCCAGGTACCGTTTTTTTAGTACAAGCACCGGGTTAGCCAACCACTCCGGATGACAAACTTCAACAATGAACCCTGCCGCCAAGAGCCGGACCACCTCTTCTCCAATCTCCTTGCGCCTTTCCTCATTAAACCATCGAAGAAACTGCCTGACCGGTTTAAATTTTGGATCAATATTGAGAGTGTGCTCAACGAGTTCTCTCGGGACACCCGGCATGTCAGAAGGCTTCCATGCAAAGATGTTCCGGTTCTCACGGAAGAACTCGATGAGCGCGCTTTCCTATTTTGGATCCAAGTTAGCACTGATAATGAACTGTTTAGATGAGTCGACAGGCACAAAATCAACCATCTTGGTGTCATCAGCTGATTTGAATTTCAACACCGGTTCATGCTCCATAGTTGGCTTCTTCAAAGACGTCATGTCTGCCAGGTCAACGTTATCTTTATAAAACTTTAATTCCTCTGTTTCACAAACAGACTTACATAAGCAGCATCACCTTCTTCACATTCCAGGGCTATTTTCCGGCTTCCATGTACTATGATGGTGCCTTTATAACCCGGCATCTTGAGCTGCAGATACATATAACACGGGCGAGCCATGAACTTGGCATAAGCCGGTCGTCCAAGCAGGGCATGTTATGGGCTTTTGATCTTAACCACTTCAAAAGTAAACTTCTCAACCCTAGAATCATACTCGTCCCCAAAGGCTACTTCCAGCGCAATCTTACCGATTGGGTATGCTGACTTACCAGGTACAACACCATGAAAACAGTGTTGGATTGTTTAAGACTCTTGTCAGTCAACCCCATGCGACGAAACATCTCATAATAGAGGACGTTGATGCTACTGCCTCCGTCCATGAGCACCTTAGTAAACTTATATCCACCAACCTAAGGCGCCACTACCAAAGCCAAGTGAACCGGGTAATCAACCCGGGGAGGGTGATCCTCCCTACTCCACACAATAGGTTGTTCTGACCATCTCAAATAACATGGAACCGCCGGCTCAACAGCGTTTTCAGCCCTCTTGTGAAGTTTCTGGTCCCTCTTACACTAACTAGTGGTAAATACATGGTACTTCCCACTGTTCAGTTGTTTTGGGTTACTCTGATACCCGGATTGCTGCTGTTGTTGGTGCTGACTACTTTGGCCGGATTGCTGATTATAACCACCTTGGTTACCCAGATGGCCCTGGCCGTGAAAACCGCCTCCGCCTGAGTCGGCGCCCGGGCCATGAAAGCCGCCACCGCCTGAACCGCCGCCAGGTCCGTGGTTACCATTGAACATGTTGGAATTTTAAACGCCTTCATGATCGTACAGTCCTTCCATAGATGGGTAGCTGGCTTCTCCCGGG
Source organism: Triticum dicoccoides (assembly GCF_002162155.2). NCBI lineage: Eukaryota > Viridiplantae > Streptophyta > Magnoliopsida > Poales > Poaceae > Triticum > Triticum dicoccoides. Next base: position 251,183,659 of record NC_041390.1, on the reverse strand, counting down.
TGCCGTGTCTCGAACATGGTTCATTCGGTAGTTGCTCAAGGGTGGGACCTAACCCGCCTGACCGAGGAGGTGGCCTGCCCTTGCGCCGTTGGTTGTTGCCCTGTGTACTGGTGTTAGCCACAAACTCGTCAGGCCTACGTTTATTACCTCCTTGATTCGCCGGGTTATGCTAGTGACCCTTGCCATTACCATTCTTTTTTCCCTTCCCTGCCTTCTCTTCATCAGACGCGGGATCCTTGGTACTATCTGAATCTGCATATTTAACCAGAGCCGCCATCAACTGGCTCATGTCATGACAATCACGCTTGAGCAGCCCCAGCTTCTGCTTCAGAGGTTCAAAACGGCAATTTTTCTCCAACATTAAGACCACAGAGCCGGCATCCATCTTATCAGATGAATGTATTATCTCCTTGACCCGGCACACCCAATGAGTCGTGGACTCACCTTCCTCTTGCTTACAGTTAGTCAAGTCCACGATTGACATAGGTTGCTTACATGTGTCCTTGAAGTTCTGAATGAACCGGGCTTTTAACTCTGCCCATGAGCCGATGGAGTTGGGTGGCAACCTTTCAACCAAGTGCGAGCTGTTCCATCCAACATCATAGTGAAATATTTAGCCATTGCTACATTACTGACCTCCAATAGCTCCATCGCCATCTCATAACTTTCAATCCATGCCCCAGGCTGCAAGTCGGCCGTGTAATTAGGCACCTTACGAGGCCCCTTAAAATCTTTTGGCAAGCGCTCATTACGTAGAGCCGGCACCAGGCAAAGGACACCTCCTGTCCTTGTGGCCACTCCTGCCTCAACAGAGGTTGCTGGATAAACCGGAAAAGCCTGATGAGCCGCCTGCTCAGCTGCCAGTTGAACCGCCCGCTTAGCCTCCTGATGGATCCTCTCCTGATCGACCAAGTTAAAGGCTCCGTCCTGCGCGGTTGGTTACGGCATTGGGCATTGCTTGACATAGCCGCTGAGTCCATACGCCTGCTATAGCTCGGGCTCCGGCTTGGGCGAGGGGTTGAATGGATTATGTCTCGACTATAACAGTATGCATCCTGCTGTGCCAGGGCTGTCTGAAGAAGTTCTCTGACCCTTTGTGTTTCGATCGCCATTGGAGAGTCGCCTTCCATTGGAGAGCCGCCAGACGAGCCGACGCAGCAATTATATTCTCCAAAGGGTTAGAGAAGTGACCCGGTGGTACTTGTCAGATGTGGGGTTCCGGCAAACCCTTAAGGTTCGAACACTAGGGTGCGCGCGAAGTCTTTACTTCTGTAATGCCCTCGATGCGGCTATATCTCCCACGTGTCGAAGCACGACTTGGAGGCATAACCGCATTGAAAGCAATGTTGCAAGTGAGGTAATGTTCACACAACCCATGTAATACATAAGGGAAACGATACATAGTTGGCTTACAATCGCCACTTCACACAATTACATGAATAAAACATTACAACATCCAAATACAGTCAAGGTACGACTACGGAACCAAAATAAAAGAAGAACCCCAAGTGCGACACGGTCCCTGATCGACCCCAACTGGGCTCCACTACTGATCAACTAGAACGAAATAACACAAAGGACAAGGTCTTCATCGAGCTCCTCCTGAGCTTGGTTGCGTCATCTGCATGGACTCATCGACACCTGCAAGCTGGTTTTGGAAGTATCTGTGAGTCACGGGGACTCAGCAATCTCGCACCCTCGTGATCAAGACTATTTAAGCTTATGGGTAAGGTAAAAGGTATGAGGTGGAGCTGCAGCAAGCGACTAGCATATATGATGGCTAACATACGCAAATGAGAGCGAGAAGAGAAGGCAAAGCACATTCGAACAACTATGATCAAGAAGTGATCCTGGAACAACCTACGTCAAGCATAACTCCAACAACCGTGTTCACTTCCCGGACTCCGCCGGAAAGAGACCATCACGGTTACACACGCGGTTGACGCATTTTAATTAAGGTCAACTTCAGGTTTTCTACAACCGGACATTAACAAATTCCCATCTGCCCATAACTGCGGGCACGACTTTCAAAAATTCAAATCCCTGCAGGGGTGTCCCAACTTAGCTCATGACAAGCTCTCACGGTCAACGAAGGAATAGACCTCCTCCCGAGACATTCCGATCAGACTCGGTATCCCGGTTTTTCAAGACATCCTTGACAATGGTAAAACAAATCTAGCAAAGCAGCCCGATGCGCCGACATCCTGATGGGAGCTGCACATATCTCGTTCTCAGGGCAACACCGGATAGGTCAAGCTACGAGTAAAACCAGCCCTCAAGTTTCCCCGAGGTGGCCCCGCAGGCTGCCCATTTTGGACCAACACTTAGACAAGCACTGGCCCGGGGGGGTTAAAATAAAGATGACCCTCAGGATGCGCGACTCCCAAGGGAAAAAGGCTAGGTGGCGAATGGTAAAACCAAGATTGGGCCTTGCTGGAGGAATTTTATTCAAAGCGAACTGTCAAGGGGTTCCCATTAGAACCCAACCGCGTAAGGAACGCAAAATTCGTGAACATAACACCGATATGACGGAAACTAGGGCGGCAAGAGTGGAAGAAAACACCAGGCATAAGGCCGAGCCTTCCACCCTTTACCAAGTATATAGATACATTAATTAAATAAGATATAGTGTGATATCCCAACAAGTAAACATGTTCCAACAAGGAACAACATCTCCATGTTCCAACAAGGAACAAACTTCGATCTTCACCTACAACTAACAATGCTATAAGAGGGGCTGAGCAAAGCGGTAACATAGCCAAACAATGGTTTGCTAGGACAAGGTGGGTTAGAGGCTTGGTTCAACAATATGGGAGGCATGAAAAGCAAGTGGTAGGTATCGCAACATAGGCATAGCAAAAGAGCGAGCAACTAAGCAAGCAAAGATTGAAGTGATTTCAAGGGTATGATCATCTTGCCTGAAATCCCGCAAAGAAGAAGAACGACTCCATGAAGAAGACAAACGGACGTAGACGAACGGGTCCTCACAAACGCGACGTTACCGGAACCAACCCGAAGAAGCAAACACCGGAAAGAAGCACACAACATAGTAAACAACCAACACATGAACATGGTATGATATGCGGGATGCGGTATGCGATGCATATGCATGATTGGACAAGGAATGCATGAACCTGGCCTCAACTTGGAAAACCAAGTGTGCCACTGGAAAGATGAGATGAAATCTCTTGAAAACGATATAAAGAACGCCGGAATCGGAGCTACGGTTTGGAAATGGCAAGCAATGCAAATGTGACCACGGTGTGCGATTTACAGCAAGTAGCCATCTAAATTCAACAAGATGAACATGCTACAACACCCATACATGGCAGGGATCCATTCATGATGCTTAACAAAAGTCTAGCACTGAGTTACGGCCAATTCATCCATTAACAGGTTCAAACAAGCATGGCAAAAATGCATTTGGTAAACAGATTTCAGACTTAGTAAAATTAACACAAGCCTGGAATTTCAGATCAGATAGTACTCTTCGGAGCATGAAAACTATAAGCTACAGGACCTGAACATGGAAAAGTAAAGCATGGAACGGAGCTACTCAAAGAGCTTAACAAAAGTCCCTTAGTGACCTTGAGCCAAAAGGGATCAGAAAATACATTTGCAAGCATGTGAACATGGCAAAAACATAATCAGTTTACAGACTTAGTGAAAATTGGAGCATGCTGAAACAGATATCAAGTAGGCATGTTTACGAGCTCGATGCACTCATTACAGAGCAAGTCATGGCAAACTAAGCATACACTCATCAAGAATACACAAAATACAAGCTAGACATGGCAAGAATAATAGCATAGCATGCACGGATCAACTATAACATCCACGGCAAAATCGCTAACAAGTAGACAATCTGCCCAGATTCACGAAGTAGCAAAAGTAGAGCTCGATTGACTCAAGTTAGGGTGCTCCATAATTCCAAACAAAGACATGGATGGATAGAGCACTAAAAGATTAACAAAACATCCTTACTGATCATCCTCAAAAGAGGCACGTATCACTAGGAAACAACATGAACACATGACCATATGAGATAAACAGCTCAAGGACTTAGTGGAAATGCTAAGTCCCTGAAATCAGCATTACCAAGTGCCTCACTTTGCAAGCTTGTGCTAGTCACCACACACATCACAAAAATACATGGGTTGCACCTCTGGATAGATGGCAAAACCCTTAACAAAACACATGTAGAGCTCATGGGCATATCATGCATACAATAATCATGGCAAAAATGACAAATATCTAAATGGAGCAACAGATCTGACAATTATCTCAAGTAGCACTCTTCTAACAGCATTTCGGGCATCAAGATGAACTCAAATGAAAATGATGCAGTGATATGAAATGATGTACTCTCTGAGACGAACATTTTGATATGCTATATGCTCAAATCGGTGTTACAGATGATGAGTTATGGCATGATGAACAAGAGCATCTGAATTAGGAAATTTGGGACTTAGTGGAAATATCACCTCCAGATCTAGATCTAGGGTTTCGAGGTCAACGACGATGCCGGTGGCCTCTCCGGCGATGGGGCGGCGGGACGGCACCGGAGGATGGTCGGGGCGCTCGGGGACGGCCGGATCCGGTCCGGCCCGACCGGATCTGCGGCAAGGGCGGCGGTGGCGCGCGGGGCGAGGTGGCGCGGGGTGGTCCGGCGACCGAGGCGGCGGGGCAGGACGCCGGCGAGCATGGCGGCAGTGGCGAGGCATATAGCGGCGAGCAGCGGCGTCGGGCGCGGCCCGGCGATGAGGTCCGGCGCGGCCTTGGCGCGCAAGAGCGGCAGCGGGCACCTCCGGGCCCGGGCCGCGGCAGAGGAGAGAGAGGCGCGGGCGAGGTGGCGGCGTCCTATTGGGTGAGGGCGGTGGCGGCGGTGACGTGGCGGCTCCCCATTGGTCGGAGTGAGGTGGCCGGGCAGGGTGGACATGTCCGGCCGCCGGGCGGACGTGTCCGGCGGCGCAAGGAGGACGAAGGTTAGGGTTTGTACCGCGAATATTTCGGAGGAGATCACATATTTATAGGTAGAGGGAGCTAGGAGAGTCCAAATAAGGTGCGGTTTTTGGCCACGCAATCGGGATCGAACGACCGAGATGATGGAGAAGGTTTAGGTGGGTTTTGGGCCACTTTGGAGGGGTGTTGGGCTGCAACACACACGAGGCCTTTTCGGTCCCTCGGTTAACCGTTGGAGTATCAAACGAAGTCCAAATGGTACGAAACTTGACAGGCGGTCTACCGGTAGTAAACCAAGGCCGCATGGCAAGTCTCGGTCCAATCCGGAAATGTTTAATCCCCACACACGAGAAGAAGGTAGAAATGACCACCGGAGGAGAACGGAGCGCCGGATTGCAAAACGGACAACGGGGAAAATGCTCGGATGCATGAGACGAACACGTATACAAATGAAATGCACATGATGACATGATATGCAATGCATGACATGCAAGGAATGACAAGGCAACAACAGCGAATAATTGGACGACACCTGGCACATCGGTCAAGGGGCGTTACAACTTCCCACCAATCTACGCCCTAGCTCGCTAAGATCTCACGGACGAACTCGACGAACTCGCAACACAGAAAGACACGAGGTTTATACTGGTTTGGGCCACCGTTGTGGTGTAATACCCTACTCCAGTGTGGTGGTGGATTGCCTCTAGGGCTGATGATGAACAATACAAGGAAAGAATGGCCTCCTGAGGTTGAAGTGTTCTTGTGAGTAGGCTCTCGTCCGGGTTGGACCAAGCTAAGATGAGATGCCCCTACTATGGTGGCTAGCTCTACTTATATAGGCCCTGGTCGTCTTCCCAAATATCGAGCGGGAAGGGAGCCAACAACAACGGGCAAATTTGAAGGCAACAACTAGTACAAGCTATCCTGACAAACGCGGTCTTCGCATGCGAAAAGCTCTGGCGGTGACGCCGTCTTGGGCTCCACGATGACCTCTGTCTTGCCATCCTCCTGGTCTTGGTCTCGTTGCACCAATATAGCAACCTTTGCATGATGCCTCGGTATTCTTCGTTTGCGCTGGTCTCCTTAGCACCAAAGAGGAAATAAAGACGCTGTGCGCCTGCACCCGCCTCGCGCCCGCCTGGCGTCGTGCGTCATGGCTCACGTCACGAGGGCCTCATGAGGTTTGCCCCGCCTTGATATCTCCGCTCCCCGTGAGCCTGCCTGGCTGGGTCACTCCAGAGGAGGCCTTGCATCGTTCGCCTCGCGAGGCTTGGACCCTCGCAAGGGTCTTGGATGCCTTGTTGATGGAGAAGGTCCGTACGGCCTGCTGGCTTAGCCACGCCATGGGTTGCAGGCAGGCAAGTCTGGGGACCCCCATTCCCAGGACGCCGACAGTAGCCCCTGGGCCCAAGGTGCGCTCGGGCTTGGCTTTGCGGCGAAGCCAAGGGCCAAGTTCGGAGCACCGCGGGTCCCAAAAGCCTACGGCATCGGTTGACGCATGGCGGTTGATTGGATGTGGGCGTCTCCACTTCCCCATGTTGCCCTGGCAAAGGCACGACTTGACAAGTCCCTGCGACATTCAAGGAAAACCGTCATTAACTGCGATCGTGGGAGACTCTGGTTGGCCTTCTCTTGCTATAAATGGGGAGGGGGGCGGAGCCCCCATTGCCCATCTCTTTCTTGCTTGCTTGCTCCTTCCTCCTCGCTCCATCACTTGCAGTGACACCCGTGGCACCACGTAGGAAGTTCTCCGCCGCCGAGAAAGGGAAGGCCCCTCGCGAGGGACCCGGCTCCCCGGCGCCCAAGCGTGGCCGCGGCCACCCACGCAAGCATGCTGCGACCCCCGCCGTGGCCCATAGTCGAGACGGCGCCACAACACGCGGAGTGGGTCATTCCAGCCATGGCAATCCAGTTGATGAGGGGAGGCGTGCCATGGTGGTGCAGCCTCCTCGTCCGCGCTTCCACACCGCGGAGGTGTCTCCGGAGTTCGTCGTCTGGTCAGAGAACCCGGCCGGCAACTGGCTCCAACTTCCGTGCTTCTTCGCCGGCAAATTGCCGACCTCTGGTCTAGACGGACCCTGGATGCAGGCAGATGGCTGCTGCAGCAAGGCCTCTTTGGGTTGCGGTCGAGACTTCCGCCGCGGGCAACATAGCCCTAGCCCGCGGCTGGCATACATTCGCCCGCGCGTGCGGCCTGGGCAGGCGGTGCACCCTCCACTTCAGCTACTATGGTGGATCGACCCTTTATGTGAGGGTGTTTGGGAAAGAAGGTCATCGCACCGGGTGCTGCCCCGAGGCGAACGACGGTGAGGAGGTACTCGGCCTTGGGGACGGTCGCAACAAGGACGAGGGCGAGCCTGCCCTCGGCGGCGATCGTGTCTCGTCTAGCTATGGCGGCTCTTCCTGCGGCAACAGCTCCAGCAGTGGCGACTATGACCAGCCGCCGCGCCACCACGCCCGTTTTGAAGGCGGCAGTGGGTCGTCCCATCGCTGCACCTTCGTGAAGCGTGAGGAAAGATCTGGCTAGGCTCGGGGTAGTGCTAGGTGCCTGTCTTCGCGGATCGCCGCAACGCTACTTATGTTTTGCTCTTTTCCTGCATCAAGAATGAAACCAGCATGGGCCCAGGGGGGCGTGTATCGAACTATGGTTCCTTGGTTATATCAGTATGCATGTTGTGTCGTTATTTTGCACAAAGATAACTTAACCTGGTATACTCGGGACATCCTCTTCCTCGCGAAGCATTTATTTCCCCGCATCCATCTTACCTTGGTGGCCTGCATTCACTCAGGAACTGCGAAAAACTCGTTAGGAAGTGTGCTAAAAGATTTGCCGTTCATCCTGGCCCTGACCTAGCGCTTTGTATCGCAGTACCCAAGGGGCACAGACTAGGAGAGGTGTGCCAGCTTTTGGGCTCGAACGAGGGTGGCTCGCGAGAAGGCAGAAAGGAGAAAAAATGCTCGCGAGGGCACCTGCCTAGACCCCTCGCGAGGCATGCGAGAGAGAGAACACGTGCAAATTCGAGCCGGAAAAAATGTAGTGAGAGGCGAGGGAATCAAATCAGCAAGGAACGCCAAAGGCAAACTTTGATTAAGCGAAAGCGAGTCAACTACAGAAAGCAAATGAAAAGTCGCGTCCGGCACCTAATCTAGTCTTCAAGTCCTCTCACCAGCGCGGAGCTAAGTGCTGTCCACTAGGCATGGGAGGGAGCCCCAGGGCCTGAGGTCGGCGCTCCTGAGACTCCGAGGGATGTACAGCCGCACTCATTATTACGTGAGAGTGTCACGGGCGGCGATTATTCACAGGCACCGGGCCTTCTTCACAGGCTCTGGGCCTTTCTTCTCAGGCTCTGGGCCTTGCTTCTCAGCCTCTGGGCCTTGCTTCTCAGGCTCTGGGCCTTGCTTCTTAGGCTCTGGGACTTGCTTCATGGATAGAATTTCCGGAGGTGCTGGATGTTCCAGGCGTTCTGGATGGGTATCCCGTCCTGCATCTCCAGGCGCGTAGCACCCGGCCTGGAGACATGGACGACCCTGAACGGGCCCTCCCACATGGGAGAAAGCTTGTGCAGCCATTCTCTAGAGAGGACCCGCCTCAGGACGAGGTCACCCACCTCAAGCGTCTTGGAGCGGATGTTGCGGCAGTGGTATTGCCGCGGTGCTTGTTGGTACCTTGCCGCCCTCAACGCAGCTTCACGATGGCGTGCCTCCCCCAGCATGAGATCCATCCCCCACATGGCGTCCTGCTGCGTTTTGTCGAACGCTAGGACCCGTGCGGAGTGATGCTTGACCTCGTGAGGAAGGATTGCTTCAGCTCCGTAGATGCGGAAGAATGGAGTCTCGCCCGTTGGTTTGGTGGCTGTGGTTCGGATGGACCACAACACGGACTAGAGCTCATCGTGCCAGCCCCTGCCGCAGGCCTCCAGCTTCTTCTTGAAGGTCCTGGTCTTGAGGCCCCTCAGGACCTCCGCGTTAGCACGCTTAGCCTGACCGTTACTCCTGGGGTGGGCCACCGAAGCGTAGCAGATCTACGTTCCAAGGTTAGCACCGTAGGTTTTGAAGAGGTTGCTAGTAAACTATGAACCGTTATTTGTGATGATGCGGTTGGGGACCCAGAAGCGGCTCACGAGGCCCTTGATGAACTTGACAGCAGAGCCGGCTGGAATGGTACGGACGGCTTCCACTTCCGCCCACTTGGTGAACTTGTCGACGGCGATGTAGAGATAGCGGTAGCCCCCTGGCGCCCAGGGAACATGCCTAGGATGTCCAGCCCCCAGACCGGAAACGACCATGTGAGCGGGATGGTTTATAGGCCCTGAGTAGGCTGATGGATTTGCTTGGCATGGAATTGGCAAGCTTCATAGGACTTCACCAGCTCGGTCGCGTCGTTGAGTGTTGTAGGCCAATAGAACCCACTGCGGAACACCTTGCTGACGAGGGTCCATGACAACAAATGGTGTCTGCAGTCACCGCTGTGTATGTCAATCAACAACTCCCTTCCTTGACCGCTGGAGATGCAGCGCAGTGTGACATCGTTCGGTCGTTTCTTGTATAACTTGCCGTCTTGGATACAATATGTCGTGGCTTGCCGGGCCACGCGCTCCGCGTCCTCTTCCTTCTCCGGTAGCATCCCGTGCATCAGGTACTCTTTGAATTCCTTGATCTAGTACTCCTCCTGGGGCTCGAGCGCCAAGAGCAGCCAAGCTCCTGAGGTTGGGCCATAGTCCGAGTCATGCTTGAAAGAGGTGGCGTAGCTGATGGCTTGAAGAGCCGCTCTTCGAAGACGCCGTGCTCTAGCGGTTGCCGCTTGGATGCTCTCCTGGCGATGTCACCGGCTTCCTTGGTGCCCTGGGGCACGTGTTGCAGCTCTAGGCCCGAGAACTACTTTTCCATCTTGCGCATCTCCCCGAGGTAGGCCTCCTTGTGCTTATCCTTCGGCTCCAACACCTTGTTGGAAAAGTTGACGAGGATCTGTGAGTCGCCTTTGACGGTGAGGCGCTTCACCCCTAGAGCACCCGTAGCCCTCAGGCTAGCTATGACGCCTTCGTATTCTGCGATGTTGTTGGAGACCTTCTCGCCGTGCTGAAAACAGAGTTGCACGGTGTAGTAGAGCTTGTCCTGAGTGGGCGAGATAAGCACTGCTCCAGCCCCCGCGCCCTGGTGCGCGAAGGCACCATCGAAATACATGACCCAGCCGTCAGGTGCCTCGCTTCCTAGGGAGGTGGACCGGTCTTCTCCTTCCTCAAGAGCCGGGGCATCTGTTCATTCTGCCACAAAATCGGTGAGCGCGGCTCCCTTGATGACCCTAGTAGTGCTGAACTCCAACTGAAATGCTTGCAACTTGATGTTCCACTCAGCGACCCTTCCGGCTGAGTTAGGGCTCCTGAGCACCCTCTCCAATGGATAGGCTGAGACAACCTTGATGGGGTGGCCCTAGAAGTAGTGTCGTAGCTTGCGCGAGGCCACCAAGAGTGCGAGCAGGAGCCTTTGCAGCATGGGGTAGTGCGCCCTCGCGTCCCGCAGTACGGTGCTGACGAAGTACACCGGGTGCTCGACGAGGGCTGGCATACTGTCGAGGCTCGGGTCCCATGGAGATTGTGGCATATCCTGAGGTGGTGGGTTTCCGGAGACTTGACCATCCTTAGGAGCTTCTGTGATGTTGCCCGGCTGACCTTGGTCTTCCGCCGCTGATGGCTTTTCTGCACCTTCCTTACCCCGTGCTGCATCAGCTCTGGCTTGGCGCAGCACACCCTTGTCTTGGGGCTCCTCCCGAACCGCCACCAGCGCTGCGCTTGTGGAGTTCGGGGTGGCGGCAAGGTAGAGCACCAGAGGCTCGAGAGGTCGCAGTGCTACCATCATCGGGGAGCTAGTGAGGTATTTCTTGTGGTCTTGGAAGGCCCGGTCGGCCTCCGGGGTCCACTCGAACGGGCCCTTCTTCTTCTTGAGCTTAAAGAAGTGTAAGGCGCACTCGCCTAGCTTGGAGATGAAATGCCCTAACGCGGTCACCCACCCTGCTAACTTCTGCATTTCCTTGAGGGTTCGAGGAGGGCTCATGTCTTCAATGGACTTGATCTTCTCCGGGTTTGCCTCGATCCCTCTGTGGGATACGAGGAACCCCAGTAGCTTGCCGGAGGGGATGCCAAACATGCACTTCTACGGGTTAAGCCTCAAGCTCACTTGGCACAAGCTCTTGAAAGTCTCCTCCAAGTCTTGAATCAATGTCCTCGCCTCACAAGATTTGACCGCTATGTCATCAACGTAGGCCTCTGTGTTTTTGCTGAGCTACCACCCCAAGGCGATTTGCATCAACCGTTGAAAGGTTGCACCCGCGTTGCGCAGCCTGAAGGGCATGCAGGTGTAGCAGTACACCCAACATGGTGTCAGGAAGGCTGTCTTCTCCACATCCTCCACCGCCATCTTGATTTGATGGTATCCTGAGAATGCATCCAGGAAACATAGCAAGTCGCACTTGGCGTTGGAGTCGACGATTTGATCAATGTGTGGAAGCGGGAACGGATCCTGGGGCCACACTTTGTTAAGGTTGGTGAAGTCAACGCACATTCGTTCCTTCCCGCCTTTCTTCGGTACTACGACGGGGTTCGCCAGCCATTTGGGGTACCAAACTTCTCTGATGGTACCTGCCGCCTCCAGCCTGCATGTCTCCTGGACGATGAAGGCCTGCTTCTCAGTGGACTGCCGTCTTGCTCGCTGCTTCACAGGGCGTATGTTGGGGCACACCCTTAGATGATGCTGGATTACCTCTCTTGGGACCCCTACGAGTTGATTGGGCTCCCACGCGAATATCTCCTTGTCCACGCGTAAAAATCTCACCAAAGCTTCTTCTTATCCTGGGTCAAGGCCGGTTCCTATGGTGAAGGTGGCTCTTGAAGACCCATCCTCATCGACCGGCACCTACTTGGCCTCCGCCTTGTCTTGAGTGAACAACTCCTTCTTCTTGGTGGGCGCGGTCTCCTTGGCCTCGGGCGTACCGGCGCCGGCTGGCTGTGCTACTGCCACGGTCTTGAAGGCAAGCCTGAGTGCCACCACGGCCTCCTTAGCGTCCCCCTTGATGGTGAGGACGCCCTTGCTCCTTGGCATCTTCATGAGGTTGTAGGCCGGGTGAGTCGCCGCCATGAACTGAGCGAGAGCCGGGTACCCAAGGATGGCATTGTACGGGAGACTGATGCGGGCGATGTCAAAGTCCACCAGCTCGGTGCGATAGTTGTCTCACGTGCCAAAGATGACACGGAGGCGGATCTGCCTCAGAGAGTGGGCAGCTCCACCATCCACTCCTGTGAAGGGCTTGCTGAGGCCGCACCGTTCGAGCGGCACATGAAGAAGGCTGAAGGCTTCTACGGAGAGCAAGTTGAGGCCGGCGCCACCGTCGATGAGGGTCTTGGTAATGGCCATGTTGCAGATGGTGGGTGTGCAGAGCATCAGGAGCATCCCGGAGCCGGCGGTGGAGTCGAGGTGGTCTTCCAAGCCGAAGGTGAGGTCGGCCTCCGGCGCAGCCCAGCCCGGCGGACCCCCCGGGCGCTTGCAAGCTGCCCCAATCTGGCGGAGGAAAGGCTTGATGTGGCGATCTGAAGGCGGCGCTTGGGAGCCAACCAGTAGTGCTGCGACTGCGTGGTGCGCCGGCACCACGTAGCGTGCGGTGAAGAGGTTGCGGCGTTCCCCCTAGGATGCCACCGTGGATCCCGGGAGGTTGAGCAGCCAGGCACGTGGCTCGCCGATGAGGGCCATGTGGAACGAGCTCGCCATGATCTTGTTGTAGCCTCCTCGTAAGCTAGCAGGAACTGTGTCGAGTCTGCCGCGCTGTCGTAATGCGGCAGCATCTCCGGCCTGAACTTGGCCGGCCACTGCACTCGCCGCAGGGCGGGGGCCAGGGCTCGGTACCAGACTCCCTGCTGCTGGTGTTGGCCACCGAGGCGGGTGTCTGGGCACCTACCATGGGAGGGTAGTGCGGAGGTATGGGGCACAAGTTGGTGGAGAGGAGCCCCGGCGCACCCCTACCTGGCGCGCCAAATGTCGGATGTGGGGTTCCGGCAAACCCTTAAGGTTCGAACACTGGGGTGTGCACGAAGTCTTTCCTTCCCACCAATCTACGCCCTAGCTCGCTAAGATCTCGCGGACGAACTCGACGAACTCGCAACGCAGAAAGACACGAGGTTTATACTGGTTCGGGCCACCGTTGTGGTGTAATACCCTACTCCAGTGTGGTGGTGGATTGCCTCTAGGGCTGATGATGAACAGTACAAGGGAAGAACGGCCTCCTGAGGATGAGGTGTTCTTGTGAGTAAGCTCTTGTCCGGGTTGGACCAAGCTAAGATGAGATGCCCCTACTATGGTGGCTAGCTCTACTTATATAGGCCCTAGCCCTCTTCCCAAATATTGAGCGGGAAGGGAGCCAACAACGGCAGACAAATTTGCAGGGGGACAACTAGTACAAGCTATCCTGACAAAAGTGGTCTTCGCCTGCGAAAATCTCTGGCGGTGACGCCGTCTTGAGCTCCACTATGACCTCCGTCTTGCCGTCCTCCTGGTCTTGGTCTCGTTGCACCAATATAGCAACCTTTGCCTGATGCCTCGGTACTCTTCGTTTGCTCTGGCCTCCTTAGCACCAAAGAGGAAATAAAGACATTGTGCACGCCTGCGGACGCCTGGCGTCGTGCGTCATGGCTCACGTCACGAGGGCCTCGTGAGCCTGCCTGGCTGGGTCACTCCAGAGGAGGCCTTGCATCGTCCGCCTCGCGAGGCTCGTACGGCCTACTGGCTTAGACACACCATGGGCCGCAGGCAGGCAAGTCTGGGGACCCCCATTCCCAGGACGCCGACAGTACTGGCGTGTAATGAGGTGGAGCAGTATTCACACGGGGTGGTTTCATGGCCCTCAGCTAAACCGGCGCCCCCATCCCGGGTGTTGTGATCCAGTTTGCCTCCGGCAGTTTGCTAGGACCGGCCCCGAATGTGTGGAAAAGGTTCCTAGGATCGTAAGTCAGAGGTAGACGTGACTGAGTTTTCTGGTGTCTTCTCCTCATGACCTCGTTTGACGCGTTCAGATCCACCGAGAGCCGAAAAGTCTCCGCTTGAAGCTGCCGAGCACGAGCATCCAAAACCGCCCGCTCCGCAGCCATCCTGAAATCTTCTGCTGCTAAATTTTCCTTGGCTTGTGCCACCTCTTCACGTTGTCGTGCCACCTTCACGTCATGATGAGCCTTATCCGCTGGCTCAACCACAGTAGTCAACAGAGCCATCATCTTATCCATGAGGTCTATTAGTACCTGAGCCGGGGGCGTGCGGGGTCTCCTGACCCAGCTGCTGCCGATCGGGTGGTTATTGCTGCCGTAGCCGTAGAATTCTGCCCGGGTTGAGTGCCAGCCATGAAGACTCCGGCTCGATTCGGTGGCTCAGAGGGGTCTGGAATACTGTTGCCATCGGAACAGCCCCCAAGCACGCCATCTTGTAGCTGATACAAAGAGTCTGTCTTGCCTGTGGATGATGCACCATCAGAGCAAACAACTGTCTCACCACCGTCTATCGATCCTTTAGAAAAATCCCCTCCATGGATGCAACCCACGAAGGCCCGCCGCACGACGGGTTGAGCCTGGGCGGGTCTCGCGCGCTGAGCAGTCTCGATGAGGTTGGTGCAGACGTCCGGCTCAGGGCCTGACTCGCCGATCCGGCCGATGAAGACATGGATTCCGCCGAAGGGGACCCGGTACCCGTACTCAATCGAGCCGGCGTCGGGGCCCCAGCCTTCATCATAGATGTAGAGCTTGCCGCGACGACTCTTGGTCATCCAGCTCACATCGTATCCCTTGAGCCCTTTGAAGTTTCCCTTCGAGAACTCAAATCCACTGTGCGCTGGCCCCACGGTGGGCGCCAACTATCGTGGAATTGTCACGACAGATGTCCTAGAGGAAGGACTTAGTCGTAGGGCCATCGTAACTAGGAAGCTTAAAGGGGTTAATCGGGCAAAGGACACGGGAGGTTTATACTGGTTCGGCCCTTACAGTGAAGGTAAGCCCTAGTCCAGTTGATGCTGTATTGCTAGGTTTCGATGACCAAGGAGTGAATCCGCTAGCTTGGCTATCGATCGCTGTTTCTTGTCCTAAGCCGCCGCCGAGTCGTCCCCTTTTATACATGGGTTGACACCTGGTGTCCTACAGAGTCTCGACCGGCTCATAAAACGTGTCCGACTCGGTGACTTCTTGTATATGCCTTTCTTTACAAGTCTTTCGTTACATATGGCAGTTTACATTATTGGGCCTTAAGCCGCCTCTGGGCTTAGGCCTTCTACAATTCTTAATAAACTATCACCTTGAATATTACTGGGCTTCTCTTAACAACCGGTCATTAGGATTGACCTCGCCCCTCCTGGGCGGGTCATACCTGAAAGTTATATTCCCAACAGATATCATTTTATCTCGTATTTAACTAATGCATCTATATACTTGGTAAAGAGTGGAAGGCTCGGTCTTATGCCTGGTGTTTTGTTCCACTCTTGCCGCCTTAGTTTCTGTCATACCGGTGTTATGTTCCTTGATTTTGCGTTCCTTACGCGGTTGGGTGTTATGGGAACCCCTTGACAGTTCGCTTTGAATAAAACTCCACTAGCAAGGCCCAACCTTGGTTTTTAACATTTGCCACCTAAGCCTTTTTCCCTTTGGTTCCACGGACTCAAGGGTCATCTTTATTTTAAACCCCCGGGCCAGTGCTCCTCTGAGTGTTGGTCCAAAACAGGGCCACTTGCGGTGCCGCCCCTAGGCAACTTGGGGTATCTTCGGTTGCCGTATGTAGTGTTCATCTGGAGTGCCCTGAGAACGAGATACGTGCGACTCCTATCGGGATTGTCAGCACATCGGGCGGCTTTGCTGGTCTTGTTTTACCATTGTCGAAATGTCTTCTAATTGGGATTCCGAGACTGATCGGGTCCTTCCGGGAGAAGGAATATCCTTTGTGAACCGTGAGAGCTTGTGATGGGCTAAGTTGGGACACCCCTGCAGGGTATAAACTTTCGAGAGCCGTGCCCGTGGTTATGTGGCAGATGGGAATTTGTTAATGTCCGGTTGTAGAGATCTTGACACTTGACTTAATTAAAATGCATCAACCGCATGTGTAGCCGTGATGGTCTCTTTTCGGCGAAGTTCGGGAAGTGAACACGGTCTTGTGTTATTGTAACACCCCAGATGTAACTTGCCATATTTGTAACTCCGACTCTTGCCATTTTCAGCTTGAAGTTATGAGATTCCCTTCGTGGTTGGGTTTTTGTCTTCGTTTTGCTTTTGTTCATTTCATGCTTTTCATATCATGTCATCATGTGCATCGCATTTGCATTCATGTTCGTCTCATGCATCCGAGCATTTCCCCGTTGTACGTTTCGATATCCGACACTCCCACATGGACCGGCGCACCCCTCTTGTCTCTTTTCGTGAGCAGGAGTTAAACGTTCTCGGAATGGGCCGAGATTTGCCAAGTGTCCTTGGTACACCACCGGTAGACCGCCTGTCAAATTTCGTTCCATTTGAAGGCTGTTTGATGCTCCAAAGGTTAACCGGGTAACCGCAAAGGCCTCTTGTGTGTTGCAGCCCAACAACCCTCCAAAACGGCCCAATAACCCATCTAAACCATCTCCATGTCCTTGTCATCGGATCAAGATCGTGTGGGCGAAAACTACACCTCATTTGGACACTCCAAACTCCCTCTACCTATAAATATGTGTCTCCCTCCGAAATTTCGAACCCTACCCTAGCCTTCCCCCGCTGCCACCGGACGCGTCCGAGACGGCCGGACGTGTCCGCGCCACCTCCCATAGCAAATCCGCCGCTGCCACGTGGCAAGCGCCGCCGACCCGCCGCCACGGCCCGGCGAGCCCGAGGAGGGCCCACCCGGCCCATCGCACCGTGCTGCCCCCGCGCCTCCCGCGCGCCTCCG